>NW_017306467.1:1147789-1201087 GCF_000935625.1 Nanorana parkeri | reverse complement strand
ATATACATATACATACACACATACATACATACATACATACATACATATATATATATATAATCTTTATGACCCACTTTTTTGATTTGGTAATGATTGGTCCAAACAAAAAAAGCATGTTAATGTGCCTTTAAACAGACTAAAATATTAGGAAAAAACAGACGCATAGTCTTACAGAAGACACTGGCCAGAAACCACAAAACATTCACGGCCTTTGGCTACCAGGAGCATTGTACCAAGATAGCTGCTAGATATACAAGCAACAACTATGCCCACTCACAAATAAAACATATCTCCACTAGAAACAAGGTTTAAAAAAAAATTAATGTAAAAAAAAAAAAAAAAAACACAAAAAAAAGGATTTATAAGATCAGTGTCATATTTGTATTTAAAGGATATTGAAAAATACTATAGATCCTCTTTAAGGCCTCATTCACACGGATGTCTGGGGATTCTTGCGGCAGGAAATCTGAAGTTAACGACGGGGTGACAGTAACTGCAACAGTCCGTCACTGTCAGCATGCAATCATAAAGGTACTATTACCTGCGGAACAGGAAAGAGTTTTGTCCTGCAATGCAGATAACTTCAGAGAAAAGCATCTCTTCCAATCTGATGCAGACAGATGCGGCCGCTGTCACCCCCCTAATTACCTTGAATGGGCACAGAGGCCACATCTGAACGGCAACACCTGGGATTCCTGCCAATCTTATTTATCCGCAGGTTCTTGCAGCAGGAATCCCCAGACACCCGTGTGCATGAGGCCTAAAAATTATTTTGCTGCATCTACAAAGGCCACTCTCTCTATAACATATCATCCAGATAGTTCTAAATGTGCAACCTTTCTATGCACAGACACAGCACTTCTAATCATGGACAAATCCATGACTTAGAAAACCTCAGTCCCAAGGCTGGATCCCAAGGATAATGGTGCATTTGTAGTAGGGATGCACCGATATATCGGCCGCCGAAACACATCGGACGAAAATACCACTTTTGGCTAAATACCGAAAGTGCCATTTTCCTGCCGCTAAATCGGTGCATCCCTGCTTTCTCTCCTCCCCGCTGCTCTGTGTCCCAGCGGGAAGGAGAGAAAGTGTGACAGCCGGCCAAGCGCTGCGAGCGGCCGGCGTCTCTCCTCCCACACCGCTCAGCCTCCTATCACAGTCCGGCAGAGCGGTGTGGGGGCGGAGACAGCGCTGTCACAGGTGGCTGAGCTTTCCTCCCTGTACCGCTCGCTAAGCCTCCTGTGCCAGCATGTCAGAGAGGAGAGCACGTGCAAACCCTCAGTGATCGCTGAGTGTTTGTACATAATTGAGGACAGAGTATGTGTACTATATCCTCAATTATGAATGAATGGGAGTGATCTACATCCCCTCCTGTTCATTCATAATTGTAGTTATAGTAAACATACTCTGTCCTCATGTTATGAATGATCAGGAACACTCAGAGGATTCCTGTTCATTAATAACAGGTGATACAGAAAGAGATTGAGGACTTTGTGTCAGCAAAATTTTCCCCGAAGCCCCTAAAAGTAAAAAATAAAAATATTTAATAAAAAATGAATAAAAAATTTTAACAAAAAGTTTATGAAAAATAAAATATTTAAAAAAATAAAAATACATTTTTGGTTTCGGCCTGACAATTTTTTTTATTTCCGTTTCGTTTCAGTTTTGAAATTTCCATTTCGGTGCACCTCTAAATTTCTGGTTCAGCTTTCATAAAAACTCACCTTTCATAGAATAGAATAGTAATGCATGTAAAATGCATCAACAATGCACTGTGCCGCTCACACAGAGGCGTGAATGAAGCCTAACAGATCCCGTATCTTTATAACCAGAAAGTAATTAATGTTTTGTTTTGGTTTTTTTATATAGGACTTTTGCCACTATTCGATGATTTTTTTTCCGGTTACCGTAGTTGTTTGCACTGAAGGACAACAAAACAATATATTCCACACCAATAAACAATGGGGAAAGGAAACAAATATAAAGCCATTATGGTTCATTTGCATACAATGAACAGGAACCTGTTCACTATAGCGTTCAGTGTAGAGGAAACGTCTGCACGTGCACACCGTGTAAACAAGCACACACTACAGGAACACACTTACTGCTTGGCAATAACCGCGTCAGGCATGGGCCAGCAACAGCTGCTGTCAGACAGATGCAGATTAATGTAAGCCACAACAAATCCCTCTGGTCTGTTACCATGGTTTCTAAAAAAAAAATCTAATGTAACCCAAGCAGCAGCACTTTTTACTAAAAACAAAAAAAGAAATAAAGATACTTATTGACAGGTCATCAATAAAGATTCATCTTAAATTTGCATGGTCTCTGACTGGAATGAATCTAAGTGCCTACTTAAAGTGGACCTTTACCCCATTTCACTAAAAACCACATCAGCGTTCAGCTCTGCACGCTGATATGAAAGCATCTTACATTAGTTAAATAAACATATTTTTCTTTTACTTAAAATTATTGGTTTTCCACTTCCTGGTTCTCTTGGGCATTAGTGATGTTATCTGTGCCCAAGCATTGCATCATGGAAGGTTCCATAAGCAGAGCATTGCTGGGAAATCTCACGAGATCTCAGGGAAAGGCATTTACCTCCCCAGAGATAATGTGCATGGTCACATGTCCTAGTCACATGTGCCAAGAGTTCCAGGAAGTAAAAGGAGAGCTAGTAATATGCCCTTAGTAAAAATGGCTACTATGAGAAGACTGGGCAGCAAAGAGAAATAAAAGGTATGCAAAGAATAAAAAGCCGGCAATTATCTAGAAGTATGTGTTCATTACTAAACGTGTTCATTACTAAACACAAGGTGTATTAGTTGTTTTTTTAAATATATGGGTAAAGTTCCTCTAACACTCCACGGTGATCAAAAAGCCTTTTTAGATATGTTTGGTAGACCGTCGGAAAGCATTTCTCCATCATTCACTCAATGGAAAGCATTTCTCGATTCATCCATCCCTCTGAGTTCTAATGCACAGTAAAGACACATGTAAAATGCATGAGGAGTGATATTATTCTTTTGAATGGTGCCATTCACTGACGTTTGTTGAAATGTTGCTAGAGGCACTCTAAATGAATTTTCCTTCATTTCCATTTCAAAAGTTTATTATATTTTACAACACAAAATGACATACTAGTAATATCACAATAGGCCGAGGCAAAAATAATATGCATGGGTAAACATACACCAAGTCCTCCCCACATAGCGTCCTCACCAGAAAAATAACATACCAATAACATCACAATAGACAGTGGCAAAATAATATGCAGGGATAAACACACTCCAAGTCCTCCTCAGATAGCGTCCTTCGACACCGGAATCTCAATTCCAATCTTATTTATCCGCATAAAAAGGGAAAAATATTACACATTACAGAAAAAAGTCACACTCTCCAAAGAGAGCGATGGTTGGGCATAAGCAATCCAGGGCTGCCAGGTCTTCTCAAACCTTTTATTAGAGTCCAACAAAATACTAGTCCAATTTTTCATTAAAGGAGAACTATGGGGTCAGGGCTTTTCCCTATAGTTCTCCTAAGGGTCACGGGAGAACACAAACTAGCATGCTCCCGTGACCCAAAGCTCAGTATACCGCGAGCTACAGCTCGCAGTATACTGAGACGCCGCAGCCGGAACGGATCCCGACATTGCTGTCGAGATCCACCCAGCTGCGGGATTGACAGCTAGCTCTGCCGATCCAGAGGCAAAGCCAGCTGTACCCGCCCCCTCCCCGTCCGTTCCGCCAGTCAGCGCGGGAGGATCGGAAAGGGGAGGGGGGAGGGGAATCCCTGCAGGGAGCCGTGAGTGACAGTCACGGCTCTCTGCATGGATAGATCGAGAAGTGAGCGAGCGCCGGTATGTGTTCGCTCACTTCCCGATCTACTGAGCCAACCTGTGACAGTTTCATTGTCACAGTTCGGCTCAGATTATGTAGCTGAGTGAAAAATCACTCGTCTCATAAATTCTCCTTTAAGAAGAAAAAAAAGTCAATTTTACGTTTAACCTCAAACCTTCATCCATTACTAATTCACAACGTAAACTGGAGACTTATGTTATGTTAGCTGCCAAACAGACCATTGCCTATGCGCGGAAGAAGCCATTGCTTCTTCCGTGCTTGAGCTGTAAGGTTTGAGCTGTAAGAGAGCCCACCAGGTGTCTCTCACTACATTAACTGAAAAAAGATTGCAAAGTAGATGAAAGACCTTGGACCAAAACTTATCCAATTTTGGACAAGTCCACCAGGTATGGATAACATCTCCCCTCGAAGCACCCCCCCCGAAATCAAAAGGTCCAAGTGCGTCGAGTGGAGATGAGCCAACCTGGAGGGCACCAAGTACCACCTAGTTAAGGACGTAAATGCAGTTTCCAAGGGAGAATTTGCCTTAATTTCATATAGTCATGCAAATAAAAACAGGTGTAATGAGACCTCTTTCAGTTTCCTTTAAAAAGGCCAGACAAGTAAAATGACCTCAGCAAAGCACCCCTCCATATAAAATGCATTAGAAATGCACATAAACATGTGTTAAAAAGCAAGTATTGTCTAACTCAGATGTGTGAATGTACACTAAACCTTATAGATGCTAACTGAAGCACCTGTCGCTTTGCAACAAAACCAACCTAGCTAGGTATAAGGACTTGTTCACACTATGTGTAGCGACCTGCGTTTTTCTGCACCAGGGTCAATGCCAGTCACTGCAAGGGCACGTAGAAAATAGCGGTTTTCCATGTGCCTCACTCTCACCACAATGCTGTAAAAATGTCAGTTTTAGGGAGCTATTAGGCTGCATTCACACGATTTACGTGACCCGCATTTTTCCACGCAAGATCTCTGACCGCTAATCTCAGCAGATCTGGAGTGAGATTTGGCGAGATCACTACTGCAGGCTTGCTGGAGGCTCTGACATGAGGAAGAAAAACCCTGTCCCTCTCAAGATGGCTGCCTCCATACAAAAACAGAGTGTGGAACAAGACATTGTAAGTAAGTAATGGGGAAAGATCAGCTGCAGATAGACCACAGGCAATACTGGAGTCTAGTGCTTTACACTCTGTCTGGGTGCAGTTTCTAGAGTTCAGTTCCTCTTTAAAAGCATACTCCACCTTTGTGATTGTTTCAGGTTACACCCATATTTAGGTTAAAACAGGGTCACATTCACTAGCTCCCTACTTCTCCCAGCAGCTTACCATTTGCATTCTGGTGGACTGTGTGTGGCTTTGCCCGCACAGCTGTGCCATCTATTCACAGGTATTCGTGAATGGAGAGACTAGTCCCATCTGCCACTGGCAGAAGAACTCCTAAACCTCCCAGCACAAGTGACATCACCGCATTTATAATCTGCACATCCTCCAGCCCCATAAGGGCCACGCTTCAGTATGGACCCGGGGCTCAGCAAGTCTGCAGGAGACCGTGCATTGCACCTGCCATGCACAGAATGTGGCTGCAATGCTCTGCAGGCTCGAATGCAAAAACTGTACTAAATGCACTTTATTTTGTTAATGAATGTGGATGCATTTGGTAAATTTTTGCAAATGTTAGGCTATGCCTTTATGTGTTGTATATGTATAAGTTTTAGTTTACTATGCCTTTACGTTATGTGCTAAATACTGTATCGGGGGAATGTATCAAAACTGGAGCAGACAAAAACTGGAGCAGCTGTGCTTGGTAACCAATTAGCTTCTCTCTTCAGTCAAGCTGCCCATAACACCTACGTCTCCCGTCACGTAGGGGTTAAAGACCAAATAAAGCGTATGCAAAAACTACAGCAGTAATAGAGGGCAAGCCTTAAAATAAGGACACTTGTTGCAGTGACAGTGTAAAGCTGCCCATACGCCATACAACCATCGCACGACTTTTCGTTGTGCGATGGTTGTAAGGTGATTACAATTTCGTACGACCTGCCCATCTTGGACAGGCAGATAGTACCTGCGATCATCGCAATGCTGAGCGGGCAGAGTGCACTGGCGCACACCGGCCCATGCGGCTTTCGTCTTGCGATCGCGCTACCAACCCGCCGAAAACCGTACGATTTTTGGCGGATTTTCTAGCGTGCTCCTAAGACTAAAGTCGTGCGACCGTACAGTAAATGCGATGCCGATTATCGTAGGATCACCCGCGATTATCGTCAGGTGTATGGGCACCTTTAGTTCAGTTAAGATTTGAAAATGAAAAAAGAGAAGCTGATTGGTTGCCATGCACAGCTGCTCCAGTTTTTGTCTGCTCCAGTTTTGAGAACTTCCATTTAAGGGCTCATTCACACCATCTGTGTTGGCCGTTTTTTTGCAGCACAGCCCGAATGCAAGACAATTAATTTGCCTTGCCATGGATGGTGACAGTTCACACCACTGCATCCCAGTGCAACCTTTTTTTTTTTTAAGCACATCACAGTGAGACGCGGTAAAATCATTGTAAGCCCAAATAACTTAATGAAATGTCACTTGTGACATTTCAATAAAGTTCTAGGGAAAAAAAAAAAAAAAAAAAAAAAAAAAAACAGTGCAATGCAGCTCAATTAAGTGCATCGGCCGGCGATTGAGCGCGGCTGCTTCTATGAACAAACACGTAGCACTGCAACATATGCTGTAGATTTACCAATAAAAGTCAACAATGTTATTGATTATAAAACACAAAAGGGAAACACAGCAGCATGTAAAAAATGCACTTCTGGATTGGGTAGCGAGAAAAGGCATTTTGGATTTAATATACCCCGTTGGTGAGCAGTTCAATCTAAGATACACAGAGTTTACATCAAACAGGAAATAGTTCATTAGCATCAAGGGGTTAACAGTTTACTTTAGTTTAGAAAAAGGAATAGATTTAGCATAATTATGTGTTCTAAATGGCCCGCAATAATGATGTGGAAGATATTAATCACTGTCATTTCATTTCAGTTACAGCCAACTCCCAGCTTTCTTTGTGCAAGGATCCCTGCCACATGTAGGACAGTTAACTTGAACCAGACAACATAAAAAGATGGGTGGGGGGTTGTGTCTCTTTCGTCCCCGTGAAGTGATAAAAATGTATTGTTCAGAATGAGGGTATTTATCAGACCCTTCCTTTTTCTGGATGTGCTGCGAACCGATTCCTCCCTACCCCCACCACCAGAACTATGACCTTAGGAAGGAAAGAAAACTCATCCAGAGGAAGTGGAAGAGTGACTTCTGAATCCCACGCACCAGTTCGTGAAACAAATGTACGCCCTAGTGTCTCATCATTTAGTCCTTGCGCATGACAGAGGTGTTACATCAACAATGCCTTCTTAACCCAGAAACAAGCCCGATATTAAGCCAATTGTGTGACTCATATAGTTATTTCAATGGCAAGCCTCAAAGCGTCTGCCTCCCTCCCAGCTGTATTCGTGTTTATTGTGTTTGTTTACATATCAAGCATTGATTAGCTAGACCTGAATATTCACCTCAGGACCCCAGGCATGCAGAAGAAGTCACAGCAGCTGCCTTTTAGTAGGGTGAACTCTATACAAGCTCTATACTACACAAAATAGTGTGGTCAACAGAACATTATATTATTTTCCAAAACATTGCATTGCTACTAGCCTTAAAGGGTTTGTCCCACAGTCAATAAGAAATCTAAAGCTGGCCATACAGCTATAGAATTTTCTATGGTCAGATGGAAAAAGTGCAACAGATTCCTGCATCTACGCTAAACTGTGTGGCTGGAGGAATCTCCACCTGGGCCAAGCTTCAGCCCCTCTGGCTCTCAAAACACATGAACAATGCCTGCATCCAATCAGATTGTTCAGGTATTTTGACAGCCAGATACTGGAGCTTGGCCCAGTGGGAGATTCCTCCGACCACACAGTTTAGCGTAGATGGAGGAATCTGCTGCACTTTTTCCATCTGACCACAGAAAATCTGCACATAATCTATAAGTGTATGGTCAGCTTTAGATGTCATCCTGCCAACAGTTAGCCAGAGCTGCAATATCAATTGCTAGTGAACATGGCACAATTGATGTTGACAATTCCTGTCAACCAGGCGACCCCCCTCTAGGCAAGGGTCAAGGTGTGTAAATATAAATTTCTAAACTTTTTGGCATGGGTACTCTGCAAACCTCTACAAGTACAATTATTAGACTAAACAAATCTGCTGGTAAGTCATGTTGGAATGTCCTAGAATTGCTAAAATAGCAAGTCTGGCTGAGCCTTCAACTGGCTGCAGGTACAACAGAGATTATCAGAATCTTGTTACCTGTGAAGGGACTCTTCTTGCCTTGTCATGCCACAAGCACACCTGGGCAAGAGAGTTCAGCTTGGATACCTGTACTTAAAGCAGGGCTGGACAAATCCTATGTAGCCAAAGCTCCTTAAAAAAAAAACTACAACTGGCACCTAACTTTTGATGTTTTGTCTTGTTGTTGTCATGCGGCCCCATCTGTATCTGCCCATCATCTGTGGGAATAAATAGTGCAAGGAGGTACCGTAGAAGCCAACCTTCAGTTTGCTATATATTTTTCATAGATTGGAACTCCGATTTGAGATCGAGACCACACTTTTCAGAATTGCTTTACATGTATGCAACAAAAACTTCCTTTTAACCCGAGTAGCTTGAAAGTGTTCTGGAGAACTTTTGTATTGTTTTGTACATTGCCCTTGCCCTAGTCATACTTCATTATCCCTCTTTAGCTAGTTTCTAATTGATCAGAACAACTGCTTATGTTGCTTCTTTTTGAATAGCGCCAGCAGCGGGCATACACAAAGAACACATGGCCCAGCAGGCATTTATGACAGAAGGCTGTGCGACAGCAGGCAATGCTGAACATTGAAGAGCTCTGGAGTGAGGCTAACAGTAAGTACCGTATTTAACACTGCTGGGTAAATTGAGGGGGTTATAAAAGGAAGGACAACCCCTTCACTAAATGTATAAAAGGGATGTATACTGGACTACTTCTCTCAAGTGTAGAGTAAGCACCATACTCCCAGAGCCTCCCATGTCCTCTGTCATTTAACGGTCAACGCCTGAGCTTTTACTGGCCAACTACATACAACCTTGTAAATGTACAAAAAACTGTTTTTAAGTCAAACTGGTCCAAATGCCATAGTATCACTATAAGAAGTAGTGCCCTTTGCACTGTTCTTGTCCATGTGTAACCTATTACACATTCAAAATCTGTATAGCTCTGCAGAATCTATCTCATGAATGACATTTAGCATGCAAGTTGGAGTGTTCATTGGAGAAAGCTCTGCATTTGTCAGCAACAAGGCGACAATGCACTGCATATCGGAAAAGGAGTCCAGAGTCCACTCTGCCCTTTATACTCAGGAAATTAGCTTAATTATTATTTAAATACACTTGGCAATTTGTATAACTCTGGGTCCACACCTAGGCGTATTGAATATGCACGTTTGTCGCGAGTTTCTACCGCAATTTGCGGTTAAAAAAAACGCGCAACAAACGCGCGTTTCCGAGGGCTACTTGGCTGTATCCCAATGGAAACACGAGACAAAAACGCCCCAAAGAAGTACATGTACTTCTTTGGGTGTAGGCCGTTTTGTAGAGCGTTCAGACGGGCTAAAATACGGAAAGGTGTGAACCAGACCCATTGAATACAATGAGATTTTCAAGTTTGTACGTTTTGTAGAGCGTTCATAGAGCTTTGAACGCGCGACAAAATGTAAAAAGGTGTGAACAGGGCCTTAGGGAACTTCTGTTCATTCAGGTAATATCATCAACCAATTCAGGGTTTATTCTCAGAGAAATCAAATGCAGGAATTGGAATAAAGACAGGCATGCGGTATTGCACATAGAATTCCATTGCATTTTTGCCCCCTTTTGTGGCAAGACAAACACTAGGCAGAACATATCTCCCTTTTAAAATAAAATAAATAAAAACGCCTTGGAACATGTTACATCGCAATGTAGTGTGTGTATTTGTGTATATTACTACTAGTGACTTCACTGGGGCTAAGCATGCAGGCAGATAATTTTTACATGTTAGGCACCATTTCAAACTATTTCCAGTGTTTTTGTACTTTACACAGTGGAAAAATACACAGCAGTGTTGTCAAAGCAGTATATATATTTACATGGGGGGGACTTAAAGCTGAAGTTTAATTTGGTTATATTTTGCATTCCTTGATTTCCCCCCCAACATGCTAATGACATTTTTGAATAAAGCAATAAAACCTTTATGTTTTTATTACATACGTTGTTTTAAGCTCAGTGATGTCATCACTGGGTCTTTGTGCTGTTCTATATAATACAGGTAGATCATGGCTGGTAGGAGGGACCAGCAGGGTGCTGTACACACCCTCCTAAAAAGCACTACACCTTCCTGGACCATCAGTCCTCCTTTCTAGAGCCCTCAGTCCTGATGGAAGCAGTGGGCTGGCTCTTGGGAGGAGTCACACAAATAAAAAAGCATCAAATGGTGGATGTCAGTCTGGAGGAGTGGGCATTCCGAAGCAGGCTGCATTTGCCCACAGACCTCCGTAGTTAATGCCCATATGGGATGCTGAGCTTCCATGATTGAAAAAAGCCCCAATTAATGAAAAGAGTGGGTCAGAGAGAAAAAAGCTAGATGATGCTGGATGTCCTCCAGTCAGGAAATGAGCTGAGCTCGATCTGACTTGCTCCAGCTTCTAATGTACACAATGCAGTGAGCATTTTTATTACAGAAAATGTGCCTGGACAACTGTGCAAAACGAAAGGGAAAGCTGAAGTTCAGCTTTAAAGAAGAAGGTGAGTGGAAATCACTCAACCTCATAGTTCGAGCCGACATGTGACAATGAAACTGTCACACGTCTTCTCAATAGATCGGGAACTGAGCAAACACATACGGGCACTCGCTCACTTCTCGGTCATCTCGCTGCAAAGAGCCGTGACTGTCAGTCACGGCTCCCTGCAAGGATTCCTCCCTCCCCGCTCCGATCCTCCAACACTGACTGGTGGAACGGACGGGGAGGGGGCGGGTACAACTGGCTCTGCCTCTAGATAGGCAGAGCCAGCTGTCATTCACACAGGTGTAGCTAGCGATATACTGAGCTTTGGGTCACGGGAGGACGCTAGTTTATGTCCTCCCATGACCCTTAAGAGAACTATGGGGAAAAACACTTATCCCGTAGTTCTCTTTTAAATACAAGCAGTAGGGTCAACTCCGTGGATTAGCTTGATAAATGTAAAAAGTGTGGTGTCTAGGAAAAAAGCTTTTCACAGCTTCAGAAGTCTGAGCACTGAATTGTGTCTTTACAGGTACTGATATGAAGCAGCGATAAGGAAGCTGACAGGACCATGTTCTGTGATATCAAGTTCCCTCTGAAAAGGAAGTGTATTGTTGTTATTGTTTCAAATAACAAAATGATAACCTCCACCATCAAAACAGCTTCACAGATGGCCAAAACCAAGCTGTGTAAAGTTGGCATCCCATGTTTGTAACACCTCAATAAAAATATACCATTCGTTTGTGTCGATTTGTGCCGGTTTGGTTTTTGAGATATTAAACATTCAATTTAATTCAAGCCCCGCCACTTTGCACCCCATGTTGCTGAACTCACTATTCATCTGTGCTGCATTTGTGCTAATATGTGCTGCAAAAACAAGCGTTTGTGCTGTTTTGGTTTAGGAGACATTGTGCGTTATAGTTGCTGAAACCCCGCCCAATTTGCACCCCATGTTACTAAATTTTACAAACAAAACATGCCATTCATTGCACTGCGTTTGTGCCGATTTGTGCCGCAAAAATAAAACATTTGTGCCGCTTCGGTTTCAGAGATATCGCCCATTCGTTGCTGAAGCCTAGCCCACTTTGCACGCTAAATAGCACTTCCACACGAGCTTTCTGATCAGGTCTGCCTATCCTGATCAGAAGCCCAATTTTAGTCTATGGGCAGCTGGATCTAAACAGATGGGCGCCTTTTACATCCGGTTACCCCTGACTCCAGCCAGATCTGGAAAAACAAATGGATCAGAGTCCTGTTTCGCTTATCATGCCACATTGGGGGTAATCTGATATAAACTGACACATGTCGATTCACAGCCAATTCCCTGTAGACCAACATAAGTTCAAGTATTTCAGTTTTTCCTCCATCTTGCAATGGAAGAAAAAAACTGGACAGACATGGATGTCACAATGGTGACATCTATTCCGATCAGCAGAGGATCCGTGCATGGATCCCCTCCTGATCGGACCAGATGAAAGGGGCCTAAAGAAAACCTGTAAAAAAGCCAACTGTACCGGCTGCCATTGTTGGCCACCTTCTGAAAATGCTACTCGTTTCTGAGTCACTGACCTGAAAGAAGTCAGAACCCCGGATCTACGTGCACGTTCCAGATTAGCTGCTCCGAAAGTACTTCAGCCAATGCGTGACAACCGGACAACTACATCTTTAGAAATAGAACTAAACCATGGCTGCCACCATATTTTCCTTTAGGACATTTCATACACTTTACTAGGGATACACCGATACCAAGTACAGTACTCGGTACAGGTACAAGTACAGATACTTTTCCAGCTCCAAGACTACACTAGAGAAAAATTAAAAAATTAGGAGGCAGCTGTCATTTGTAAGGAGCACACGGAGCTCCCGGGATTTGTACATCTGTTTTATTGTATGATTTTGTTTTTATAAATATAAATAAAGGGATGCACAGATACCAGTTTTGCGAGTACAAGTACTGATACATTTTTGTTTATTGTCATGTGACAGTTTTTCTAAAACAATACAGACTAATGATTTCAGGACAGTGGTGGAGTGCCAGAGCCAGGTCCCAGCTGCAACCGCTGCAACCCTGGTAGTTCTCATGAAAATGCCAAGTATTGGCACTGGTATCTTAACTGGTATTGGTGCATCCCTACAATTTACAGTTACAAAATTTGGATTTCTATGAGCTTACACCTCACCCCACTGAATTACTCATAGCACAAATATAAATGATCCATATATACACATACACAGTTATGCCGCACTAGCACTTTAAAAATAACACCCAGGGAAAGTCATTATAGTTGACTGCAGCCCTCAATGCAATTAGCACATTAGCTTGGAACCGCTTCCAACAACATGGAAATGGGTTATTATAATTAATGTCCTTATTTACACAAACTGAATCTGTTTTCACAAAAGGGCTTAAAGCAGAACTTCTTTAGCCTCCCCTTGCTGGTGCCGATTACTTCACCCTGCCTTCTTCCAGGTTTGGGTTCTTCAGCCAACGTGAGGAGCCAGACCTGAATGACATAACTTCCATGCATGCGCATGGGAGTTCAATCATTCCGGTACAGAGAATGTACATTGAGCTGCTCATGTGCAACTCCATGTACATTCTAAAGAAGAACAGGCAGATACATTTGTTTTATTGCAGAAGAGACATAGCACTGATATAGTCGTACTGATAAAAGGTACGATCACATAAGAAATAGACTGAATAGAACATTTACTTGAAATGCAATTTCCGTTTTTTACAAAAAAAACTGTCCCAGCCCTACTTTTTAGCCTCAAAATATATACAAAGCATTGTCCCACCCTCTGCAATACTGTACTTACCTTCTCTGATAGCTGCAGGCCAGTCGGTAAAAATCTAGTGGCGGGCTGCCTGTACCTGCACACTAATGTCCCACAAACTTGAATGGATGTTCCTCCTGCTTTACGGGTACGCTCCATTTAAGTCTTTGGGCCATATGGGCAACCCTGAACTATATTTTTAGTGTCAGGGCTGCAGACAGAGACTGCATCCATCAAAGGGTGCACTAAAGGACCTGCGGGACGTGGGGCATAGTGTAGTATAAATAGGGGGCTAGGGCAATTTTTGTATATCTATTTAAAAAAAAAACCTTACAATACAAAAAGAGATGTAGACTATGTGGCAATTAAAAATGGGCCACTATTGCAGCAACCTAGAGATTGAAGGTCCTGCATAGCATAGTTAGAAAAATAGATGTCCTAATTACCAATATACGGGTGGGTATATCTTTGTTATTTTAGCTCCCTAGACAAAACAAACACTTTCCAGTGCGGGGGGTAGCCCCACTACAAGGGTTAAGATTTGATTTGCCCAGAGTTCTGTTGTAAAGAAAACTTTTTACCGAGAAAACTATGGAGGATGCCAATGCAAGACTGGAGTCACATCGTACAGTCAGAGCTCCTACTCTGCATACTTTTTACAGGAAAGTAATGTAATAGGTCAGCATGGGTTTCAGACAACCTGCATTTTCAGAAAGAGGGACCAAAAATGGCAACCACCATGTTTGCCCAATACAGGCTTCCTTCATTGTTTTTAAACAATGCTTAATTTTTGCGTTGCAAGCATATCTTCAATAGGCATGCATTGTACTATATGTAAACCACACTATTCATGGGCTTCACATGCATTCTAATGTGCAGAGCTGTATACAAAAACATAGTGGAAAAATCGCATATGGAGGACATTTAGAAAAAGCATGTAACCTGCAAACGTTTTCAAGCACTGGGGTGTGAAAAACACCCAAATACGTTTTGAAAATTCTTAGCACATTGCCTGTTCTGCGCTGTGACAGTGTAACAGTCAGCCCCTTAGAATCACATTATGTACAATATCTCAGTGCTGCTCCGCACTATTGCATGTGAACATAGTCTAACCACTCTGAAAGCAGATGTAAACCCCAACAGGATGACATTTAGTTTGCTGTGCGCACTGTGTACCATAAACAATTGAATCAAATACTTGTGTTCACAATTTTTTGTTTTTCTTGCCATCCTTTGTTGCATCTCAGTACTGCTGATTTCCTGCAGCCACTTCCTGTCTACATACTCCCCAGCAATGGTTACATGGCATGTCTCAGGGCCAGTTTCCTGATGGTGACAACAGTGGACCATGTCCGCATAATGTGTATTGACAATGCAGAACAGCAACCGTGAGCCAGGGAGAGAGCGTTGTCACCCTATGATAGTGAATGTCTGAACACAGATCTTCATGACGAGATCACCAGGGATAGTTTTACTGAAAGCTGCAGATTTAAATATATTGGAGTTAATTTTTTTAAATTATTCCCTGCACGGATCCCGTCCTGATCGGAATGGATGTTACCGCTGTGACATCTGTGTCTGTTCAGTTTTTTCCTGCATCTTCTAGTGGAGGAAAAAAAAAACTGACATTACCAAACCCATGTTAGTCTATGGGCAGTCCGTTTACATCCGGTTACCCCCAATCCATCGAGTCCAAAGAAACAGATCTCTGATCCGCTTGTTTTTCCAGACCTGACCGGGGGCCTGGGGTAAGCGGATGTAAACAGACGCACATAGACTAACATCGGGCTTCTGATCAGGCCTGCCTGAAAAACTGACACGGACCTGATTGGAAAGCCGTGTGAAAGGGGCCTTAAACATCAAGCAGCATCCATTGTAAGTGATTTAGTTTCCTGCAGAATCAGCTGGTCCCCTGAGCACTGGCACTGAGTGTTAGGGCGGCTGCTTTCTCTTGCAGGGTCCTATGGAGCCGCCCTTGTGTAGGATAGAAAGCTGTGTGTCGCCACAAACACATAGGCACATCAAGGCAAGCCACTCTACTGCTTCCTGCTCCACTCCTTCCTCTCTCCTCCCTTCCGCAAGCTAGAAGATGGAGAGCTGCTGTAGACTGCTCTATACATTATGATCTTGCACTGGACAGGAAGTTCAGGGAAGCAGAACTGAGAGAGTTGGAGCTGTTCAGAAATATTATCACTATAAGTGCTTAGGCAAAAATGTAAAAAAGAGACACTTTGCTATGCAATGTCTATTTGTTTGATCTGAAATCATTATTACTAAAAAGAATGGAATACTACTTTTAGGCTTCTGACATTTCTAATCAACGCTATGGATTTACTGTAGCACATTTCTCTTGTCACTGTGCTCTTATATATAGTAAACTTGGCAGATAAGGATGGCAGTTTATGAACGATCACAACACTAATACCAAAAGCCGCTTTATTTCTCAGTATTTTTTTATTTTATGTATTTTCCAGCTGCTGCAGGATAGCCGTCAATAGTTTCTGTACAGACATCATTCAGACTGCATTTTAAGCATCGGTTTCATCCTGGCCTCTTATATGTACAGCTCTAGCATGCGTTTTCCTGAGGTCATAAGCTGTATGGTGTGCAACTGGGACATCTAATTGCCGTTTAATTCTGAGGGACACAGAGAGCTAGAGGAAAACAGTCAAAAAACAGAGGCCCATGTATGTGAATGCTACAAATCTTCCAAATAACTTTATCCTTGGGGAAACAATTCACAAAACCATTTCTGAACACTTGAAACTAGAACTGTACTTGTTTTGGGCTATGTTCTACCAGAATGGAGGCACACATGAGGTGAAAGACTATGACATTTTTTGGCCGAGGGCTGTGCAGGTGGGTGTAGAAAGAGATCAGACCTGTTGGAAAATACTAGGATCATTCTTTCATATTTACTTAGCAGCCTAGCTGTCACTGGTGATGTCAATGGAAAATATGCACAGAACCCTGCATTGAGGACATGCAGTTAAAGGAGCTGTAAAGTCCCAGTATATACTATCCTGTTATAACATTCCTTATTGTGATAGGAATACATACTAGTGTTGTTTTTGGTAATGCAATCAAAGTTCACTTGAAAAAAAATCCCTTTTATGTAGTGAGATGCTGCCTTCCGTCTACCCATCAACAATTCCTGGATTCACAGTGTGCCTTGTATCGCTTTCTCTGCTGCTTGATGTGAGGAATCCCAATTTCACAAGACTACATATCCCTGCATGCACTGCTTCCAGCAAGCAATGATGATGTTACATTGTGGGAAGTTCAGATGTCGAGTTGCAGTTTACAGGCTTAGAGAGATGACACAAGGAAATTCATAGTCACTGGGCTGAGCGAAATTGTGTCAGTACATTCTATAGGCATCTTCAATAAGTACTTTTACAAACTTCTACATTTATATGACATTATTAGAAGTGGGTAGAGGTTATGGAAATGCGATAGAGAAATACATAACTATTTTACATTTTTGGCCATAGATACCCTTTAAGGTTCTGAGGTAGACCTGAGGCTTTGGAGAGAAAAAAGGTAACCAGGACTGTTACACAATTGTGAAAGAGGACAATTAAAAGGGATTATTAAAGCCTTGCAGTTTTTTCTTTTTTTAATATATTTACTGCTGGCAAGCAGAGGATATACAAAAGTATTGGGACACCTCTTCAAATCATTGGATTTAGAAATGTCCTTGCTACTAAATATTCCACGGTCAACTGTTAGTGGTGTTATAACAAAGTGGAAGCGACTGGGAACAAAAGCAACTCAGCCATGAAGTGGTAGGCCACGTAAAATGACAGAGCGGGGTCAGCGCATGCTGAAGCGCACAGTGCGCAGAAGTCTCCAACTGTCTGCAGAGTCAATAGCTACAGATCTCCAAACTTCGTGTGGTCTTCAGAATGGCACAACAGCAGTGCGTAGAGAGCTTCATGGAATGGGTTTCCATGGCCGAGCAGCTACACCCAAGCCTTACATCACCAAGTGCAATGCAAAGCGTCAGATGCAGTGGTGTAAAGCACGTCGCCACTGGACTCTAGAGAAGTGGAGACGTGGACGTGTCTGGGTTTGGCAGTTGCCAGCAGAACGGTACTTGCCTGACTGCAATGTGCCAAGTGTAAAGTTTGGTGGAGCGGGGATTATGGTGTGGGGTTGTTTTTCGGGGGTTGGGCTTGGCCCCTTAGTTCCAGTTAAGGGAACTCTTAAGGCATCAGCAAACCAAGACATTTTGGACAATGTCATGCTCCCAACTTTGTGGGAATAGTTTGGGGATGGCCCCTTCCTGTTCAAACATGACTGAGCACCAGTGCACAAAGCAAGGTCCATAAAGACATGGATGAGCGAGTTTGGGGTGGAGGAACTTGACTGGCCTGCACAGATTCCTGACCTCAACCCGATAGAACACCTTTGGGATGAATTAGAGCGGAGACTGCAAGCCCGGCCTTCTCGTCCAACATCAGTACCTGACCTCACAAATGGTCCAACATTCCCATAGACACACTCCTAAACCTTGTGGACGCCTTCCCAGAAGAGTTGAAGCTGTTACAGCGACAAAGGGTGGGCCAACTCAATATTAAACCCTACGGACTAAGACTGGGATGTCACTAAAGTTCATTTGCGTGTGAAGGCCGGCATCCCAATACTTTTGGCAATATAGTGTATGTGCAAAAAACTAACATAAAGGGTTAAAACCATTCCGGTGTCTCCGCCGCACTCTCCCGTCCAAAACATCCGAAGATTCTCCGGCGGCCCCAAAGGACCATGGGGTGGGCGCATGCACAGAACAGATCTTCAGACGGGAGACGAGAAGGGACACAAGGTAAGTCAATGGAAGCAGCGTGCACCCGCACAGACTCCGTGGGACAGGAAGTGCCAGGAAGAGAGAGGAGTCAGCGCTGGATCAGAGACTGGCACCACCGCTGGAGGGACTCCCAAAACCTACAGGAAAGAAGATGATGGGATCTAGAGGCATCTTTTAAGGCAAGTCCTTACACTAGCATGGGGGGATATCCTTTAATGTCACTTTAAGCAACAGTTGTTATAGTGAAGCCAGAAGTATGGAGGACTGTTTATTAGTCACTGCTGTAGACATATCATTTTCTGGAAAGAAAACAAGCAAGCACTTGGGTGTGCTTTGAACTTGTTGATAATAGAACTGCATGAGTTTACAGAAACACTGCACAAAGCTGGAATATGAAAAAAATGAAGCCTACATAACTGGGGAATTACAAACGTCTTACGGAGCCACACACACCAATATCTCCAACATTTATACCCCAGCAGCAAAGAAAGAGGCTTTCCTAAAACTGGCCATACACCTTACAATTATCTGCAAATTTTCTGTGGTCAGATGGAAAAGGTGCAACAGATTCCTCCATCTATGCTAAACTGTGTGGATGGAGTAATTTCCACCGCAGGGATTACCCCCTCCCCACTCCGTTTCTCCAGCACTGACTGGAGGAATGGGCGGGTGAGGGGGCGGGCAGAGCCTATCAGGTAGCGGGGTGGATCTCAACAGTATTGTTGGGATCAGTCCCGACTGCACGTGGCTCTGCGCTCTCAGCATATAGCGGGCAACAGCCCACTATATGCTGAGTTTTGGGTGGCTGGAGGACATTAGTCCTCCTTTAATCCTGATGAGAACTATGGGCAAAAAAAAGGTTAGGCCATAGTTCTCTTTTGATGTTATATTGTATTTAAAAAGCGGTGTTTGATGGTATCCTCTAGACAAGCTATTTTCTGGACGGGCTCCCACCGCCAAAAACAAGTGAAAGATCTGCAGCTCCTAATGGTACAACTGACCAAAATCAAAAGAATATTCAAGAATATATCAATTTTAATGGGGGTCAACTTGGCAATCGTTTTGAACCCCAGTGACATTCGTCAATTATTAAGGCCCCGTTCATATCGCGCATTTTTGCCGCGCGATATCGCGAGAAGTCGCCGGCCAATGCTATTCAATGGAGCTGTCTTAACTCAGGTCGCTCGTCGTGGTCGCAAGTCGCTTCTACCGGACCCTTTTTTCTGTGGATTTTGCGCGATTTTGCTTTTTTTCTATGGAGCCCGACGGAGAAGGTCGGGCTACCGTCGCTGGAACGTCGCCCCGAAAGTCGCGCTATCCCAGCCGCTGCAAAGGTATGTCGCTATATGTGAACGGGGTCTTAGTGTTATTGAATGTTCTGATGAGATTTTTTTGTATGAAAGTTTGTACGAAAATCTGCCAGTGTATTGCCAGCTTTAATATAAAAAGGATTCCCTTAAACTGAAAATGATCCCACTAATGCTTAAAGTTCTGTATGAACACTTATACTAACCCCTAAAAACAAAACTGCACAGCTGACTCCAAAAGTGAAGTGTCCATTAACCTCTAATCCCAACTATGAATGACCCCTGCACACTAATTTTCCATAATTGTGCAGCATACATACCTCATCTGGTGTAGGTAGCCTTTGTGCTGATACTTTCCTGCATATAGAGAGGAGACTTATATCAGAAGAAACTACCTTGCCCTAAACCAGTGGTTCTCAACCTTTCTAGGGCCCAAGTTGTGGTGACCCCCAACGGTAACATTTAGAGATGAACCAAAACTAGTATCCGTGTGGGCTCTCAGGAGGCTATGCAGGCTCTCAGGTGGTAAGTGGGACTCTCTGGTGGCGGCCAGTGCGGCTCTTTGGTGATCAAGCATTCACCTCTCCTCACTCCTGCCCGCTCCCCTCTCTCTGATCCTCTCCAGCCGCTGCAGCACCATCTAGGAGTACTGACACTGTTGCACTAGGTCTAGGAGGAGGCCAAGGAGCCTCCCCTAGCACAGCACAAGGCACGTGGGGACCCCCGCCAACTGTGGGTTGTGACCCACTTTTGGGTCGCCACCCACAGGTTGAGAACCACTGCTCTAAAACAGAAGCCATTTAATATATTACACAGGAAAAACAAAAGTAACATGAGGATGCGTGTTTATGAACCAAAAAAAAAAAAAAATCTATTCTTATCCTCACATTGCCCATTGTTCAAGACAAAGAAGTATACCGAGTGTTATTTTTACATTACACTTCCCTTTTGTACATGGAAAGAGGATCCTAAAGAGGAACTAGAGGTGAGAGCTATATGTAAAGATATCAGCTTGTGGTAAGAAGTGTAGGACCAAATTTCCTATGGTTAGGCAGCAGTTTATTTAACAAAAAATCAATGTAAAAAAAAGAAACCGACACATTTTAGAATTATGGCGCATGCAAACGCTTTTACTACAAACAAAAGGTGTGATATGTAAAATACCATTTAGGCCCCATTCACACCGTGCGATTCGCAAATCGCGCAATTTGCATTTTGCGCGATATCGTGCAAATGCTTGCATTGAGCAAGCGAGAATCGCGGCAATATCCGCTCCAAAAAGGGTCTTGCTGTAGCGACGCACAACCCGCGACAGCAGGACCCTTTGCCCCATTGAGATGCATTGAAGAGCGATATCGCGCGGTAAATAGCCGCGATATCGCGGGAATTACCGCGCGATAAATCGCTCAATGTGAACGGGGTCTGAGACGTGTAGAGTGTTTTTAGGTCACCACGGATGAATGAGTAAGGGATTATCCACAACAGATACAATGTCCAACATTTGTCAGGCAACATGTATGGACAGGAGAAGATCCATTGTTCCTACAAGGGCTCGCTCAAACTGACATGTTACACTCAGGTACTTTAAGAAAAACACGGCATTTTCAGGCATTGACGTGCAAGTTGTTATTTACACCAGTTGAAACAAAGCACTTCAAAAGCAAAACACAAGAGGAACCAAACTCTGAAAATTGGGCCAAGAAAGGGCAGGCAGTAGGCAAAGGACTGGTCACCAGTATTGCCTGTGGTCTCCCTGCCTTTCCCAATTACTGACTTACAAAGTCTTGTTCTGCACTCTTTCCTGAGGCAGCCATCTTGGTAAAGGCATGAATTTGCGTTCTCGTGTCAGAGCCTCCCAGCAAGGAGAGCAGCACAAATGGGTCATCACCAAGCCCGCATTCACACTAGTGTAGCGTGTAAATATGTGCAACTTTGGGTGCAGTCACAAAGTGCGTGAAAACCATGTGTTCTGCTTGTGCTGCAATATATTGTTTATAGCACCCCAAACAAGACGTGTGTTTGCATGTGCAAAGATGCAGGACATATGCACATGCATACATGGCCCCCAAAAAAGTAAAAAAACAGCTTCCTTACTGAGTTTTTCCCATGTAGGGCAGCACCAGTGAAATAATTGGGCTGCGTGACAAGCGCAGTGAATGGGGGTTAATCTGACTCCAAATCTGTGGAGACTAGCAGTTAGAGGCAGCAGATCTCGCACTGTAGATATACAGCTATGAGGTTAGAGGCACAGGAGTGCCTTGTCACACTCGCATACCAGGAAGTACAATGCTAATCTTCATGATTAGTCAAAAGAAAAGATTCATCATTCATGGTACTGCTCGGGCACAATAATGACATTTCCAAATGTTTCCTATAACATTTTTGGTGCACACTATAGCATTGCGATAAACACACACTAACACACAAGGCACCTACCGTGCGTTAAGAGTGCAGGAGGTGCGTTCCGCTGCCATTCATTTGAATTTTAGACTAAGTGCCCCTCCGGCTGCAATGCGCTCAACCACACCGCGCAGTACTGCATTGCAGTGTGTTGTGGCGCAGCAAAAAAAGGGAAGCGGTCAAGCACATTGCGGCCAGAGGGGCATTTAGGGTGCCATTAAAATGAATGGCAGCGCAACACATCTTCCGCACTATAATGCATGTGCATTGTGCAGTAGTGTGTGTTAATCGCACGGAACCGTGTAGTTAACACAACTGCATGGTGTGAATCAAGCCTCAATGCAAACTCCAAAAGGCAAAATGTAAGTGTTGTGATTTTTGTGTGTGTGCGTTTTGCACATTTATACTATTATTATATGAAAATCCTTACCCCTATTAGCATTATGCATGAAATTAGCATGTTAACAAGCATACATATTAGAAAAAGTATGCACTAATATTATAAACAGTTGTTACTGCATGTGGATAGGTGTGAAAAGGTCCTCACTATATGCTAGGGATGCACTGATACTAGTATCGGTGCGGATACCGAGCATTTGGGCAAGTACTTCGACTTGCCCAAATGCTCCGATCCCTATCCCGATACCCGGATTTCTGCTATCAGGAATAGGGCAGCGAGTCATTACATGCTGCCCAGCTTCCCGGTTGGCCAGGAAGCTGGCTCCATGCTCCCTCGTCACCAGGTGTAATTACTTGCCACCTGGCTTCCTGATTGGCCTGAAAAGCTGCCCAATCAGGAAGCCAGGCAGCACGTCATAACCCGACCCCCGGCTTCCTGATTGGCCAGAAAGCTGTCTCCATGTTTCCTTGTCATCTGGTGACGAGGGAGCATGGAGAGACAGTTTCCCTTCGAATCGGGAAGCGAGTCTTTACATGATGCCTGGCTTCCCAGCTGATCAGGAAGACGGGCGTGGAGTCATTACACACCGCCTGGCCTTCCTTAATGGAAAAGATATCGGTACTCTTACTCGATACCGAAAAAACGGTATCAGTGCATCCCTACTATATACAGCAAATCAGTCATTATAATATTGAGAATTGCCAAGCTAGGGCTCATATAGAGAACATTTTACATGGGCCTGTGTGCTTTGTCTTGTGCTACACTAATCATACACAACCCCTTTCAGTTCCCAACCTCTACAACCAACTCACCACAAACATTTAAAGCGTATGTTACCCTAAAACATTTTCTTTCATATATGTAACTGTGACTTAATACTGGTTACTGTAAATCCAGCCTCTGCCATTGTGAATGATGCAGTTCCTCCCAGATACCTGGTGATCCTGCCAGGTCCTCTTCTCTTTATTCTGCCCACCCAAATACGGAAGCAGATCCGTGCTGGTGCGGTCAATGTACGTTTTTTGTTTTTCTGAAGGCCATGCCAACGCACGGCGTGCCTACATCTCTCATAATCAGATTAGTTGGCACACCCCCCTCGCTCAGTCCTGCCATCTTGATTTTCAGTGGCTCCCAGCTGGAGCCTCGCTATAAAAGGACAGCAGCCACTTGTAGCATACAGCAGCAGCATTGAAGAGAAGAGGAACACGTGTCTGGTGGAACCAGCATACACAGCGGGACCTGCCATTGCCCCAGCTAACAGGAAGATGTTGTGTGGTCACATGACACAAAATAAAAGTTTATAAAAAGGTCTTAAATGGTTATATTTAAAAAAAGAAGCTATTGTGGTATGGTATACCAGTAATATTTACTGTGTTATTATGTGCTTTACTTAATGTGCGTTCAAATATACTTTAGGCTACATTCACATTGGTGACCGGGGGTGGCTAAATACCATTGCATTCTGTGCTATGATTACATACAAACTAGACATTTAGCTCATTTAGCTGTTAGTGTGCAGGCACAATCTCTGCAGATACGCCATCCCTGGAATCACTGGGGGGAATTTATCAAAACTGGAGCAGACAAAAATTAGAGCAGCTGTGCATGGCAACCAATCAGCTTCTATCTTCAGTTTGTTCGATAAAGATTTGAAAATGAATGAGAAATGCTGATTGGTTGCCATGCAAAGCTGCTCCAGTTTTGATAAATTCCCTTCACTGTCTGCATGTCCAGGGTTGGACATGGGATCTATTCGCATGAGAACAATCGGTAACACTGGTCATTGACAGAGTACAAATCTGGCAGCTGCCGCCGTTCTTCACACGCTCAGTAGAGGACAAGTTATGAAAATTGAGGCAGACAGAATCTGGAGCAGTTGCCTGAAGCAACCAATCAGCTTCTATCTTCAGTTTGTTCAGTTAATCTTTGAAAAAGAAAAAGAGAAGCCGATTGGCTACTATGGGCAACTGCTAAAGATTCTGTCTGCTCCAGTTTTGATCAATTCCCCTCCCAATGAGTGGTAACAGCAGCGGCAGGTGTGAGATTTGTACGCTGTAGAAATCAATGGCCAGTGCCGCCGCCGCTGCCGTGATCCCTGGTAATGCTCATCCACTCCTTGCCGTCTGTGTATATGAATAGGTATTTTCATCTTTCCATTTCATTTCCTTCCTTATTTCACTGAGAAGTTGCTAATACACAAGTAAAAAACAAGGTGAAACCTCAGAATATGGAATCCTGCATAAACAGTGTGAAAGTATTTGAAAGATGTAACCCTGAGGTAAAAATGTGGTGATCACATCCACACTAGACACTGCCTAGTGAGACTCCATTATCGTCACAGCACCTACCTCAAGAAAACAATACATGTGTCACAATGACACACTTTAAAATGACTCCAATGAAGAGCTCACAAGGGAGATTTCATGATTCACGCTTGTGCTTAAGCGGCCATTGTTGGTAGACTAAAGACAGCATGTCCCATGATTTTTTTTTTTCCAATAGAGACAAGACAGACAAAGCAACTCAAACACAAAAGCTGAACACAGACCCTCATTTTAAAATCTGGCTGTACACACAATTTCCCAGCATTTAGAAAAACATGTATACCGAAAAACATTGATATAACTTAAAAACTTTAATTAAAAAAAAATATATACACACACACCCTCGCAGTCCACACACACTGCAAGGGTTAAAAGGAGAACTATGAGGCGAGTGCTTTTCACTCACCTCATAGTTCTAGCCGACCTGTGACAATGAGACTGTAGCTTGCGGTATACTGAGCCTAGGGTGACGGGAGGACGCTAGTTTGTGTCCTCCCGTTACCCTAAGGAGAACTATGGGGAAAAGACTTAACCCCATAGTTTTCCTTTAAAGGCTTGCCAAGTCTAGGCCAGGGACCGGCAACTCCGGCCCTCCAACAGTTGTGGAACTACAAGTCCCATGAGGCATTGCAAGGCTGACAGGCATGTTGTGAATTGTAGTTAAAGCACAGCTGGGAAGCTGCCCACTCCTACTTTAGGGATAGAGGAATAAGCTTGAATACTCACCTTATTCCTTGCCCTGGCAGGCTTCTGGCACTCATCATTTCCCTCCGACGTTCTAGTTTGTGGGTGGGACCTTGCCATGCTCACAGACAATGCAGGACTATTGGTCCTGCACTCAAGAGTATGACCACAGGCCAGAGCGCCTTAGGGGAGTGACTTCAGGGAAACGTTTCCACAGCGTGGAGGAAGCCTGCCAGAGGAAGGAATAAAGCTGGCCCTACACAGAGTGAATTACGGACGGTTCTTGATGAATTTCCTCTGTGGGAAATGTTCTGGTGCCCGGAGTATGGCTTAAACATTTTAGGGGTCATATACAAGGATGTTTGTGATGTGTCTGGCATGCATTTACTATGACGTCTAGAAAGGTCTAAAAGTAAAGCTCAAACTGACCTCTTATTCATTTAAAAGCCCGAATGCAGCCAATGCAGTGCAACCTGCATAGCGTGAGGAAGAGAAAGCCTCTGTTGGGTTTGTATTACAGTGCTGGGACACCATGACAAGAAATGAGATTTTCAACAAGGCAGCCCGACAATCAAATCAGGACAGAGATTCCAAACGTTCCCCAACGTATAAAAAATAAATCGTTCAGGCCTACACTGAGGTTTTAAATGCCCAAATATGTCAAACACAGAATATTCAGACCTGGACGTTAGAAGGCAAATAAACAATTGTTATAGATTACATACTTAACTCTTCGGCTTTTATTGTTGGAGCACATTCTCACAGGATTACGAGCGCCCAGCTTTCCCGGGAGGCACCGTTGAGGCATGGCGTTGTCACGGATGCCTCAGGAAGGGCCCCAATCCAAGATAAGTGTTTTTACATTTTTCTTTAACAACGACTCAATTTTTGCCACCCTTTTGTACATTTATTTTTCTTATTTGGGAAGGGGGGGCGCCTTCATTTAAGCAGACCTTGCATTAAAATGTAACTCACGTCATACTCAGCCCAAAGTAGGCCTTTATGTTGGTAAAATCACTCACTAGGAATATCCAGGTCACCTTAAAGGGAACTCTACCAATAAAATTCCCAAAGCCATTTACTGCTGGTGAGCATTTAGAAAACTGTTGACATCTACAGCAGGAATATACCTGCTGTAATCAAAGCTAGAACACTAACCTCTATAGTAGTGCAGCATCTCTCAACCTTTTTTCAGTAGTGGCACCCTTTAAAAGGATGCAAAATGTCGAGGCATCCCAGTCTAAAATAAAACCAAGTGGACACTCCAAAATCTATCACAGACCCTTACAAGATTTTAAGGGGAAAGCCCACAAAAAAAAAAAAAAAGGGAATGTTCCCCCACTTCACAAAGAGAAGCCCCACTTCTTTTAAATCAGAGTCAACCCCTCTCACACTAGGAGCCCCTCTTTACATCATCAGGAGCCCTCTGCACCTGACACATTTCACACATGATGCTGTGTGAAAATTTCCAGCCACCCTGATTGAGAAAGAATATACTAGAGGTCCCAGAATATCTTGTTCAGGTCTCCATGCTGATTGATAGATTTGTAACGCACTGTATCGGGAGCCAATTCTCTGAATGTCTCAGGGAAAAAGGCAACTCTTGTGTTGGGTGAACGATGGGCAATTTCTACCAGCTTTTAAACAAAACAGTTTGATCATCTCAAGGTTTAAAGAAAAAATGTTGGTGGTAGGTTTCCTTGACTGAATTTGGTCGGTTGTACATTCTAAAATGGAGGGTTGAAGTTGCCACATAACTGCCTACTTTGATCAACATTAGGACCCAAAGCTTCCTCTGGACTGTGCGGACTTATGGTGACCTTTCTGTCCAATGACCATCATTTGGTCCTATTTTCCAGCTGTGTACAGCAGTCATCATGTTAGAAGAAGGGCTGAGTGGGGTAGCTTTGTAATTATTTACTAACCCCGTGCCCAGCTGCTCTATGGCATAGAGACAATCAATGTACAAGATTCCACCAGTAACGCCCACTAGAGCCAGGCATTGGAGTAAGAGGGATAACTCTATGGCTGCTGTAGGGTATGGGCAACTCTATATATAGTGTCTGTGGTTGGGGCTCTGTATGTATGGCGGCTGTTAGGTGATAAAACACCCATAAACACAGCTGTTGTGTATGAATGCGATGAAAAGGGGGAGGGTTATACGCCTTCATTGGATTGTATATATACACAACTGATATGGAGGGTAAGAATGGCATAGCCCAGATCAAAGCCCTTGCTGTGGCCTTTATATATTTTAGTAAGATTTCTGGCATACGGACCTGAAACTAAAAAACATGATCATGCCTAAGCAGTACCCTAAAAATGTTTATCTTTTGTCTTGGATGCCTCCTGAAAAACATGACTGCACTTTCTCTGTCTAGCCACACCAGTGGCTAAAGCATCAAAGCTGTATATCTGCAGTGTGAGATCATCCAAGACAGATATACAGCTCCAGTTTCAATAGATTTAGAGTAATATTTGGTGTCACCACTATGCTGTTCATGGTTCTCCTAGCTGAACTGGGGCCTGTATCTGAGGACCTGCAGTGCAATCATCTCCCTGCTTTTTTCAGCCTGTAGATATGTGCTTCCTCCATGGCTCCCGTTGCTTTTTGATAATTATACCTCCATTCAGGGGGATCAGCTCCGACATAAGTAAGAAAAGCCCTGCTGCTTTACCAAAACGTCCACATGCAGAACAAGTCATGGTAAGTTAGTAGTAGGTAAAGATCAGCTGCAGGGAGCCTACAAGCAATAACGAGGACTACTGTCATCCTTAGCCCCCTGGTATCAGTTGTGACTGGTACACTTGAGAACAAAGCGATTCCTTAAACAACTCAAACGCTATTTTTTTATGTGAAAATGCACACATACAATTTCGTGCAGTTCGATTGTGGAACTTGAAAGCACAGCTCTGCAGATCCTCCTCCTGAAACATGCCAGCAATGGCCTTCGCACATTTATATATCAGCAAAGCAGAAATGGATTTGTATTACTCATTGTGCAGACTGTGAAAGAATGCTAAAGGCTACTTCTAAAAAGGACATGGAACAAATTGATTACATCAGCCATAAAGCCTGCACAGACACACAACACTTCTCAAATCTAAATGTCAGAAGTACATCGGGCTCGTTGGCAATAAACAGAACTAGGCAGGATTTCACATGATTTTAGACCAGGATTATTCTAAGTTATTTCATGTTGTTTCCACTTAGAATACACAATAAGCAGCATGGATCAGACATTGCAGGGCAGAAAAATAATCGTGCACCCGACATTTTCATTAAATGCAGTATGTTCTATTCAGCAAAAACATGATCAGAAGCAAGTCAGATTAAATAAGCCACCAAACTAAAGTAAGGTCTGACCTACTACCACTCATACAATTGTGTACAGATCCTGCCATTAGAGCAAAGCAAAGGACCTCCTTCGGAAAATCCTAGTTCCATGGCTGTCCCTGGCTTCAGTACTGACCTGGAATAAGCATGTGGACAAAATTAAATACAGAATTCATGGGGTTAAGCTGGCCAAACACCTGTGCATTTCTTTCGCACAACCCGTGAGCTGAACGAAACAAATTGATGGGATTCCTCATCAACACAAACAGCGCGTCGACTGAGGAATCGCCGCTGTTTGCATTGAATTGGCACCTGTCAGAATACCCGACTAGAGAGGGCAGATCATTAGCTGCTGGCTCTGATCGCACAGAGAGTTTCCAGCAGGCTCCTGGGAATGTGTGGGAATGCCGGCTGAAAGGAAGCCGACAGCCACACACATTGGTGTGAATTTCATTATGGCTTGGCCAGCTGATTTGAAAAATGTTCCGGAGGGCTTGGCAGCGAAAGGGTTAAAGATCAGCTGAAATTCGGCCAGTGTATGAGCACCTTAAGGCTGTCCAATTCAGGAGTCAACAGGATTTAGAATTGTAGAGCCAGTTCCATTGAAACCAAACGGAGAAAACCTCTAAAGGTGCCCATACACTGCTCGATTCTCGTACGAGAATCGCGGGAAATCCCGCGATCGTACGAGAATCGAGCAGTGTGAACGAAGACGTGCGACCGTTTCTACTGTATGGTCGCATGTCAAGGAGCATGTTAGAAAACCAGCCGAGAAACGTACGATTTTCGGCTGGTTTAAACGGTGCTCGGGAGACAAATGCCGAACGGGCCAGTGTGCGCATCGCAAGGCCGCCCCCCTCAGGGGGGCGGGCTTGCGATGATCAAGAGTGCAATCTGCCTGTCCAAGATGGGCAGATCGTAAGTTTTTTTAATCACTTTACAACCATTGCAAGACTAAGGTCTTGCGATGGTTGTACAGTGTATGGCCACCTTAAAGCTAGGCGTCAACTCTCATTTTTAAGGAGCACTGGCTACCTAGCTCCTGGGATTTTTCCAGCCCTGGCATAAGGTGTCACATGGGCAAACGTTATGAACTTAAATCTTCATTTAATATACAGGAACATATCAGATCACCAAAAAGCATCCACTCTATCAACATAACACTACTAACATATGCATTTAGTTCACCCAGAATATGCAAAAAAATTATAATTCCCATGACCAGTTCTTTAAATGTCATCTGATCTTCATTTAGACCACAAAAGTAAATACAATGTTATTAACGGCAAACCTATTTTGAGTGAAACATGCAGGCTGCTTCTGCTGACTTCCGTTTGAAAATGCAAGTGCCCGGTGGTCTGTCTATGGCTTTATAACTACAAGTCGCTGACCCAAAACACGTATGCAGAAAGTGAAGTCAGAGCTCCATGGCTTGGATCAGCAGGACAAAAACACATTGACACCGGCACTCCATCAGCAAGTAGAATACGTCTATTTATTGACGTACATGCAAAACAATATAGTACACTTAAAAAGGACATGGAACAGGCAAAACAAGTCTTGTTTTGCCTGATGAAGGGGATCATGTGTGTCCCCGAAACGTTGCACTAAGTGTACTATACTGTTTTGCATGTACATCAATAAATAGACGTATTCTACTTGCTGTTGGAGTGCCGGTGTCCATATCTTTTTGCATTATTTTGACGGTGGCCATCCGTCGACTACTGAGCACCCAGGATACTTTAATGGACGAGCGGGATTGCAGGAGTGCAATGGGTACATGTATTGTAACTGGATCAGCAGGACGGCCACACATCTAGAATTTCCAGAAAGCGGTCAGCAGTGGCAGCCCCCATCCTTTTCTCAGTACACGTTTCCTTTCACAAACAACAGTTTACATTGTTCAGAAAAGATCTAGCCATCTGTTTAAAGGAGAACTATGGGGTTAAGTCTTTTCCCCATAGTTCTCCTTAGGGTAACGGGAGGACACAAACTAGCGTCCCCCCTTCACCCTAGGCTCAGTATACCGCGAGCTGCGGCTCGCGGTATACCGAGACGCCGCAGTATCCCGAGAGCAGCTGCTCGCGGTATACCGAGATGCCGCAGCTGAAGCGGATCCCGACAATTGTGCCAGGATCCACCCAGCTGCGTGAGTGACAGCTGGCTCTGCCTATCTAGAGGCAGAGCCAGCTGTACCCGCCCCCTCCCCGTCCGTTCCGCCAGTCAGCGCTGGCGAATCCAGCCCCTCCCCTGTCACGGCAGAGAGCCGTGACAGGATCAAGAGGTGAGCGAACGCCGGTATGTGTTCGCTCACCTCCCGATCTACTGAGCCGACCTGTGACAGTCTCATTGTCACAGGTCGGCTAGAATTATGAGATGAGTGAAAAGCACTCACCTTATAGTTCTCCTTTAAGCAATCAAGGTATTTTATCAAAGTGGTATTTGGGCCATAAGGATAATTCAATTAAATAGGGTAACTGGATTTAGGAATTCAAATCAATGGGTCAGAAGTTTCACTTAGTTTGGGCATGTCAATTTTGAAAGAAAAAAAAAAAAGGTGTCTTCCCTTTCAGAACAGAATTCTGTTGAGGTGCAATGTGACCCAATCAAAGGAGATCCTAGATGACCTCAGAAGAGGTACTTATAAAAAGCGATGCAATAAGATTTCTAAAGACCTGAAGAAATTCAACACTGTTGCTACTGTCCTGTAGACACGCTACAAATATCAGTGTGCACCATACCATTCACAACAGGAAGGATTTATATGCATCACTAACACTACATAACACCTCAGTTCATCAGCCTATCAAAAGAAAAAACCCAGAAGAATGACAGGTGTTTATGGGAGGTTACAGCAGAATCGAAAACTTGCCAACCGCCTGGTGTTTGCTGAACGATATCTGGATGTTCAGAAGTACTGATAAAATATACCACGTGCATAGATGAACTCAAGGTTCACAAAGCTCGCAATCATTGATGGACCAATTCATTCCAAGTGGTATAAGTCACGGCAACAGGACTTGCTGTATTTTTCTTGAAGACGTTTCACTGGTCATCTGACCAGCTTTCTCAATTCAGAATGACTTGTACAAGAAATTATCTGGGAGTAAATATGGCGAGTGTTACTCCAATCCACATACTCTGTTAAACTGCCCACACACCTTACAATAATCTGCAGATTTTCTGTGGTCAGATGGAAAAGGTGCAACAGATTCCTCCATCTACACTTAAAGGAGAACTATGGGGTCAGTTTTTTTCCCCATAGTTCTCCTTGGGGTAACGGGAGGACACAAACTAGCGTCCTCCCGTCACCCTAAGCTCAGTATACCGCGAGCTACAGCTCGCGGTATACTGAGACGCCGCACCTGGAGCGGATCCCGACTTAGATGACGGGATCCGCCCAGCTGCGTGAGTGACAGCTGGCTCTGCCTATCTAGAGGCAGAGCCAGCTGTACCCACCCCCTCCCCCGTCCGTTCCGCCAGTCAGCGCTGGCAGATCGGAGCGGGGAGAGGGGAATCCAGCCCCTCCCCCTGTCACGGCAGAGAGCCGTGACAGGATCGAGAGGTGAGGGAACCCGGTATGTTTTCCCTCACCTCCCGATCTACTGAGCCGACCTGTGACCGTGTCATTGTCACAGGTCGGCTTAGAACTATGAGGTGAGTGGAAATCACTCATCTCATAGTTCTCCTTTAAATGTGTGGATGGAGTAATCTCCACCTGGGCTAATCTGATGCACTTTTTCCATCTGACCACAGAAAATCTGCAGATAAATTGTAAGGTGTGTGGGCACCTTTAGTCACAACCAGGTGTTGATTGCATTTGCATAATCGGAGATAGGTGTTAGGGCCTGTTCACATGATTTTCAGGTCCGGACCAGGTGCGGATCTGCAGGCGCGGTGCTACTCATGCAGTGCGTTTTTGACACGCTTTCGGTCCAGATGCTGACAGTTTTGTGTTTTTTCCAAGCCGTGGGGCTGTCAGTATGCAGATTCTTCCTCTGAGGTCACTTCCGCCCTCTCGGAACATCTACTTCCCTTTGTGTATGTAAAGCTGGTGATCAGACATGTATCACATGTTTGCAGGCATGTTGATGGTGCTGGCTACAGCAATCTGCAGAGAACGAGCTCGCAGGAGACGTCGTTATTGGGTACACCCGATCTTGAGGCTCCGTGACTCCAAGGGCCAGTTTTGGAGTTTGTATGAGGATTTGCGAGCACACCCGGATACATTTTTTTTCTTTACCCGTATGTCCATGGAAAGGTAATGGGCATGTTCAAAATGTTTGCAGTTCATGTCTTTACCTCTTTTTTTTTTTTCTTAGTTGCATTGCGTTCCCGTTGCGTTTCTGCCGCGTTCGTGTGTTTCCTGACCAGACAAAATGTGACATGCAGTATTTTTTCTGTCGTAACCTGAACGGACTGCGCACGTGAGAACTGTAGCCCATAAAACACATAGGGATACATTGGGATGCATTTTTAGTGCAGGAGCGTACGGATCAGGTCAGCACAGAAAACGGACGTCGTGTGAACAGGCCCTTAATAACCTGCCCAGAGAGAGGTGGTAAAACACTCTCTCTGGCAGGTTAATAACACCTCCTAGACTCCAATTATGCAAATGCAATCAACACCTGGTTGTGACTAACAGATTATGTGGATTGAAGCGACATCCACCATATTTATTCCCAGAGAATTTCTTGTACAAGTCTTTCTGAATTGAGAAAGCCGGTTGGATGGCCAGTGAAACGTCTTCAAGATAAATACAGCAAGTCCAGTTGCCTTGACTTATTTTTTTCCAGATACACCATGACCTGGATGAATGAGAACCTTCACAGACAAGTGGTATCAGTAAATTTCACAGCTAACACGGCATCTGTCTGTGATCTAAAGTTTTTAAAGTTGGGTCATGTAACACAACAAGGATCCAAAAACGGAATACTTGGTCAACAGTGTCCCAAACAAAAGAAACGCTTTACTCTATAATGACGCAATCAGATTCCTGACCTCAATCCTATAGAAATGCTCCGACAGGATGTGAAGTCGGCTCTTCAAGGAGAACATCCTAAAATGATATAGGTGCCGAAACAACTTTGTAAGGACTACTGTCGAGGGGCTTTAGTTCACTTCAGAACGGCTTCTCTGCCCATACAAGTCTATGGGAATGCAAAAGCAAATTGAATCAGGTCACATATACTGTACCTGCAAGGAATTCTGAATATCACAAGCATCTCAATCTGATATCAAAAGCTTGCTGCATTTGCCCATGGAAGAATGTTGACACAGGCCCTAAAGAGAATTGGGTCACAATCCCTCCTCCTCCTAACTGCAGCACAAATCTTATCAGCATCTTTACACTGAAGACGGAATAGATGCTATTCACATATCTTATCATTAATGATCTGGATTGTTTAAAGTGAACCTTCACTGCCCATGTCCACTTTAGCTCCCTACAATCCCCCCGCCAGCCTAGGCAAGAATGACGTCTCTTTACTCCCTTAGCCAACCTGTCCACGTCATTGGGGGGCAGCTTTAGAGCCCAGAAGAGACACTGGGCCCCAATGACATCAGAGATAAAGAAAGAGGCACAGGACCAGGGCAGTGCCAGGGGATTGGTGAATCACAGCAGGTTCACATCGCAGCGTGCAGTTCTAGAGCAGGTGAAAAAACTGCAGCAAGCACTATTTTACCTGCTCTGGAACGCATGCAAATGCCTGGAACGCACTAAAAGCCCATTTTAAACTGATATATATATATATATATATATTATTTTATTTTATTTTTTTACCAAAAACGACCCGGAACGCATCAAAAACACGGCACAACCCACTGCACTGAGTGTGCAGAAACCTGAGCGGATCTGCTCTGCATTTGGTGTGAACAAGGCCTAAGAGGTCACCAAATTCTATTCCGACCTGAGAAAACCAGCCTGTGACCCACTGATCTGACATCTCCATGGGTGGCATGACTGAGCCACCAGACCCAGCGCTGGTATGATAATAGACGCCGGCAGGCGTCACAGCTGACAGGCTCATGACCTACATTTCATGAAATTAAACTCATGTGATAAAGCTAGCAGTAGGAAGTCACATTCATCCAGACTTGCTCTACAGCAGGGGGAGGCAACCTCAGCACTCCAGCTGTTGTGGAACTACAAGTCCCATGAAGGCACTGAAAGCCACAAGCATGACTCCCAGGGGCAAAAGCATAATGGGATTTGTAGTTTCACCACAGCTGAAGTACCAGAGACACATAACTGAATGAAACAGCAACGCGATGACGTCGCACTTTACTTTTGCAATACAATCCCTACTCCAAAACCATTAAGGTTGCCACACATATTGCAATCTGACTACAATTGCCACTTACCAACAACTATGTAGTGTGAGGGCCTACCTGAACAGGCCAGTCAATGTATAGCGAGGGCCTACCTGAACAGGCCAGTCAATGTATAGCGAGGGCCTACCTGAACAGGCCAGTCAATGTATAGCGAGGGCCTACCTGAACAGGCCAGTCAATGTATAGTGAGGGCCTACCTGAACAGGCCAATCAATGTATATCCAGTCAGGTATTCCCAGGTACATCTAAAGCAGGGGTAGGCAAACTTCGGCCCTCCAGCTGTGGTAAAACAACAAATCCCAGCATGCCTCTGAAAGTCATGCCTGTGGCTGTCAATCTTGCAATGCCTTCTGGAACTTGTAATTCCACAACAGCTAGAGGGCTGGAGTTTGACTACCCCTGATCTAACGCATGCGATCAAATCCAAATTGTAATGCTTTAGCATCCCACTCTTTGGACACCCTGAACACAATCTCTGGAATTCATAAAGAGTGTCACTCACTAGAAATCTGCCTCTCCTGCATGCACCCAATGGCACAACTTTGTGACAGATTTCTGTAACAGTCAGTAAGGTTTATAGAAATCTGTTGCAGAATTCCCGCAGACAGAATTTTGGCTGGGACACAATATTTACACGTGTGACGCCATTTACTCCAACATGGAAGTGGTTTTATTTACCTCCACTTTTCTTATCAACGAATTTCTAGATAAATTTGTCACAGCCATAGCGCCAGAAGGTAAAAGTGTCTCACATAAGAACTGCCTGAATCTGTTGAATTTGGTGCATGACTTTCAAATAATGGCCACAATGTCAGAGAATTATTGTAAATGCTTTATTGGATTGCCCCCAATTATCTGACCCTAACACTAAAAAACAAACTAACATTTCCCATGACCAGTGACACACTTATCTGAGCCCCCCTTACTGACCCAATTTGTGATGAGATTTACTCTCCGGCCCCACTAGTGACAACCATACTTGGTCCACATGTACACTGTGATCTATACATAGCTATGGATTGTACTCTAACCTCAATAGACACCTTGATTTCATGATGAACTCTCCAACCCATCATAGACCAATCCATTCCAAATCAATTCCCACCTAGTGCCACACTCACACTAATGGCCCCAATTCATAATCTGGTCTTCATAGATGAACTACAACTGATATATAGGAGCTGAACAACGACCCATAGCAGTGATGATCAGGTAAGTATGACACTGATGTGACCCCAGACATACAGGCTGACCCCTATTGAGTGACACACATTGGATCTGGTAAGTATGACACTGATGTGACTCCAGACATACAGGCTGACCCCCATTCAGTGACACACATTGGATTTGGTAAGTATGACACTGATGTGACCCCAGACATACAGGCTGACCCCCATTCAGTGACACACATTGGATTTGGTAAGTATGACACTGATGTGACCCCAGACATACAGGCTGACCCCCATTCAGTGACACACATTGGATTTGGTAAGTATGACACTGATGTGACCCCATACATACAGGCTGACCCCCATTGAGTGACACACATTGAATCTGGTAAGTATGACACTGATGTGACTCCAGACATACAGGGTGACCCCATTCAGTGACATACATTGTGATGATCTGGTAAGGGACACTGATGTGACCTCAGACATACAAGCTGACCCCATTGAGTGACACACTGATGTGACCTCAGACATATAGGCTGACCCCATTCAGTGACACGCAGCCCCCACTAGTGACACAGATTTCACACGCACCCACAGTGACAGCTTGGCGATCTGCAGTGACAAGCACACCGGGGGACAGCCGACAGTCTTCAGGCCACTCTCCAAGGGAAAATGTCAGCATGCTCCTCCACTCACCGTTTACCGTCCACTTCGCTCTTAAGCAGGAAGCCGTACTTGTCGGTCCTCCTCTCCACGGTGAAGCCGTTGATCTCGGAGTCGGAACCAACAGACTCGAGTTCCGGATCGCTGAGGGTCTCCCTGGTGCCACGCATGCTGGCGGAGGGAGACACACTGCCCTCCTTGGGGCTCCGCGCCATCCCGGCTCCCCTCCACCACTTCAACACCAAGGAACCATCACCTCTACCCCGGCCCCTCCGCACTTCTAGCTCCAATCTCACTACAGCAGCAAGCACCTCCTGGGGCCTCACTAATTGCCCTCCCTCGTTTCCCCTTGCCCAATCAGCGCTCAGCGTGCAACACGTACAGCCAATGCCTGTGGGCGGCCGATCCCAGCGAACGAATCGCACACGAGAACGCTCTGTCAATCAAATGAGAATCCCGCAACACACAACATTAATCATTTTCCATCCCATCACCTTAGCCAGCCAATCACGAAAGGCTGGAACTGGCTTCAGCCAATCGCTGCCTAGAGTCCTAGAAGTCGAGTTGTCAATCCGTGTGACGTTCCCAGTCTGGCAGTCGCGCTCCAGCAGAACCCAGTAAACATTCTTGTGCTGTCACTTCATGTAGGTCCGCCCCAATAAGTATTATCCGTCAACGCTGCTCCCTCCCAGCTCCTGGATCCTGTTAGACTAGCTGGAAACTTGCTTGGAACAACAACACTTGATGTACTATGTACAGGACTTTAATCTTAACCAGAACATCACCGGAGGACAGGAATCTGGAGGAGTGGAGGGATTTCAGCTAAACTGATTTCACTGCTAACGAATCTTCACCACATCCGAACCTCGGTTTCACTCATTGAGCTGCTTAGAGAAATTTGCTTTTAAAAAATATAGTAAGATGTTCAAAATGAAATTCAGGGGACATGCTATTGCAAGGGTGGGCAACTCTGGCTCTCAGAATCCCATCATGCATCTGTCTCTAAGCCACACCCTCAAAATAACACTCCCATTTTTTTTAGCCACACCCACAAAATCACACCGCTATTTTTAGCTATTTTTAGCATGCCCTTAAACAATTGGTCAATTTGGGACAAGAAGCACTATGGGGGGAATTTATCATAGCAATTGCGAGTGTTTGAACTCGCATATGGTCACATGGGATATATTTGCGCCAGATTTATGTTGCTAGTGTAATGTTGTTCATAAATGAGGTTTAATAGACTCCAGGAAAGAAGACTCGTAACTCCAGGCAAAAAGCTTAAAGGAGAACTATGAGGTGAGAGATTTTCACAACCTCACAGTTCGAGCCGACGTATGACAATGAAACTGTCACAGGTCAGCTTTATAGATTGGGAAGTGAGCGAACGCATACCATCACTCGCTCACTTTCCGATCATCTCCCTACAGAGAGCAGTGACTGTCAGTCACAGCTCCCCGCTCCGATCCTCCATCGCTGACTGGCGCTAATTAGGCATTGACGGTCCGTGTGAGCAATAGCTCGCTATATACTGGGCTTTGGGTCACAAGAGAGCTTAGAATATGCCCTCCCGTGACCCTTAAGAGAACTTAAGTTACCCCATAGTTCTGCAAGCACTATTTTGAGCACATGCGGACGATCGCATTGCGGCCGGAGGGCCGTGGCTACGATGCTATTCGCCATAATGGCCCGCCACGCTCCCCTTGCCCGGCAAAAAAGTGGGCCGGCCGTGATGCAGTGCTTATTGGGCAGAATCGGGCCGGAATGCACTGCATCTAGTGTGAACGTACCCTCAGACAGCCGCAGGACAAGTGCAGATGTAAACAGTTGCAAACTTTTGGTCAAAACAGGCGCACATGTTAAAAGGAGCGGCTAAACAGATATGCACATTAAAAAAAATTATCTAAGAGGCTGAAACTGTCACAATTGCGTTGATAAATCCCCCCCAATGTGCAGTAAAACTGTCAACTTGCACAGTGAATGGGGAAGTCTTCTCCTCGGCTGTGTCATGTGACACACATCATAATTGTGGAGGAGCTTAGGGGAACTTTCCTCTGCTCTGTACACAGCCATTGTTTCTGAGGTCTGAGCGGCTGCAGTATGAATGGCACTGCAGAGCTACAGCCTGAAAAAAGGGAGGCCACAAGGCCAGTACACCCGGTGGTCTGGGTGCCTGGCACTGTGACGTACCCGCACTGCTATTTCTATAGCTGGAGTTCAGCTTTAAGTAACACTAAGGCTACATTTACATAGTGTGAAGGTGCGTTTTCTGACTCCTGAGGCATGGGCCTACTAATTCCTGTGGCAGGAATCCAAAATATGCCATTTAGAAGCGGCTGTTGTCGCCTGTTCAAGTTAATGATCAGATGGCAGTAGCTGCATCTGTAAGCGTTACTCCGCATGTAATTGTATGTGATATGATTATATGCAGTTTGGAATAGATCACTGCTCCTGGACGTATCTATCCTGCATCCAGCAAAATCATTCATTCCAAACCGCATGTGATCATATCCAGACATCTCAACTCTTCCGGATGTTCCGGGAGTCTCCCGCTATTAAATAGCGGCTCCCGGACACCCGGGAGAGAAACATTTTCTCCCGGGAAAGGTTTACTCCGCTCCATTTAGCAGAGTAAACCTTTCCGTGCTGTCTGGTTTGGGTTTTTTTTGTCTGACATAGGGGCCGCCGTCAGTCAGAAAAAAAAAATGGCACAGGAACCAATAGCTAGATTGCTATTGGCTATTTCAATTTGTAATAGCAAATAGCAGACTAGCTATTGCACCCGCCCACTGCTGCTGTCAATCAGCAGAGGTGGACCTGAAGTTCTCCATCCGGTCCACCTCTGCTGACTGACATCAGCAGAGGGCGGGTGCAATAGCCAGCTTGCTATTGGCTATTGCAAATTGAAATAGCCAATAGCAACCTAGTTATTCATTCCTATGCCATTTTTTTTTTTTATGCTGACGGCAGCAGCTGTCAGAACACACAAAAAAACAGCCGATAGCAAAGGAAGCATTAGCTTCTTTGCTATCTTCCATCATTTCAGGGGGGTGCTCTCTCATATCACATTAGATTAAATGCTGATTGGCAGTGACCACTTCTAAACAGCGTACAGTATTTGGTATTCCTGCCGCAGGATTTCGTAGGTTTATGCTAGAGGGATCCCAAAAAGCACATTCACACTAGACTAGAGTGTGAATGAACCCTAAGGGTCTGTGCACACCTACTGCCCTGAGCTGCAATGATCTGAGTTAATCAAGGCGAGTTCAATGCAAGGACACAGCAAATACTATTGCTGTTTATGTGCCCAGTTTACACTAAAGCATTGTGTTGGTGTGTACTGAAGAAAAATGTACTGTAGACATGCTGCGTTTTTTGCAGCACAGCACACAGAAATGTGTTGTAATGCACATCAATGCATTACAACGCGCTCATGTGCTATAGAATTACATAAAAGTTTAAAAACAAATTTAAAAAAACAAGCACTACAATGAGATTTAATAGCACATTACATTGTATGGTTTTGCACATTTACACCTCACACCAGAATGAAAGCCCATCTTCACTTTAAACCCCATTTACCCTCCCCCAGTCATGTGACATTGACAAGCATATTACTTCCTTTCTCTTGCCTTAGCGGTGGAGAGTCCTCACTGCTGCATAGAGTGGCAATCATGTGAGCATTGCTCTTTGCATCACTGCACTGTGAGCACAAGCTGCATGATGGAGGGATTACAAAACAAACTCTATTGGTTCCAAGTCCAGCCATCTGTGGGAGCCCATGTATATGAGAAGGTGGCTGGAGGATCTGACTGGTGAACAATCAATAACTTCTTATTACAATTATGTCACAAATTGGTCGAATAGTGAACGTGATCAACCTGGAAAAGCCAACCTAGACCAGTGTTTCTAAATGTTTTTTTCAGTCAAGGCACCCTTTAAAAGTATGCAAAATTTCGAGGCAGCCCAGTTTAACAACATAAATGTAAAAATCTTATCCTGGACAGGGGTCTGGTATGAATTTTATGGAGGGGCACCATGCGTAAAAAAGTGGGGTTCCTCCTTCACATCAGAGTCCTCCAATTTAACATCAGAATCCACTTCACATCAGAGCACCCCTGCATAAGAAGTCCCCCTTTACTTCAGGAGCCCCCTACACATCAAGTGCCCCCCTTCTCATCAGGAGCCCCCCTTCACATGAGAGCTGTCAGTCCCCCCAGCAGAACGGTTGTGGCATGGTGACAAGACGGGAAGACTGGAAAAAGGTGGACTTCCATCCTCTTCTAAATGCTGGGGGCGATGCAGGATGTTGCTCACCCTGGATTAGTATCATGCATTTCCATTCTGCTGGTGGTTGGCCAGTCTGCACCATAGAAACTCTTGACACTCTGTATGTAAATTTCAAGGCACTCCTGAGGAAGCTGGAGGGCACCCTGATTGTGAAAGGCTGACCTGGATGATTGAGTTGACTGGCCTGTCATCCATGGAATGTCTGCAGAGCACCCATGCCCATGCAAACCATATTTCCAAACTAGCTGTACTCCAATGGATTGGGAGACTATCGCCTAATACTGTATCTGTGGGCACCTTTGGTGGTGTGGAGATCAAGAGTCTTGGCCTACCTTTCTCCCAGGTGTGCGCTGGTACCAATTCTTTTGAAATGCTTACTGGATTATTGGTATTTTCCTTAAGGTTAGCTGTTATAGGTTGGCAGCTCTTGGTATGAAGTTCAGAGAATACTTTGCTCAGCCTGTTATCCCTGTTCAAGAGCAAGAGTGTCCCATTCAGATCTCATTCAGACCATTCAGAATTCATTGATAGGTGAATTTGACCTGCAGTTGAACTGCTTCTGAACTGCATTTGACCTGCTTCAAGTGGGTTTTGTATGGGAATGCAAAACTCACTTAAAGGGAACAAAAGCCAATCAGCACAGGCCCTTAAACTATTGTGAAGAAAAAAATGAGAGGGCCACATGAGTCCCACAAAATACCAGTTTGCCATGCTGGACTTAGATGTTTTATGGTAGGTAACTGAATGGTTTGAGGTCACAGCTGAAGTCTGATCCGTTGTCATAGATAGGCTCTGTTTCTGGTTGTTACTTGTTTCTGGTTGTCTATGATACTGATTGTGGCTCTGCAGACTTGTTTCTGGTTGTCTATGATACTGATTTTGGCTCTGCGGACTTGTTTCTGGTTGTCTCACTATGATACTAATTGTGGCTCTGCAGACTTGTTTCTGGTTGTCTATGATACTGATTGTGGCTCTGCGGATCTCTTTTTGGTTGCCTATGATACTGATTGTGGCTCTGCGGACTTGTTACTGGATGTCTCACTATGATACTGATTGTGGCTTTGTGGAGATGTATCTGGGTGACTCACTATAATACTGACTGTGACCTTGCAGACATTTCTCGATGTCTCACTATGATACAGATTGTGGCTCTGTGGACCTGTTTCTGGTCCTCAATAATACTAATTGTGACTCGATTCTGGTCATCTCATTATAATACTCGCTGTGGCTCTGAGGACCTGTTTCTGATTGTCTCACTATGATACTAATTGTGGCACTGCAGACTTGTTTCTGGTTGTCTCATTATGATACTAATTGTGGCTCTGCGGACTTGTTTCTGTTTGTCTATGATACTGATTGTGTCTCTGCAGACTTGCTTCTGGTTGTCTATGATACTGACTGTGGCTCTGTGGACTTGTTTCTGGTTGCCTATGATACTGATTGTGGCTCTGTGGACTTGTTTCTGGTTGTCTCACTATGATACTAATTATGGCTCTGCAGACTTGTTTCGGGTTGTCTGTGATACTGATTGTGGCTCTGCGGATCTCTTTTTGGTTGTCTATAATACTAATTGTGGCTATGCAGACTTGTTTCTGGTTGTCTATGATACTGATTGTGGCTCTGCAGATTTTATTCTGGTTGTCTATGATACTGATTGTGTCTCTGCAGACTTGTTTCTGGTTGTCTATGATACTGATTGTGTCTCTGCAGACCTGTTTCTGGTTGTCTATGATACAGATTGTGGCCCTGTGGACTTGTTGTTGGTTGTCTCACTATGATACTAATTGTGGCTCTGCAGACTTGTTTCTGGTAGTCTATGATACTGATTGTGGTTCTGTGGACTTGTTTCTGGTTGTCTATGATACTAATTGTGGCTCTGTGGACTTGTTTCTGGTTGTCTATGATACTGATTGTGGCTCTGTGGACTTGTTTCTGGTTGTCTCGCTATGATACTGTATGTGGCTCTGTGGACTTGATTCTGGTTGTCTATGATACTGATTGTGGCTCTGCGGACCTCTTTTTGGTTGCCTATGATACTGATTGTGGCTCTGTGGACTTGTTTCTGGTTGTCTCGCTATGATACTGATTATGGCTCTGTGGACTTGTTTCTGGTTGTCTCACTATTATACTGATTATGGCTGCCCTGCAGCTTGGAATGAAGGTACTCAAGTTAGCGCCCTGCATAAGGATTAAAGAATTAAAGAGAAGGAATGAGCCTATATGATGTTATTGGTAAGCTAGACTAAAAAAGTTTAATCTCAACTATCAAATTCAACAAACATTTGTAACCTTTTGTGTATGACGAGCATAAAAGAAACGCCAAAGAGTTTTGGCAGTCACACCAATGCAGCCGGAATTGGCAGACATTTTCTACAGCAGTTTTATGTATTTGAAGAAAGCTTCTCTTGCTGCCATGATCTCAGTCTGATTGTAGCAGGGATGGATGTACTTGTCTGTTCTCTATAAATCACATAGAGCACTTAGTGACAGAGTAAACAGCAGGGTGGATAGATCTCTGTTGTTAGCTAGGTAACAATTTGTGTGAAGTAGTGAAAGGAACATTCCTGGGAGAGGCAACATTTGATTCTATTTAACACAGTGAAGAAGTATAAAAGCAGTGTAGAGTAATGCTATGTGTATTCTGGGTGGGGTGGCTGCTGGGAGATCTTTCTTGGTATCCATCCCGTCACAGCTGCAATGACTGTCCATGTTAAAGCCTAAGCTCAATTCTCCAACACAGCAGTTCTCAGCTGGGAGCCCTTGGAAATTTCAAGAGGTTCACAGGTGAAAAACATGTAAGAGAGGGGCCAATGCACATGCAAAAGGGGCCAGAGAAAAGCAAAATGTGTTATAATGCAAATAATGTCTTGTTGATCCATTTACGGTGAATGTTGTGGTGGTTGCTGCTGCTGCTGCTGCTATTCCTACATTGTCAAATGTACTCTTATCAAACTACAAAACTATAGCTGTAGACAAATTTGTTGCTATGAAGACCCCACAATTTCCTCTGAAATAACTGGAAATTGACAAAAGTAACTGGCATTCATCATTTTTTTATTCTATATTTAATAAAAATCAGACTTTGGATTTTTGATTCATCAGGATATTTAAAATAATAAAACATATGAAAATGGCAGGGATAAAAATGAGACCGTTAACCTAAAATGTTTATTTTACACCTTTTAGAGGCAATCACTGCAAACAAGCCATTTCTGTAGCTCTCAACGCACTCCTGCCCCTGCCAACAGGTTGTTGGCCCACTCTTCTTGAGTAAACGTCTCTAGCTGTCTCAGGTTTGAAGGGTGCCTTCTTCTGACTGCATGTTTCAGCTCTTACCATAGATGTTCGATAGGATTCAGTTCAGGGCTCATAAAAGGCCATCTGAAACAATAGGGCACTGTTAGCTGTTTTAGGTCATTTTTCTGTTGGAGGACCCATGACCTGCGACTAAAACAAAACTTTCTGGCCAATACTTTTCACTTTAGAATTCTTTGATAGTTTTGAAAATTTCATTGTGTGCTGCATAGATTTAGGCCCCATTCACACCTAGGCGTATTGTTATATGCGCGTCTGTCGCGCGACCGTCACGCGGTTTTTTTACCGCGATTCGCGGTAAAAAAGTCGTGCGACCGTCGCGCGATTCCAAAGGCTACTTGGCTGTATCCCAATGGAAAACGCCCTACAAAACGGCCCAAAGTAGTCCCGGGACCTTTTCAGGCGTGGGCCGTTTTGTAGGGCGTTAGGGACGGGCGGAAATACGCCTAGGTGGGAACGAGGGCATTAACTACAATGCTATTTATTTTTTTGACCGTTTTGTAGCGCGTTCGTCGAGCGTAGGACGCCATACAAAACGGTCAGGTGTGAACGCAGCCTTAAGGTGTCTTGTGCCACACGCAGCAAAGCTGTCCCAAAGCATAACCAAGCCTTCTCTATATTTCACAGTAGGTAAGGTATTCTTTTCTTTTAAAGCTTCAATTTCTGTCTGAGAACATAAAGCTCATGACACTTGACATGACAAAAAGCTCTGGTTTTGTCTGTCCAAAGGACATTCTCCCAGCAGTATTGTGGCTTGCATTTTAACAAATTTCAGTCTGTCTTTTTTATGTTTTTCTTTCAACAGTGGAGTTTAGCACGTGTCTCTTTGAAAGTTTTCCTTGGTCAATTTTCCTCTTGCAGGTATCTTCAGTGATGTTGACTACACTCCCATGGATCTTAAACTTCTTAATAATATTTGCAACTTTAGTCCTAGGAGCATCAAGCTGCTTGGAGATGGTATTATGACTCTTTACCTCTAAAAAGCTGGTCTATAATATTCTTTCTGATCTTGTCAGACAACTCTCTCCTTTGCCTTCTCTGGTCCATGTTCAATGTGATGTACACGATGATACCGAAACGTATTTTTCTAAATTGAAATAGGCTGACTGACTCATTACAAGACATGGGGGCTACTAATTACAGAAAGAAGTTTGAAATATCACTGTGATCTAATTATTTATAATATTGTAGTTCCCATCACCTCCTGTGAGGTGGCTACTAGACATTTAGTGATTGCCAGGGCTGTAGTAATTTCCAGCCTGGCTGGATTATAGGGGCATTCATCTGGTTAATTCCAGGTGTCTAGCATTGACTGTACCCCCTGGGTGGAGTGTGACTCTGCTATATTGTGGGACAGACAATGAGAGGCACTGTGAGTGTATTTACAGTACAGCACCCAATCACTGGGTTTCTCTTGGAACTGTGGTTCTCTTAATCAGTGCTGCATGCTGGTATAGAGTACACATACTGGAGGGCTCTGCCATGTGCTCAGACTAGTCGGGACCAGCCATGGGTTAGGGCTGGATGCTGTCCAGCCACCCCCGAGGATAGGCCTGAGGCCAAGGGGTGGGAAGAGGCTGGAGTGAGGGAAGAGTTCCCTGGGGCCTCCAGTATGGAGGAAGCCTGTGTTGCTTCCAGAGGAAGAGAACCAGGAAGATGGATGGCTGCTGAATGTACTCAGAATCTGGAGGACCTCAGGAACATGGTTGGTGTCTCTCCTGCTGAGGATCTGTACTTATCTCCTGCTCATCTGATACTCCACTTACTATTTGCTGTTCTACAAGTGGATCTACATTGAGATGCTTAAAAGGTCTGATGAGTCTGAAGTCTATGTCCGTTACACCCTGCGTGTCTAGGATCCCTATACCCTCTCTCCTCAGTGTGAAGATGTTTAATAAAAGTTATTCAGCATTGCATTACTGGAGTGGACAGCAGCTTTGTGGGCACTAGGAGAGGGTGGTTGAATGCTAGTGGGGCAGCTGAAGATCAAACCCCTAGACAGAAATACCTGGGTTACTTTGGCGGCTCCTTCGGGAGTGAGCGATACAATATTTTTCACATCTGTCCAGGCCATTCACACTAATGTCTTGTTGTGTTACACTATGACATACCTGGAGACATGCAAGTATACATGAGGCAATTGCTTTTAGCTTTATTACTTTTCAAGCGGAATTAAGAATTGTTTCAGTTAGCTGTAAGGGTACCAACAAATTTGTCCACGTCTGTATATAGTAGCCCAAGCAGACAATATTTTGGGTACACAGTGCAATTTCCCAAAATGTTTGCACGTTTGAAAATCAGGTTTGAGTCAGGTAAGATATTTATTAACAGAAATACGCAACTGCCTGGCCATAGCAAAGATAGGTGATCTTCAAATATCAATTACTGTACTAGAACCTGAAAAACATGTATGACGTTAATCAAACAATAAATGAAGTCAAGAGTAAAATGTCGTGTGCAACTGTGTATCGTAAACTGCATTGCTAAAATCATTGTCAATAAAAACATACAGGGTTATTCACAAAAGGGTGAAGAGTTTGGAGAAGACAGGAGAAGTGGTACAATCTAGGACAACATAGCTGATTTGGAAACATTCTCCCATTCAGCTCACTTTCCAGTTCATCTATGTTGTCCTAGATTGGTCACTTCTCATGCCTTCTCCAGACTCTTCACCCTTTTGGGAATAACCCTGATAACCTATTTACAACACCTTTGTAATTGTCAATCTTTTTTCCCCATTAATGGGATCTGGACAGTGTCATCACAGAAGAACAAGGTCAAAGGGAAGCAGGGGAGAAAAAGTTTGAGAAACACTGCTCAAAGATACTGTATAATTCATGTGTAATTTTCCATAATAACTATTTTTCAGCCATGTGATGGGTGTGTTGATATACACTGATTGGCCAGTTTATTATGACCACCTGACGCTTGTAGGCAAATTAGCTATAATTTTGTGCTGAAGTTGCTAGAGGGCCAGACCATTATAAATAGGGAAGCAGGTTGTTTACCACGACAGTAGAAGTGATTTTTTTCTGAAGATATGGGTAAACAACGCAATTTAGGCCCCGTTCACATTGAGCAATTTATTACCGCGCGATATCGCTATTCAATGCTTTTCAATGGGGCAAAGGGTCCTGCTGTCGCGGTAAAAGTCAACTTGGCTGCCTCTTCCTGCCCAAATTCCCAAAGGCCCATCACTAAATTTTACTGCACAATAGGAATGGGCCGGAAACGGGCAAGATCTCAATATTATCAGGAACTATTGAACTATACATGTTATACATTGTCATTAGGACGTTGGTGGATGGGGTTACAAGTCCTAGGTGTCAAAATCATGCCTCCCATAATGAAGGCACAGTGAAGATGTCTGCACAAGAGAAGTTAAATCAACGACTTTAAAGGAGAACTATGAGGTGAGTAATTTTCACTCAACCGCATAGTTCGAGCCGAACGTGTGACAATGACACTGTCACATATCGGCTCAGTAGATCGGGAAGTGAGCGAACACATACCGTCGCTCGCTCACTTCTCGATCCTGTCCCTGCAGAGAGCCGTGACTATCACTCACGGCTCCCTGCAGGGACTCCTCCAGCGCTGACTGGTGGAACGGGCGGGGGAGGGGGCGTGTACAGCTGGCTCTGCCTCTAGATAGGCAGAGCCAGCTGTCAATCACGCAGCTGGGTGGATCTCGACAGTAATGTCAGGATCTGTCCCAGTTGCGGCAGTCTCAGTATACCGCGAGCTGTAGCTCGTGATATATGGAGCTTTGGGTCGCGGGAGGACGCTAGTTTGTGTCCTCCAGTTACCCTTAGGAGAACTATGGGGAAATGCACTGACCCCATAGTTCTCCTTTAAGCTCCATGCTTTCGTTGGCACTTAGATACAGGGTAGAAGGCACACTTGTAATTCTCTTATATCGTGCTCTTTTCAATATAAACGTTTATCGTATTTTATGTGTTACATTGTACTTTAACTTTGACACTGTGCAAATTTGTCTCCTGGCCCTTCTTCAGCCCTGGTTCAAACCTAGGCGGCACCACAGCATGCGGTTATTTGCGCGTTGTGCACATTTGTATGCGCATTTTAACGTGTGTACATGAAGACGCGCGTTTTGATTGTCAGCTCACGCTCATGAAAACATGCTTCTATTACGTGTTTTTGGCCATTTCCAATGAAGTCTATGGGGAGGAAGAGCGCTTTTAACTGCCCAAAGAAGCTCCTGTATCTTTTCAAGCGTCTAGCGTTTTTCTGCTCAGGTGTGAACCAGGGCCATTGAAAATCATGAGCAGTTGAAAGTGCTTTTCGAATTGCTCAAAAACACCTAGGTGTGAACCAGGACTCGGTGACAGCACACTCTGGAGACTCGTCATTGTGCAGTCACACACGCCTACAACAGCAATTGCATTCTGTACAATGTCAATGTCTGCATGTGAGTTTCAACAAGCACAAACTAAAAATGAAAACAAAACAAAAACTTAGTGGCTTGTGGTGTCATTGCCCCCTCTAGTGGTCAGAAATGACACTTCGGCATTGTAGGAATGAGCCTTTTTCTAGGCATAAAGCTTAAAGTGACATTAAACCCTCGTATTTTTTAACATAAACCAATACTGTAATGTGCGCCTTACTGTAATCCATTGTAGTTTCTCTTCTCTTTGCTGCTCTTCCTTTTAAATCCGTATCTCTTCTCATGCTGGGGGAGAACTCCCCTTTGCAGCTCAGTGCCTCTTCCTGTAGTGCTGGCTCAGGTTGTGAACCTTCACACAGACACCATGTATCCATTCCTGAGACAAGGCAGTCTGCTGCAAAACAGAAGTTCTGCCCAGCATGAGAACAGATACAGATTTAAAAGGAAGAGCAGCAAAGAGAAGGGAAACAACCATGGATTACAGTAAGGCACACATTACAGTATTGTTTTATGTTAAAAAATCTGAGGGTTTAATGTCACTTTAAACTACACAGGCAATTAATGTGACACCCTGTTGCTTCTATATGGTAGTATAGACCTCCCTAAAGCTTTACTCCAAGCTAAATATGCACAGTGGCTTGCAAAAGTATTTACCCCGATTGGCATTTTTCCTATTTTGTTGCATTACGACCTGGAATTAAAATTTATTTTTATTTGGATTACATATAATGGATATCCACAAAATAGTCCAAAATGGTGAAGTGAAATCAAGATAATAACTTGTTTTAAGAAATTATCAAAAGGAAAAGTAATGCATGCATATGTATTCGCCCCCTTTGCTATGAAGCCCCTATATAAGATCTGGTGCAACCAATTACCTTCAGAAGTCACATAATTAGTTAAATAAAGACCACCTGTGTGCAATCTAAGTGTCACATGATCTGAGTATATATACACCTGATCTGAAAGGCCCCATAGTCTGCAACACCACTGAGCAAGGGACACCACCAATCAAGCGGCACCATGAAGACCAGGGAGCTCTCCAAACAGGTCAGGGACAAGAAGTACAGATCAGGGTTGGGTTATAAAAAAAAAAATCCAAAATGTTCAACCGTACGGAGCACCATTAAATCCATTATTAAACTAAGGAAAGAATATGGCACCACAACAAACCTGCCAAGAGAGGGCACCCACCAAAACTCACAGACCAGGAAAGGAGGGCATTAATCAGAGAGGCAATAAAGAGACCAAAGATAACCCAGGGGGAGCTGCAAAGCCCCACAGTGGAGATTGCCATGCACTCCATAGAGCTTGCCTTCATGGAAGAGAAGACAGAGAAAAGACATTGCTTACAGAAAAAAATAAACAAACATGTTTGCTGTTCACCAAAAGCCATGTGGGAGACTCTCCAAACATATGGAAACAGGTGCTCTGGTCAGATGAGACTAAAATGTAGCTTTTTGGCCATTAAGGAAATTGCTGTCTCATCACCCCAAGAACACCATCCAGTGGAGTGAAGCATGGTGGTGGCATAATTGAACAAAAATCAACTGCGCTAGGAAAAGTGTGCCTCTAATTAGACTAGCTGCAACAATGTGTGCTTGTATCACCTGTGTAATAATAAATGTAATTATGTTGCGCTAAGTCAGGGCTAAAACACTCTTAAGGTGCCCATACACCTTGCGATTATCGGACGAAACTTTTTTTTTTTAATGAAACCTGGTTCAGTCAGCCAGAGATTTGAGACTGGGACAGAGCTTCACCTTTCAGTAGGACAATGGCCCTAAGCATACTGCTAATGTAACACTCGAGTGGTTTAAAGGGAAAACATTTAAATGTCTTGGAATGGCCTTGTCCCAGACCTCGATCCAATTGAGAATCTGTGGCATGACATTAAGATTGCTGTACACCAGCGAAACCCATCCAACTTTAAGGAGTTGGAGCAGTTTTGCCATGAAGAATGGGCAAAAATGCTTATTGCATGGCTATTAGACATGTGCGATTCGTTTCGTTCCGAATTGAAATTCGGACGAAATTTCAGAGATTCGGATGTATCCGAATTACAGATATAACGAATGCAAACTAATCCGAATTTCCGATTCCGAAACTGGTTAGCGGTAGTCTGGACAAAATTTCGTTGCAGCAAAGTGACATTTGAGAAAAAAAAACCCTTTTTTTTCTCTTAAATGTCACTTTGCTGCAACGACCGAACGATAAAGAAAACAAAACGAAATTTCGTAGACTACCACTAACGAATTTCGTCTGAATCCGAATTCCGAAACAAATTGACTTTCGGACCCGAATTCTGAAATAACACAAAATCCAAATCAAACCGAAACAAATTTTCTGCTGGTGCACATGTCTAATGGCTATAATGCTGCCTTAACGCTGGCTTTAATTGTTTTGACCTTCATTAGCCCACAAAGTATGCAAAACAGGAAGCTTGAAGAAAAGGCAAAATTGTTTATCTGCTTTGTACCCGGTCACTGATTCAAAGTTTTGAAGGTATGTGTTAACATGACAAGCAGCATTTTCAGGAGAGCAATAGCAGTCTCCATGTTTATGAGGTTTTATTTTAGCACAACATCCACTGCGAAGGCGCAATAAATCCTTGGTCCTGGCGACAAATCTGTCTAGTTTGTTGCTCAACCTGGATGCCAGGAGGTCCGCATTCAGAGTCCCCTACCTGAGACAGATGGGTCTGAACAGCTCCAGGTGGAGATACCTCACCCTGGGATCCAGACATTGATGATTGAGGAAGTGCACCCAACAGTTCGCACTCTTCGAACGTGGAAAGGTCACAGAGGTCAGGCCAAAGCTAGAATCTGGTCCACTTTTTGTTTCAGCTGCACAACTTCTGGTGCCTCCCTGATGGTCGATGCAGGCCACAGTCATGGGCTTAGTAAGTTTATAGGTCCGTGTCTTGTTGCGGAATTCCCAGTCTAGACCCCAATAGAAGTAATGGTTACAGCACAGCAGGATCTATGGCAGGGGCGCCCACTATTTTTCGTCTGGAGATCTACTTTCAAATGACGAGCTCATTGAGATCTACCAATGAAAAAACACCTGCATTCAGGGGCGGGAGGGGGCATGGCGGTGCATTGAAGTCAATGGCACCGCAGCCAGGCCCCTCGCCCACAGTGCTTGATCAGACGATCGCTCCAGTGTTTGTCCTACACAGAGGATTGGTACATACTACTGACATGTACCGATCCTCTGCCGCTCGGCCACGCACAAATGGGCTCAGCTTCTCCTCTGCATCCCCCCAGCTCTCCCGGGCAGAGGCAGCCGTGGTGACAGAACGGACGAGCAGTGAGGGGAGAGAGAGGCGCCGGCTGTCAGATCCTGGCCGAGCGTCTCTCTCTCTCTCTCCTCACCGCTCTGCATTAGTTCTGTGACAGCGGCTCCGTCCCCCGACGCCGGTTCCTTCACTTCTCGGAGCAGCGGGGATCCAGAGAAGCGGCGGGAGGAGAGGACATGGCGATCTACCAGTGATCGCTACGCGATCGACTGGTAGATGGCGATCGACCTTGTGGGCACCCCTGATCTATGGTATGGGGCATGCGAAACTGTGTTACAACACAGTGGGTCCCATACTAGATGGTAGGAAATGTTATCTTTTTGGAATCCCATATAACATTAAAGTGATATTTACCCCTTAAAGTGACATTAAACCCTCAGATTTTTTAGCATAAACCAATACTGTAATGTGTGCCTTACTGTAATCCATGGTTGTTTCCCTTCTCTTTGATGCTCTTCCTTTTAAAACTGTATCTGTTCTCATGCTGGGGGAGAACTTCCCTTTTCAGCTCAGGGCCTCTTCCTGTAGTGCTGGCTCGGGTTACAAGCCTATACAAACCGATACACAGACACCATGTATCCATTCCTGAGACAAGGCAGTCTGCTGCAAAACAGAAGTTCTGCCCAGCATGAGAAGAGATACGGATTTAAAAGGAAGAGCAGCAGAAAGAAGGGAAACAACCATGGATTACAGTAAGGCACACATTACAGTATTGGTTTATGTTAAAAAATCTGAGGGTTTAATGTCACTTTAAGGAAGGAGGATATTGCCCAAGTTCTGAATGTAAACAAAACATAGAATTTGAGCTATATGTCAGTTCACCCTAATTTACCTCTTTCACATTAAGTGCACCCACACTATATATTGGGTTTTTTAGAGGACAAATAGGCCTTTCGTTTGAGTGATAGATAGATAGATAGATAGATAGATATATATATATATATCTATCTATCAAATAAAATCTAACCAAATGAGAAAAATTAAGAAATGTCATTTTTTCCAGAGATGCGCGCACACGCACTTTGAGAAAATCATAATACTAATACGTTTTATTGCAATAAAACACCCATAATTGTATTCTACAATGTCAGCGCTGAACGGGGTT
>NW_017306467.1:1140075-1146925 GCF_000935625.1 Nanorana parkeri | reverse complement strand
TTTTTTTACTACTTCGTTTGGGACACTTTGTAGCACTGATCTTCTTCTCACCTCAGATCACACTGAGGAGAGAAGCAGAAGCAGCACCGACAGCCAATGATTTGAATCATTGGTTGTTACTATGTTTACTGATCGCAGTGACTGCTGCTCACCGCGATCATGGGAGCCAAACTGAAGACTGCCCGAGAAGCCAGGCAAGTGCCCGCATCGGATCCAGGCGGGTAGGTGGAACGGGTAGGGAACAGAAGGGCTTAGAAATTAGGACGTGCCATGCCGTCCTAACGTCTTTAAAGCCCATGCTTTCCATGGAACGCATCAACGTCGGGAAGAGGTTAAAGTCAAAAGGATTTTAGCTATTTCAAATGCTGATGAAATCACTTGCAATGGATGCTTCTCTTTGATGTTTAAAGCTTTAGTTTCCTGCTGGTCCCCTGAGCACTGGTCCTGATATCCTGTTTTGCAGCGACTCCTTTCTCAGTGTTATACAGTCACCATTGTGTGTGCTAGTAAGCTTTGTAGAAAATAGTAAGTCCCTCTGCACTCCTCGCAGCGCTCCTGGCCCAAGTACTTGCATCACGGATGGTACCGTGCAACAAACAGTGGAAAGCAGAATACACCAGCACTCAGTAAATATCTTTGATGTCCATTTAACCGGACCAATCGTCATGTACAAAATAGCCACGTTTTGGGACCGCACAGGATCCCTTCATGTCTCCACAAAACACAAAGGACACAGGAAATCAAGCTACTCCTCTCCTCCAAGCTAGTAGATGAACAGTTGCTGGGGACTGCTCTGTTCCTTGTAATCTTGTACTGGACAGGAAGTTCAGGGAAGCTGCGCAAATTGGAAGCAGCTGTTCAGAAACATGATGATGATTGTAATTGGGCAAAAATGGAAAGCAATGCTTTGCTGGACAATGTATATTTGTTTGATCTGGATTCATTATGGAAAAAGGTTTGAGTGTTTAATACTACTTTAAAAGGTCAAACAATTGTGAACTGGTGATCCAAATACTTCCACACAATAAACCATCTATTTTTAAGTATTGTCTTTATTGTACAAATGCCGATAGGAGAGTAACAATCTTTTCATGTCAAAGCAACTTATCTGTAAAACTTTTCACCTTACACAGGTCTTGTTTAAAAAGTGCAAGATCTGCATGGAACCATGCTCAAAAATAATCATAATGAGCTAGTGACATATCTAGCAACTTAATCTAAATCTATGTACTACATACATGAACAATTAGCATTACATCAGCACAATCCGGTAGCAAAGATGCACGTTGTCAAAACAATGATGGTTTCAGTTTTTATTTTTTACGACCTCCTCTCTCCTTCAGAGCCAAGTGGATTGTAGCTCCATTCTGCATGTTGTAGTAAGCGAGAGAGTTTGAATCTTTAATAAAGATTCCCTGCAAAAAAAAAAAAGGAAAAATGTCAAAAGCCTACTATGTACTAAAATCATAAACATCTCAATGGCCTGTACACTGCAATAGTGCCACAACCTTCATTCACTTTCAAAAGTCAACTGGACAAAGGATAAAATCTGAACCATGAATCTACATGAAGAGTAGATGGCAACCCATCTACTATATTATAAGCTAGATCTAGGCTTGAAAACAACTGCAGATCATAGAACACTATTTCTGGGTGGGTAGCATTATCATGGCATGGTGTGCCATTCCCAAAAGACCTTTGTGATACACAGCCTCACAATATGACAGGGGATACATGCACAAAAATAACAAATTCCTCTATCATTTCATCCTCTTAATATATCACATCTATAGACTTGCAAAGGCTCTTCTCTTTTTACATGTGAATCTACCAAAGTATGATAACTGCTTTTTAGGACTCCAGGGCCATTTATACATTTCAGTTGTGGGACTATAAATGCAGCAACAACTTTCTTATTACTTATGATACAGAGGTAATGCATACTTTTGGGGGAGTGGGGGGTACAAACAATGCTTTTAGGGGTTATTGTCTTAGAATCATAACATTCTCTATTTATTTTAGAAATCCTGAAGCAAGTGAATTTTAGGGGAAAAAAACAAAACAAAACAAAAAAACAAACCTTTTAGTTTAACCAGTGATCATTTATCATCTTGGACAGGCAGATCATACTTGCGATCCTCGCAACCCCTCCCCGCTGAGGGGAGGGCTTCCGATGATTCCAACGCTGAGCGGGCAGTGTGCACTTGCGCACACTGGCCCGTTCGGCATTTGTCTTCCGAGCACGCCACTAACCCGCCGAAAATCGTACGATTTTCAAGCGTGCTCGGAAGACAAAAGACGTGCGACCGTACAGTAGAAACGGTCGCACGCCTTCCATACACCTGCCGACTATCGTACGATCACCCGCTATTATCGTACGATAATCGGCAGGTGTATGGGCACCTTAAGAGTGATTTCCTCTCACTTCTTGGAGCGTGTCCAGAATAGGAAGTGAAAGTGGAGAAAAAAAAAAAAACACACCCTCTTCGCATCAGCAACTCCTGTGTGAAAAATACAATGTCGCTAAAATTATAGCAGCAGCTAGCATAAATGTATCTAGTTTTGTTCACATGTTAACGTATTAATGGTGTAACCAGTTACATCAATTGGCGCAGAAAGAGCTGCTGAGCATAGTTCTGCAACAAAAAACATGAGCTCAGCTCTCAGACTGATAGCACATCCCACCAGCTCCACCCATAAATAAGCCCATATGGAGAATGGATCTACGGAGTACAAGGTACAGTCCTTTTTTCCCCATTTAAGATGGAATACAATTTCTCAGTTTTGATACGTACATCATACTGAAGCTTCTGCTTCCCAGCCGGCATTCCAGTTGCCTCGTGAATCTTAACCTTTATTACAGAGACCTATTAAATACAAAAATGTTGAAAACATGAACTGCTTGCAGCAAATGGTCCTTGTACTCATACTATACATTAGCATTTTTCTGCATGATAGAATGTGTTTCAAATTTTGACAAAAAACTACTGTATATTACCTGATCAGGAAGTGGAAGGGTGAATGCCAGAATCTGGCCGTTCAGCTTCCATTCTGTCTTGTCCTGCATATTGGGCACTTGTACTTTAACAGTGACTGGACCCTGAGAAGAGAAAACAAGACTGTGAAATGCCTTGGAAAATATACTCTCTCGAAATCAAAGTAGTAGCTAGAGTTAGAAAACAAACCTTGTGCCTGCGCAAGAACTCTTCCTCTGGAATAAGAGAGTCCTCACTTTTCATTTTCTTGGCAGATGGTTCATCGTCCAATGGTGGTGGTGGATGAGCTGGGGGCATTGGAGCTTGTGTAGGAACAGGTGCAACAGGAGGAGCAGAGACAAATGCTGAAAAAAGGGGAGGTTTTCAATTAGGTGCTTGTTTACGTCACATGTGAAAAAGACACTGCCACTAAAACACTGTTTTATGAGAGCCGGATATCAACTGAACGCAGATGAAGATCCACAAGCGGCAAGCAACTATCTCAAGGCACCCTACACAAATGTGAAGTTACAAGTTTGGGTAGTTTCACGTAAAGCTGAACTTCAAAGTTCATGTATTTCAGCTATGTGATTCGCTATGTTTTGTACAGTTTTATAAACCAACAGATTTGTAATGGTGCCCAGAAAGTCCAGTCAGTGATCTCACTTTTTCCACTGCAGGTACAGCGCTAGGTCTTACTAACACCCCCAACTTGCTGATTGAAAACTGGAATAGCACGAAGCCGAAGAGGTTCAAAAATCAGCTTTCTCATGTCTGCAAGCTCCAGGTTAGATAATACCAATGCGGTAAAGGTGGATAAAAACATTTTATAGCGTTCATGCTAGTATAATCTGACAATATAAAACATATAGCAATATGTGAAAAAAAACTAATGCAGAGGTATTCCTACTTAAATTGAGAATGATCTACCACAACTATGTCAAGATGGAGAGTGTGCAGCCAGTTCCAAAGAAGAGGAGTGGGAGCTCCAAGGAGAGCTATATGATAACGGAAGGAAACAGTGCAAAGACCACAGTATGGACTCAGTTTGCACGGTTTCATTTTGGAATAGGGTGGAGCCTGACTGGCTCTACCCTACCTCCCCCCACTTTTCTAGGAATACACTAAGGAATTAAGTTTTTGTTTTTTTTATAGTCCCTGAAGTTCAGCCTTAAAGCGTTTACATTAGCCAGTAAAACTTTCAAATTGTGTTCTGGGATTTAGGCATGCAATTTATGCAAGTTAAATAGCACAGCTTCAACAAAATAAATACGTAATATTTGTAGAGGGAAAGAAAAGTACCTGCTGGAACAATCATGTGTGGTCCTCTCTGTGCCATCATTGAGGATGGGTTTGGTGGCATTGGTACCACATTTATCCTTGGTGCGTGCAGAATAGGAGGCATCGGAGCAGTTAAAACAGAGCCGTGAGGAAGGCGCACCACAGAGCCCATGGGAGGTCTCTGCATCACAGGTAAAGCGGACACCATAGTAGTATTAACACGCTAAACATTATCAGGTTTATGGTGGGTATCTGATGCCACAAATGGGAAAGATTTCTCAGAAGAGGTTGGAAGCAAAGGCACTTTAAAAAAGGTAAGGTCCTAACTATAAATAATTCTATTAGAGCAACTTACTTACCAGTCCAGACAGAGTGTACTGACTTTCCATTGGAATAAATGAGAGTTCGCATCAACCCCTTAATGACCAGTGACATCCATCGTACGTCACTGGCATCGGGCCTGTTTAAACAGACTCTAATTAAACTTGTAAAGCCGACTGTCAGTTTTACAGAAGAAGCAATTCTCGCGGCCTCCCCCCGGGGAAGCTTGGGAGGAGATGGGCGAACCTCTGCTCACCCATCTCCTCCTCGTACTATGGGACTGGGAGCGATGCAGATTACATCACTTCTGGTCCCATAGCTGTCAGTGCTGGGCTGCTGAAGCCCAGCAATAAATTTATTGAAGTTCGATCTGCACTTCAATAGTTTATTTCAAGTGTAAAAGGTGATTCTAGGAGTCTTTTGGACCCCCCCAGTATCACCTTAAAGAGTTCCTGTCACCACCAACATGCTATTACATGGGGGGTTTGTATACCCCCCTATGTGATAGCAATTAATGTTAAAAAAAAGTTTTAAAATTAAATAAATGGAAACGTAATGTAAATTTTTTTTTTTAAAGTTCCCCGAGCAGGTGCGTCTTTACGTAAACACGCGTCGGGTGCGCCTACGCATGAAAACAATTATCTCCTCGCACGCCAGAGTGAGAGCAACAATTCTAGGGCCAATATTTACACGCATCTCTATCCATCTCCCTGTGGGGGCTTTTAAAGCGCTGTCTGACTTTTTGGCGTACTGAATTTTGGCGCAGTTTCACAGACGCACACAATTTTTAACCTGGGCATGTTGGGTATTTACTCGTTGTAACATCATCTTTTATATTTTATTAAAAAAACAAAAAGGTATTTTATTGTGTTTTGGGGCATCCTAGTGCATTTATCATTACATTTTGGGGTTTGATATCGTGCAACATCCTAAAAGGAAAAACTGGCTATGGTTTTCAGCTTGTAAAACACCGTTATAAAAATTAACTTACAGATGGTGGTCGGGACACTGGAGTGAGCTGCTGGTGAATAGACACTGGAGGAGGTGGTCTTGGAGCAGAGTTGATGGGCGGAGCAGGGCTGGTCATGGTAGGTGCAGAGGATGGAGGAGGCGGCTGTGTGACTTCATTGGGCTTGCTAGGTCCTATCTTGTCCTTGCCATCCTCTTCAGGAACCAAACCCTTAGCCTTATGGATGGCCTCAATTTGCTCCTGTAGTGTAATATTGGCCTGTGCAGCTTGTTGGGTACGTGCCATGCTGCCAGAGTGTCCATCCCATGTAACCTGTAAACAAAACAAAAAAATTATACAAATCACCAAGAACTGACCTGCTTTAAAAGTGTAAATGCTGATGTGTTATTGTATGCTATCCTTTGCTTCATCATACATATGAACTTTGTGAATTGGCTTTATGTTTTGTCACCAGTTTGTTACATGAACCATGTTTAATACCTTCTCCTCTGGTTTCTGGATCTCTTCCTCTCCAATCTTTTTACCAATAGCGGTTTCCTCAACACCGAAAATATCGGTACGGCGTTCAGCCAACTGCTTCAAGCTGCTTTCGATATCCAAGCCTGATGAGGAAAGAGTGAACGACAAAAGGATGAAAGTACATTCAAATGATAAAACTAGACACAAGAAAGCAGCAGAAATGGACAAGTGTAAGTGAACGATTCTCTCCATCCTATTACAGATAGCTTTCTAAGAACTCCTAATAAAACCAAGAAATACATTTAAATAAAAGATTAAGCACCTCTCTCAGGCAAGAAGCTTGAAAAGGAGCTCCAGAAAATAATGCACTGTGTTTTCATAAACACATTCTGCCCTGCTCACCTGGAGCGTAAACTTCATCATCCCCTTGCTTCTCTCGAATGGAGCGATCTCTCTGTTCCAACCAGCGGGGATCCAAGAGTCCAATACGCATATGCTCCTGCATCTTGCTGGCAGGAATCTTCTCCCCAGTGATAGGAGATACAAGGTATTCATCCGACGCAGGAGCTGGTGGCTGCGGTTTAGAGGCTAAGCAGGAAGAAACACAAAGAAATTAAAGACCTGGCTCTTTAGTACAGCACAGCAACAATAAAACAATAGCTACACAAACCTTTTGGATCATAATCTTTTCGAACTATTACTTGATCTGGTGTGGGAGGTAAAGGTGGTTGCATTGGTGACTCAGGGGGAAGAGGAGCCTTCTGTGCATAATCTTCATCATCTGAACCCTGTAAAGAATACAGCACATTTAGGTAAATGTTGTATATGTGGACAAAAGAGATAT
>NW_017306467.1:1139803-1140033 GCF_000935625.1 Nanorana parkeri | reverse complement strand
AATGCACTAAATCACCTCATCCATATCCTGCACTTGAGTATCCTGATCCATTTGAGATGTGCCTTCGTCACCCTTGCCATCCTTTACTTCTTCTTCCTCATCAGACTCAACTTCCATTTCCACGTCTTCACTTTCACCAAATTTCTCGTATCGCTCTTGGATCAATATACGGGCACCCAGCTCCTCTGGTGTTGTTGGAGGTGGAAAGTTGCCTGAAACAAAAATATCTG
>NW_017306467.1:1103759-1139765 GCF_000935625.1 Nanorana parkeri | reverse complement strand
ACTTTAAAGGGTACCATAACTAAAAAAGAAAAATACTGTTCTATATATACAAATATTATCCTACCTATTTATTAACACATGCATGAGAACTCTCCAGTCCGTTGATTTTACAAATTCTCAAGATTTGATTTAAAAAAATGTGAAATCAATGCAACCATGGTAAAGTCACTAGTAGATATTGTCAGTGGTAGAAAAGTCAGGCAGATCAGATTGTATTGCCATGATCCGACCACATGCCTTTGAAAAAGTGAATACTTTTTGCTGCGCAAACTGTTGGCGCTATGTAAATACTTTGTAATAATACTTTGATGAAACCTGTCAGGTTGAGCCATAAATCACTGGATCTATTTGTTTTAGCGATTATTATAGTGATGTGTGTAGTTTTTACACGTTTTCAATACAAAAGAGCACATTTTTGAAGTGAAGAGACCACCAATATATAGAAGTATTCGTATTATAAAAAGAGACACTGTTTATACATTTAACCATTTTTTTTCTATGAGGGTATATAGTATTGTATATTTGTAAACACATGATTTCATACATATAGGGTTTATGCACTTTATCTCTTTTATATATAGTATGGTGTGGAGTTTGTTAGCACAACAGATTTTGAGATTATATATAAAAAAAATAAGCTATGGACAATTAAATCAAAATACTTTACTTTAGGTGGTATTATTATTATTATACGGGATTTATATAGCGCCAACAGTTTGCGCAGCGCTTTACAATATAGGGAAGCAGGGGTGTTGAATTCCTATCTCCCAACGCCCGGGACATGCAGTTTCGGGCGCCGGGCGACTTTTTAAATACATTTAGCCCAGCTCCGGACAAGTAGAGATAAATGTATATTGTGGAGCCGCCGATCGTTTTCATACAAGTGATCTAATGAGATCACTTGTATGAAGCTAGAATCGGCGGCGATCCTGTTCGCGCCCCCTGGAGGCGAGCATGGGAGGAGTTGACAAGGGAGCTGGAAAGCAGGAGGTCTTGGGATGAGCGGTACAGGCAGCTTCCATCGTTTAGAAATGCAATGGTATCAAATATACTACCATAGATTATTCAAAACTAGAAAATAATTAACCAGAGTAAGAAATGCCTAAAGGTCCAGTCATGTTTTTATTACAGTCTGTGCCCTGTTGGGGAGACCAACCCTTTCTATTTGCCCTAATGACCTAGTCCCCATGGCAGAAAGTGAGGAAAGATTGTATTAGTTGTGATTGAAGGATTAAAAGGAAATCTTCCTATTGGGGACACCCGTGTAATAGGGTATTTCGATCACTTTTGAGTTTTTCTCCACATCCTTTCAAAGCATTCCTTAAGTTTTAGTTTTTAAAACTAGTATAGATACACTAAATGAATCACTATTCAAATTTTTGTAAGGGGAACAACTGTTGGGAAGTGAGGGGTTATAAAACTCAGATTTTACCAAAGGGATAGAATAATCAATCCCATTCAATTCTTACCTTGTTCATTAGGCTGGAAGTCAACTGTTTCCACTACCACAAAGTCATGCCAATCAATTTGTGCATAGGCCACACGTTCTCGCTCTTTCTCCTCTTCCTCTTTTTTCCTCTCCCTTTCCTGAAATTTAGCCCACTCCACACGATAACGCACCTACACAAAAAGATTGAGATTTTAAGCAATGTTCCAATTATCAGTTTGGCAACTCAAAGCCTTCAAACTAGGAGGTGCACCGAAACAACATTTTTTTTAAAACCCGAAACAAAACCGAAAATACAAAAAATATCAGGCCTTTTAAAATATTTTATTTTTTTTATATATTTTAATTTTTTTACATTTTATTTTTACTTTACTGTTGGAGGCTTCGGGGAAAAACAGGTCTAAAACAGACCCCTGATATTTCCCTTTTAAAATAGAAAAAGAGATTGAGAACACCCAGTCCTCATTCTCTTTTTCTGCAGACCGTTATCAATGAACAGGAATCCTCTATACTGAGTGTTCCTGTTCATTCATAACTTGTGGAGATAGTATTTTTACCATGTCCACAGTCATAGATGAACGGGAGGTGATGTAGATCACCTCCCATTCATTCATAATTGGGGACACAGTAACCATACTATGTCCTCAATTATCTACAAACACTCAGCGATCACTGATCGCTGACTGCATGTACCTCCTCTCCATCCTGACTTGCTGTCACAGGAGGCTGAGCGAGCGGTGCAGGGAGGAGAGCTCGATCTCCTCTGACAGTCGACTCCTCCCCTACACCACCAGCCTCTTGTGACAGCTGTCTCCGCCCCACACCACTCTCCTGATCTGTCACAGGAGGCTGAGGGGGGCGGTGCAGGAGGAGAACCCGGCCTTTTGTGACACACCAGCCGCTCACATCACTCTCCTACCCCGCAAGGCTCTGCCTCCTGTGACAGTTTCTCTCCTCCCTGCTGGACGCTGCACTGTGTTAGAGGGGACACCAGGCATGAACTGCAATTTCGGCTGAAAGATGGCACTTTCGGCATTTTGCCAAAAGTGCCATTTTCAGCGGGCGAAATTTCAGTGCATCCCTACTTCAAACTGCTTCACAGACCGTTTCCATTACAAAGTAAGCATGGTAGAGCCAAAAGCAAATATAACAATGCAACAAAATGCATTTGATTAATGAGTTGCCCAAATAAGAATACGAAGGCCAATAGTTTGAAAATACACCAGGGCCTGCTTCACGATTTCTCTCAAACAGGAGTTTAATAACTTCAAAGGTTACGGATTCAAAACAAAATGTGTGTTATATCATCTGCCATTTAAAGGAGAACTATGGGGAAAAACCCCCCATAGTTCTCCTTGAGCCAGCTGTACCCGCCCCCTCCCCCGTCCGCTCCGCCAGTCAGCGCTGGCAGATCGGGAGCGGGGAGAGGGGAATCCAGCCCCTCCCCCTGTCACGGCAGAGAGCCGTGACAGGATCGAGAGGTGAGGGAACCCGGTATGTGTTCCCTCACCTCCCGATCTACTGAGCCGACCTGTGACAGTCTCATTGTCACAGGTCGGCTTAGAACTATGAGGTGAGTGGAAATCACTCATCTCATAGTTCTCCTTTAAGAATACACTGTATATACACACACAAATTCCAGTTGCTTTTCTGCCAATAACTTTGAAGAACACAATTCTTCAATCAAACTGGCTAATAAAAACAGACTGTATCTTGCCTCATAACAGTAAACCCAATGCTAAATTGATCAAATATATAAGAGATATGGGTTTCAAAAGATACTCTTTTACATAAAGTGAAATACTTTAGAGTAACGTATAGTTCAACAAAACTGTTCCAGAGAGACTGATCAGCTAAAACACATTAAAAAAAAAAAAAGGAAGAAGAAGAATGTAGTTTAATTTAGAAGCATGTCGTTTGCATTTATAATCGTTAATATAAAACTGCAGCCAAACAAGACCTGGACACTTACCTGGTCTAAAACCTCCGTGGGGTTCTCAGCTTCTTTCTTCAGCTTGGGGAGTAATCCCTTTGGAGGAATCAAAATCTGAAACAGACGAAGAGATCACTTACAAAGTACTATCCAGTGTCAGAGTAGGAGAGCTTGCACGGTCATCTCTATTAATAGCTTTGTAATCAAGTCAGCCACCTTCAGGCCAGTCTGCAATGACTTGCTGCTGAACAGCTGCACAAGCATACATAGGAAACAGACGTAGTAATAAATATATTCAGACACCAGCAACCTGTATCAGAAGATCTGAAGCTAGTTTCCCATGAGCGGTGTCTAGAAATGTTCCACGCACAGCAAATGATAATGGCAGCAGAGGATATATGCAAGTCAAACAATGTACACAACGCACTTACAAGACATTCTCTCAACTATGCAATTATCATCCTAAAGGGACAAAATCATCAACATGGAGAAAAATATATCGATCACAGTTGCCTTGTATTGTAGTTGTGAGATGAAATAAAACACACAGGGATATTTATGAAAGGGCAAAGTGGGCAGATATTTCTTATGGTTTTAATGATTTTGCACTTAATTTCAAGGCTTTACTTGATGGATCAGTTTGTCAATTTAATGCCATACTTTCAGATTCTTCTGCTGTTTACAGTTTTTCATGTATTCTACAGATTTCAGCGGACTTTACCTAAAAATCTGCCAGGTTTGAGCCCATTATTAAAGAGGTACTCTATATTCAGCCAAAACCAAACATTTGCATGCTAAAGCTGTGACTATATTGTTGTATACCCCCAAAAGATCCACAATATGCAAATAAAGATACCATGACAAGCCAGACAGACAATAGAGAACTATGAGGCGAGTGCTTTTCACTCACCTCATAGTTCTAGCCGACCTGTGACAATGAGACTGTCACAGGTCGGCTCAGTAGATCGGGAGGTGAGGGAACACATACAGGCGTTCGCTCACCTCTCGATCCTGTCACGGCTCTCTGCCGTGACAGTGGAGGGGCTGGATTCCCCCCTCCGCCAGCGCTGACTGGCGGAACGGATGGGGGAGGGGGCCGGTACAGCTGGCTCTGCCTCTAGATAGGCAGAGCCAGCTGTCAGTCACGCAGCTGGGCGGATCCCGGCATAATTGTCGGGATCCGCTTCAGCTGCGGCATCTCAGTATACCACGAGCTACAGCTCGCGGTATACTGAGCCTAGGGTGACGGGAGGACGCTAGTTTGTGTCCTCCCGTTACCCTAAGGAGAACTATGGGGAAAAGCCTTAACCCCATAGTTCTCCTTTAAAGTGGTACTAAAGGCATAGAGGGGAATTCGTCAAAACTGGAGCAGACAAAATCTGAAGCAGCTGTGAGTGACAACCAATCAGCTTCTCTCTTTCATTTTCAAATCTTAAGTGAACAAAACTGAAGAGAGAAGCTGATTGGTTGCCATGGGCAACTGCTCTAGATTCTGATAAATCCCCTCCCCCATAGTGTTTTATACCTTAATGCATTCTCTGCATTAAGGTTATAAAAAAAACACTCAGTTCATTTCTAAACCCTCGTCCCACCCACAGCGACCAGGAAGATACTCTGCTTTCCCCGAGCTTCCTGGTTGTGGAGGAGGGTACTGAGGGCAGAGGAGTCATAGGTTCCTTCTGCTGTCAGTCAAACTGACTTCAAGAGTGGGGGCATGGATGGGAGGCGCACACAGCTGGGTGCCTCCATAGCTGCCGGCTAGCTGATGGAGGCACCCGTATGGGGGGAGGGGGAGGGGGGGGGGGCTGTTTGGATACCAGAGAATGAGGGAATAGAAAAATTTTAAGAAAAATAGTATTTGTCTGGCCTCCACATACAGAAAAAAGTAGGTTTAATATCACTTTAAGAGTAGTCTCCAGCTCTAAAGCCCTGCATGCCAGGCCACTTCCCTGGTAGTTGGGTGTTGAAGCTGGGTAGGGGGGAAAAAAAACCCATCAAAACACCACAGAACCCCTCGTAGATAAGACTTTGTCCTGGACAAACACAAAACCCCACATTGGCCCTGAGACTGCTGTTGGGCACCAACATCTCAGATGTAAAGCCAAAAGCCCCAGCAGACTCACAGTTGTCACTCAAGTTACGGGAGATTGAGGAAATGCCGCTGTCTGCCTACAGCAAAAAGGTATGTTTTTATTTTAAACTTTTTTGTTTGGGACATGTCTACTTCTAGAAGATAAAGACAAGCCCCTCCTCTGCTATGGCAAGTGTGATTTTAACTAACATACATACTGTACATGAAAGCAACAGCTACTACAGCTCCATTAAAATAAATTAAATTCCCTGCTTCTTCAATGGACTGTTAAAAGGCATTACCTTAGTATATTGTTCCACAAGCTTGGTGAAGTAGTTGAAAAGACTGTGCTGGGGCCGAAGGAAGTCAAACTGGTAATTTCTCTGTTCCTTCTGCATCAGTTGGGTCAAAAACTGGCGCCCGTTACGAGCCACAAACTGGGCTGTCAGTTTCACCACATCCAGGTCAAAGGCAGAGATAGACGGTGGATCAGCTACAAACTCAAACTCTGGAGGGGGTTCCTTTGGAACTATGCTTTCTTGGACAACCTGAGCTTGAACCTGAAAAGAGAATATAGTCGAGTACAGCAATTATACGGGTACATCCAAAACCAAAGTTCTAATTTAAACAGGGGAATGTCATTTCTACATAATACATTTTGGGAAACAACTGGATTTCCATGTGTGGAACAATCACATACCTTCTGTGGAAGCTGCTGTACAGACTGCTGTTGCTGCATAACTTTAGGTATGGCAGCAGATGGCTCCTGCGCTTTTCCCTCTTTGAACTCATTGACCTTGTGACGGTAGTAAGCATGATAAGGATCATTTGGGTTCAAGAAATTAAACTTAGGATTGTTGATTTCATTTTGACGGATTCTGGCTTCAAACTCTGGGCCATTTCTGTCACAGAAAAAAAATATGTGTATCAGATTTTATCTTCAAAGTGAAAATCCAGCCATCTGCTTATTATGGAAAAGTAATGAAGAATCATGAGCAGTAAGATGTGTTGGTTAAAAACTCAATTGAAATGAACACCCATTTAGTGGAGACTGGCATGAGAGGAACAACGATGCGCCTGTGAGGACCTCTCCCTTAACAGCTAGCTGCCTGGCTACCATGCTCAACCTTCAGATTTAATGCTTGACTGGCTTAGCTCAAATATGAATGTAGTTAAGACATTCTGTCTGATCTACACTGTCCTGAATCAGTAACAGTCAATTAGCATTTTCAAAAGGGAGGTGGCGATATAGTATGGGAACTTTAGGGCTGACTTTAAGCTCAGTAGGCCTCATTTATCAATCTTTGCTGGTCACAGTAACCAATACGATTTCTGTACATTTCAAACCTATTCTGTATAATGACAGTAGGACATGGGACAATAGTACAATAACACGAGACCTATCTTTTCCTTAAGGCTGGGTTCACACCTGGACGTACTATAGGCGTGTTTTTTCGCTCAGTGAAACGTGCGTCTTTATACCTCCCTGGCGGTATGATTTTTTTCAGGTCTTTTTTTCTTCTTTTAAACGTTCAAACTTCCCGCCGGTTCCGCCCCCCTGCGACGCGTACGCTCGCAAGGGATGGACCCCGGAAGCGGCCGGAGGACACAGCGGGGATCGCAGACAAGGTAAGACCTGCGCTGTATTCCCGAGTGTGGCTCGGGGTTACCGCTTTGTCAACCCCGAGCCACACTCGGAAATAACAATGGATATGCGCTGAAATCCGCCCCAAAGAAGCTCCTGTACTTGTTTGGGCGTAGGGCGTTTTTCAGCGCGTTTCCATCTGCTGAAATACGCCCAGGTGGGAACCATGCCCATAGGAAAGTATGGGATTTCTCTTGCTGAGCGCTTTTCTGCGCTTCGATCAGTGCTGAAAAACACCCAGGTGTGAACCCAGCCTACAATTCTTTTTGGCAAACCATCAGCGAATATCTAATGAAAGTGTGTGAAGAAAACCAGTCTACTAGTAATTATCCAAATGTGAGAAAAATCAAATGCGATTGGTTGACAGTTTTATACACAATCATTCCAAGCTCACATCACTTACCTTGCCACAAAGCTTGCAGTCTTGTCCACAATATTTCGGACCTCTGGTGGAGGATAGATGATACCCACAATAGGCTTAGTGTAAACCACCTCTTCTTTTTTTTCCTCCTCCATTTGCTGCTACAAAAAAAAATAAAAAAAAGTTAGTTTATCTGAGGAATATAAAAGGAACTGCAGTCCCAAAACAATTTACTGCTGTAACCCAAAAGCTCGGTGCATGTTGACCATCACTGCTCTTTTCAATGGCAAGACAATATTTACAGGAGCAACATTTTGAGTTATAAAAGTGTATCTAAATCCAAAAAATAAAAAGGTTCTAAATTGTGGCTTACCAGCCCCTAGATGAGGTGCCTGGATTAGATTCTATATTCAAACTTTTTCCCACCTGGTGATTCTGCCAGGAACACACTTTCAGTCCTAACATGACAACTCATTTACCATACTGCATCAGAACAGGAACAAGATAAGACTACAGCACACCACCCAGCTCCTATTCTATATAACAGAGGGTTTTGTAATCCAGAGAAAAATGCAATTTATAGGTCAGCACAGAGTGCACCGTTAGGCCCCTTTCACACAGGCTGATCAGTAAGGGAATTTTCTGTGCATGTGTAGCTCAGCGACAGACCTGGCATACATTGCTTGACTGATTTGGTGCAGTCTGGGGGTCTCAGCTGCCGTTGTGATGTGTGGGGTCCCTGTGCCTTTACGGAGGTTGGGCTGCCTCCTGGCAAACCTGCACCCAAATTTTGTTGTTTGCTACATGTGCGCCAAGATGGAGACTCTCATAGGCTAGAGTTAGGACCGCACTACACAGATAGGCCTTGATGAGGCAGTGCGGCTTTCACATAGTCTGCAGAAGACATGTATCTAAACCTATTTTTAACCTTAGCGGTTGGACAGGTTTTTTTTTACATGCTGGCTGGGAACCTTTTTGCTGTTGTACTGTAAAAAGCCCTTCTGTGTGCACCTTGCTTGAAAGCTCGTTATGAGTTGATGAGTGTGTTTGCCATTTGTTTTGCTAGACCTGGCATACTAACAAAGTAACAACCATGCGCATGCTCATCGTCCTGGTCCGGCCAATCAGGCCGCTAAACACTTAAAACCCAGAAGAAGACAAGGAAGAATATAAAAGTGCTGGAGAGGGAGGAGCGCAGTTGGCAAGGGGAATGCTTTGACAGGTAAACCTGCCTTAGTGTGCCAATATGCTGTGCAAACTAACATATTAAATCTAAAAGTTTTTCTTTTATAGCTTTACTTCCTCCAAATTAGGGGACACATTGTGCAATGAGGTATGATAAATATGGTAACATCCATTTATGCAGAAGGCCAGTTTTGTGGGACAGCTGGGACAAGATTATTGCGTGCCATGTCATATTCCATTTTCTCTGCATATAATGCATGTTTTTGGGGAGCCCTGCTTGCTTGAGAAGAATGAGCCCTGGAAAGCACCTCTTGCGCAGTGTACAGTCTGTCTAATGAATTAACAAGTCTATCATTTTTCCAGATTTGTCAGGAAGGAGCTAGACCTTCATGCAGATTTATAGATATATGAACTGAAGACAAGGGGTAATAAGAATTCTTCCCAGAGTTCTGCTTTATAGTATAAAACAGACAATCCAAGATCTTCACCGCTCTGATCTGTCATATGAAGGAGATTAAATGGCCCCTGAGCACTGAGCCCCTGAGTGGAACAAAACAGTTGGTTAAAGAAGAACTATGAGATGAGTGAAAATCACTCACCCTCATAGTTCGAGCCGACGTGTGACAATTAAACTATCACATGTCGGCTCAGTAGATCGGGAAGTGAACACATACCGTTGCTCGCTCACTTCCCGATCATCTCCGTCAGTCACGGCTCCTTGCAGAGATTCCCCCCCCCTCCCCTGTCCGATCCTCCAGCGCCGGGTACAGCTGGCTGTGCTCCTAGATAGGCAGAGCAAGCTGTCACTCATGCAGCTGGGCCGATCTCCACTGTAATGTCTGAATCCCTGCCGGCTGTGGTGGTCTCAGTATATTGCGAGCTGTAGCTCGCGATATACTGTGCTTTGGGTCACGGGAGGACACTAGTACATGTCCTCCCGTGACCCTAAGAGAACTATGGGGAAAAACATTTGCCCCATAGTTCTCTTAAATCTAAGAAAGATTACAAAATTTGCCAAACCCTCAGGACCAGTTCACACCATCTCCAGTGCGCTCCAGCACGGTTAGTGGCCAGAACAAGCTGGAGCGCATAGTGGAAGCCTTCCTGCGTTCTAGGGCAGGAGGGGGAGTTGCGGTGCCATGCAACTCAATGGCACCGCAGACACGCCCCCTCCTTACTACACTACAGCCAAAAACAATACCCACTCCAAAATATGAGAGAACATGCAGCCTGATCCCGTGAGGGTGCTCAGGCCCAGCAGCCAATACACAGGCCTGAGCACTGCCACACAAAAGAGCTAATTTCAGAACTGGCTTTGGAGGATGAAGGAGCTGTAAGAAATGGCAGGTCGGTAGATGAGGATCAGACGTTGCCCTTTGCAGAGACAGTGTACCTATGCCCTGTATAACAGGTAACATAACAAAGATATACATTTGTTTTAGAGAGATCACCTCTCACTTCCTGCTGGGTGTCTGGGACAGGAAGTAAGAGGGAGATCTCCAAGATGGAACAGACAGTTTTACTTCTCCCTATTCTTAAAAAAAAAAAAAACATAAAAAAAATTAACTTATGGTTAAATACACTACATATGTGCAAATGAAAGCCCGCAAGATGGAGCTGAGGAAAATAGGATGGCAAACTTTACAATAAGTTTAGAACATGGGGAAAAAAATAAAAAAAAGGTATGGGTAGCAGGTTTTTGTTTAAAAGAACTTCACACAGTTTTTTTTTTATTCCATCTTACCTTGTTCCCTGCCTTATCCATCATCATTTATCAGAACTGGAGCAGACAGAATCTGGAGCAGTTGCCCATAGTAACCAACTAGCTTCTCTTTTCAGTCTGTTCAGTTAAGCTTTAAAATGAAAAGATAAAAGCTGATTGGTTGTCTCTGGTAACTGCCCCCGTTTTATGAATCCCCACATTCTCACACATCCAGCAAATTCAGCGTTGTCCTGCTCTAACCCATCGTGCATGCTGGGTCACCATCTTCACTTATGTCATTGAGAGCCGGCTGTCTCTTCTGTGTTCCTGCAGCTGGTCCCCTTATGATGCGCCATGATGCATGTGCTGTGGATTACCCTGAAGCCTCCTGGAATGTGCGGCACAAGTAACCAAGGAGGCCTCTGGCAGTTGGAGTATGTCATTCTCACCCAGGCAAGAACACCACACAGTAGTGTGGGGCAACGTGAATTAAAAAAAGGAGGTATATACACAAAAAAAAAATGCAAGTGTGAAGAGGGAGATTGCAAGCTCCTTGGGGGCAGGGACTGATGTGAGCGCACAGTATATACAGTGCTACATAAACTGTCAGCACTATACCAATATAAAACTTTTTTAAAAAATTAAAGGAACCCTTTGAAAACACATCAGATCTCAATGGGGAAAAATATCACACTGGATATATACTGTATACTGGACTGGGTACTGTGTTAGGAACAAAAGGATGCCACATTGTTTGATGGAAATGAAAAATTATCAACCTACAGAAGGCTGAATTCAAAGATGCCCCAAAAATCAAAGTGAACAAATGATGCAGCAGGCTAGTCCATTGTACTGAAATTTAATTGCAGCAACTCAAAATGGTACTCATTAGTTTGTAAGGCCCCCGCGTGCTTGTATGGATGCCTGACAACGTCAGGGCATTCTCCTAATGAGACAACGGATGGTGTCCTGGGGTATCTCCTCCAAGATCTGGACCAGGTCATCACTGAGCTCCTGAACAGACTGAGGTGCAACCTGGCGGCGTTGGATGGACCAAGACATAATGTCCCAGATGTGTTCTATTGAATTCAGGTCAGGCGAGCGTGGGGGCCATTCAATGGTATTAATTCCTTCATCCTCAAGGAACTGGCTGCATACTCTCGCCACATGAGGCCAGGGATTGTTGTGCACCAGTAGGAACCCAGGACCCACTGCATCAGTGTAGGGTCTGACAATGGGTCCAAGGATTTCATCCCGATACCTAATGGCAGTTGATCAATATCCCGGGAGTTTCATTGACTTGATGCTATACTCTGATTACAAAGTGTTCCTTTCATTTTTCTGAGCAGTGTATAAATAAAAGTGCTGACAAACTATCTCTGATTGGACGCTACATTAAACTTTTTCCATTAATGAATCCAGATCAAATCTAATTTATTAGTATTTCTTAACATTGCTGCCCAAGCACTTCCAGTCACCATGTTTCCAAACAGCTGGCTCCAGCTCTATCAACTTCCCTAAACTTCCTGTCCCATACAAGATCACAAAGGATGGATCACTCTCCAGTAGCCACCTTGGAGACAGGAGAGTGGAGAGCAGGAAGCAGGTGAATGTCTTGCTGTAACTGTGTTTGTGGAGACACACACACAGCTTACTAGCACACACAAGAGTGGCGCCACTGGATCCTGCAAGGTAAAGGAGCAGCCCTAAAACAGGATATCAGGGCCAGGGCTCAGGGGTCCAGCTGATTAAACAGAAAGCCAACAATGTTAAACATCAAGAAGCAGCATACACTGTGATTTAATCAGCATTTGAAATAGCTTAATAACATTGTATCTTTAATCCCAGCCACTACCACCTGTACGAATCATTTCACATATCCCTTATACCCTGTAGGTGTCCAACAGCTCCCTACTTTTCATGTTGGCATAAACAGCCTATTGAGTCTCTGTAGACACACATGGAAGCGTACATACAGCCGTCTGCATTACATATGGCAGCAAAACCAACAGGTGACCCACCCCACGGATCTTTGCAATGCACAGCTCACACCTACCTGCCCTCCCTCGGGCGCCTGAGGAGCCAACAGCTGCACTGGACCCGCCGGCATGGTGTCGGCCTTTCTCCGGGCTTCTGGCGGTATCCGATAGCACTCGACACCAAAATGGCGGCAGCACTGAGGTGAAAAAGACGGGCGGAAGTGCTGGAGGACAGCACACCACAGCTCGGGTGTACAAAAAAAAACAAAACCTCTCCGTTTGTATACAGACAAGCACAGTGACCGGACCTGTTTGCAGACAGGCAGGTGCAAATGCTAAGGCAGCCTAGTCATAGTTAAGAAACAGTAGTTGCGTTGTCAACGGGATGTAACTAGCACAATAATCCTTCACCCCCATCACTGAATAGTACATTCCACATCAAACCGGAAATACGAAGCACCGGAAGTAGTCGTTCTATGGTGTTACGTTGTTATGGCAACGCATGTAGTGTACGAAGAAGGAGTTTGTGCAGACAACAGGTTTGTCTGTGACTCCAGCGAGTTTACACTTGAGGGTTCAACAACTTTCACATGGGATAGTCGGCTTATACGTGTTCATTAACGGAGTAAGTAGCTCCCGAACGTATAGCACTGAGAGATGTAGAAAATATAGTTAAACTCCAGACACAGTATATTTCAAAAAATCAAATATCTCAGTAGTAACGAAGGTTATAATACATAGCCTGTGCAGAGGGCAGGACTGTGGGGGAGGAATAGCAGATCCAACCAGGACAAGCTCCCTGCAGAAAAGTACAGGAGGGGGCGGATAAAAGACCAGTCACCCTGCACAAAGAGAGAGAGAGAGCAGCAGTGACCTGTCTTTATTACAGGAAGTGTATGCACAGAGGAAAAGTTTCACTCTGGAATACTGCACATATCTGGAAACAATGCACAAAACACACCAAGATTCAAGTAAGAATACACATGTTTCTTGTATTTAGACGGTATGCTTATCCCAGAGTTCAGCGTTACGGCAGAAAGCTAAACACATTAATAAAATACATTTATTGGAGCTGCATTTATGAAATAAAGGCTTTGTGGCCTCCTAGCCTGTAATTGGACAGTGAAGGGGCAGAAACAGACTCATAAGGTCACCTCTCTGCTCTCTTTTCCGATGAGCATGTTCATTGAATGCATTTAAAGGAAAGCTTTAGCATTATCACCCTGCCATATGAGCTTCTTTTGGATATTATAGGCGGCCAAGCTGACAATCATCAAGAAGCCTACCCTGAACAATGCAATGCAGCTGCCACTGGAGTCCCATTTTTTATTCTTTTATTTAAAGTGATACTAAACTCTGGAGTTAAATCTTTAAAAATGCATTCAAGTACCTTATTAACAAAAATATATCTTATTTGCGTATCACTCAGATGTAGATCCTCAAATCATCTCTGAATTGGTGCCTCCCAATTCAGCCTATAAAATTGTCACTTAAAAATTTCTCTACACAGCCTTGGAGGTTGTATAGCACCATAACGCTTGCAATGGTGTGTGATCATTGATCTGTGTGAATGCGCCGACCAGTGAGAATCTCCTCTGAGCCTCCTCAGGCATTCACGCACACCACGGCAAGCATGATGTTTCTACACAGCCTGTGCATGAATTTTTTAAGTTCTGGGACCGTTACATTAGCAGGCGATGGTTTCAACCAATAAACGCTTTGGACTATCATTTAATGCAGAGGTGCCCATTAGACAGCTGAGAGAGGGAGAGACAGCCATGAGAGAGAGAAGAGACAGCCATGAGAGAGAGAAGAGACAGCCAGGAGAGAGAGTGGAGAGACAGCCAGGAGAGAGAGGGAGGTTTTTTTCCGTTGGTAGATCTCAATGAGCTCGTCATTTGAAAAGTAGATCTTAACACTAAAAATTGTGGGCGCCCCTGGAGGAAAGTATGAAAGAAAGAACATGGCGATTAGCATTTTAAGAAGCTAAGGTCAGTACTAGCAGCCTCCATGTTTCTCATGAAAGGTTTCTTTTAATGAAGACCTGTCATCAAGGAAAGAGCGTAAAGAAAGGCAGTATTTCTTAAAACAGATTTTTTTTTTTTTAATTTATTTCAATTTCCCTATTGCGTTGTGTTCACTTAGGTATCAGAAACATGGCATATATGTTGGGAGATCGTACATGTATGGAAAGCCTGAGGAAGGACATTACTGATCTTCAGGGTACCGTGATTGATGTCTTCTCAAGAGTGGGTGCTGTTCGGGTCCCCTCTTGGAAATTCCCAAATAAAATGTCCTGTGATCTCGATCTGGTACAGTTGCTGGATAGATATGACTATGTGGAGAATGATCCAGAGATCACACAGGTTTCACATATGGTGTTACTGGAGCTTGTAATTGACAGGTATGGTACATTTATGTAGTTTGGCAATACCTATTGCACATGTCATATCGAGGTTTTTATATAATATATTCATGTTAACTCTCAAAAATGAAAGTATAACTAACGGCAAAACTTTTTTTTTTATGCCTATTAAGGGGCACAGGAATTATTAGACTGGTTATACTGCCCCTTGTAGGAGAAATGGGCTTTGCCAACAAAAAACTGTGAGCCAGCTCAGGATAACCCTACCGACTACTAGCATGGCAGTTTTTTTATAGTGTCCTCAGGAGAGTGGACAGGTTTTCTTCAACTCTGCTGCTTTTTGTTTGTTTCAGAAATTTTCCACTATCAACAGCTGCTGGTAGATTAAAGGGACATTAAAGTCAAATGTTTCCCCCCTCCCCCCAATGTTAAGTAAAACACTCACCTTAAATGATGTCTCTTAATCCGATCTTCTTCTTTCCTGTCGTTTTCAGCCTTCTCTCCAGCGCTGCTGCGGCTCTCCGATCCAGCGCTGACTCCTCTGTGCTTGCTCGCACTCCCGATCCCACGGTGTCTGCATGCGGGTGCACACGTTTATAGACTTACCTTGTGTCTCTCCTCGTCTCCCGGCCGCAAATCTGAAATGCGAATGCGCCCGCCCCAAGATGCTTTGCGGCTGCCCAAGCAGTTTCGGAATTTTTGGACGGGAGCGCGCGGCGAAGACAGCGGTAAGTTTAAACCGCTTTCAAAAGCATTTTTTTTTACTTTTTGCATATATCTACTGCTTGCTAGCAATAGATATATGCAAAAAAAAACTGAGGGTTAAGAAACCCTGTAACCGCTTCCCGACCGTCTGTTGTAAAAAAAACGGCCGGCCGGGAGCTTCCTCGATGTAACACGGCCTGTTAGCCCCGCCCACTCGGGCGCGCGCGAGCAGGAAAGACACGACATTTAAAAACAGGCAGCGATGCCCGTTAACATAGAAGCGATCCGCCGGCTATAGAGCCCGGCCCGTGTCCCCCCTGCTCCCTCCGCGGGCCCCCATCCTTTGAGACCCCTGATGTCTCCATAAAGAGGACCTGTCACTTCTTTTCCTATCACATAAGGTGGTTTCTTAGCCCCCTCTGTGATAGCAATAAAGTTAAGTGGAAAAAAAAAAATATTTAAAGTTACACATAAAAAGAATGTAAAAAAACAAAAACATTTTTTTAAAGTCCCCACCCATACATACTCGCATGCAAACATGCGTCGGGTGCGCATACCTGCGAAAACGACGATTGCGCCCATTACGCCGGACATGTTACATATCGTCGTGAACATCGCAGTGAGACCAATAAGTCTAGGGCCATCAATCACGGATAACACTAAACTGATGAGCGGTAAAAGCTTTTAAGGCGTCGCCTATGGTCAATTTTGCGTATGGTCGTTTTTTTGCGATTTCGCGGGTGCGCCCAATTTTTAAGCTTGACATGTTTGGTGTCTATTTACCCGACGTGACCCTGCCTTTTATATTTTACCAAAAATTTGGTAATAATAATTGCTTCCTAACATAATGTAAAAAAAACTTTGCTTTTTCCAAAATTTTTAGTAATTTTTCCTAAATATCGTAAAAAATAAAACTCGTAGTGGTGATTAAATAGCACCAAAAGAAAGCTCTATGTGTCCCCAAAAAATGGTATAAAATGTATTTCAGTACAGCGTTGCATGACGGAATAAACCTCAGTCAAGGTACCGCAGCCCTGAATACTGAAAAATGGCCTGGCCAGGAAGGGGGTCTAAACACCTGGTCTTGAAGTGGATAAGGTCAGATATGTTACATTTTGGAAGTGTCTCCAGTCAGCCAACCAGTGCTGGTAGATTCATTAAAATAAGATCTCTTCACTACTGCGATTAATTCCTTGCTTAAAGTACACGTGGACTAATGGCTGTAATTCTTTATTTCAGGTGTGCTGATCTAAGAAACACTTTCCACTTTTGCTGTTGCATGGTTTCTTCTGTCAGTACTCATGCATGGACATCTTATGTATTAAGTACTTGACTGTGGAATACTTGTATAAAAAGTGTGTTGTGCATTTTATTTTTTTTTGCTGGAGTGGGGCTGTTAGTATGTTAGCTGCAGCGCAGTGCGTTTTTGACGCGTTTGCGTATCCTGACCGTTTCCTGACCGTACAAAATGTGACATGCAGTATTTTTCTGTCGTAACCTGAACGGACTGCGCACGTGGGAACTGTAGCCCATAAAACACATAGGGATACATTGGGATGCATTTTGAGTGCAGGAGCGTACGGATCAGGTCAGCACACAAAACGGACGTCGTGTGAACAGGCACTTAGAAATCATCTCTATAACTGATAGATGATTCGCAACACGGAGTTCCCTTAGACTGACAGAAAATCCCCCCCTCTGTGTCTCTCTACTGAAGATGGGCTGCTCCATGCAGGAAGGGGGGGGCGGGAAATAGGGGATAGATTCGCAACACGGAGTTCCCTTGTACTGACAGAAAATCCCCCCCTCTGTGTCTCCCTACTGAAGATGGGCTGCTCCATGCAGGAAGGGCGCCGCGACCCACTGCAGAAGGGCTCGCGACCCACTTTTGGGTCGCGACCCATGAGTTGAGAACCACTGATTTAGAGTATCTGGGTCTAGTCCTTAACATAGCTCAGGCCAAAATGTTCCCTCCATTGAAAAAAAATTCAAACTCTCTGGTCTCGGTTCAACCTCTACAGTCCAGGAGTTGCCTGTCTCTGGGCAAATTAATTCATTTGGACTAGGTTTTCCCTGGCTCAGTGGCTCAGAAATCCAGCTCTGGCCGGGGTTTTTCCTGAGCTGGCTAACAGTTTTTATGTTGCCACTATCCATTTCTCCTGGAGGGGGTCAGTATAATCGACAGTCTAAGAATTTCTGTGCCCCACCTTCTTGATTACCAATCATTTCCCCTCACATCTAGTTTGCTAACTTGACCTTCATTTGACGACGGACCCTTCTGCACCTATCCTAACGGCTCTATTGATCGAGAACTGAGCGATCAACTACCACTGATTGCTCAGTTCCTGATCTTCTCCCTGCAGAGAGAGGTGAGTCTCAGTCACTGCTCCCCGCAGGGATTCCCCCTACACTCTCCATTCTTCCAGCGCTCACTGGAGGGAGGGACAGAGGAGAGGGCAGACACAGCTGGCTCTGCCTCCGATGAGGCAGAGCCAGCTGTCAATCAGACAGCGGGGTGGATCCTGACAATATTGTCAGGATCTTTCTCAGCTGCAGTGCGGCTCTGCGCTGTCAGCATATAGCGGGCAATAGCCTGCTATATGCTGAGTTTGGGTAACAGGAGGACATAATAAATGTCCTCCTGTGGCCCTAAGGAGAACTATGGCAAAAAAGGTTGGGCCGCAGTTCTCTTTTAAAGTGTAACTATAGCCAAATCTTTTTATTTCATTTTTAATAGAGTAAAGAATGGTTAAGATTCCCTGTCTGGTGTCCCATTCATGACATTTTTCCTTTACTCCCTGCCCTGTAGTCATAATAGGAAGTGCACACTTATCTCTTCAATGTGAGGTGAATTGTCAGTTGTCCCATTGCAAGAATTCCCCTGTATTGCTGTTCTGGTTACAACTCCGAATTTTGGATTTCCAATCAATTTATGTTCCAGTGACAATGATCACTAGAACAAATAAAGAGGGTAGATCTCCCCAGCTGAGACACCGAGAGCAATCAAAACCTAACAGGGATTCAAACAGGTTTCACATTCCTATACAAGTCTAAAGGTGCCCACACACCTTGCGATAATTGTACGATTATCGCGGGAAATCTCGCGATTGTACGATTATCGCAAGGTGTGTGGAAGGCGTGCGACCATTTCTACTGTACGGTCGCATGACTTTTGTCTTTCGAGCATGTTCGAAAACCAGCCGAGAATCATACGATTTTCGGCTGGTTTGTAGCATGATAGAGATAACTGCCGTAAGGGCCAGTGTGCGCAAGCGCACACTGCCTGTTCAGCATTGCGGTCATCGGAAGCCCGCCCCTCTGCTGGGCAGACTTGCGATTATCACAAGTACGATCTGCCTGTCCAAGATAGGCAGATCGTATGTTTCCCCAGTCATCTTCCAGAACAGCCATCGAGTTGATGGAAGGAGGAGTCTATTTATTTAATGTGGTTGATGTGTTTCCTGTTGCAGGCAGGCGGAGCCTATATCTCGATGGCTGTCCTGGAAGATTCCTGGAAACAGAGTTATCAGGTAATCAACTCATGTTTTTTTTAATTACCTTACAACCATCGCAAGACAAAAGTTTTGCGATGGTTGTAAGGTGTGTGGCCAGCTTAAGAGAATGCAAAACCTCCTTGAAACAGGTCTAATGCAGGTCAGAAGGAGGTCAGCTTATCTGGTCAAATACACCTGTCAATTAGTTCTCAATGATCTCAAAAGCATCTTAAACTGATGCTTAACTGGTGTCATAGACACAAACCCAAAGCCCATTGACAGTGACCCCAGACAATTCAGTTGGAACCAGGTTAGCTAAAATATAAAAACAAAATGGCAGACAAGTGACCCTCTGTCCTGCGGGTCTGTACAGCCGTGTCAGAAGATATAGATGAAATGTCATGCTGTATTCCTACCTACTTACCTTTGACATTATTTAAACATGTACTGCTTGACAATTATCTTCTATATGCCCAGGCTGCTTCTCCTGCTTCAGAGTTTTGACATTTACACAGAGGTAATAAACAATGAAGGTCGGTTCACTCCAGCCCTTAGTCCTGGACCCTCCATGTCCATTGGGCTGACAGTTCGGAAATATTGGCGCAGCATGGTGAAGCTAGGAACTGTATTCCAAAAACCACAAAGTGGAAAGGTAAACATGGGGGACTATTACTTTTATTTTTAGTTCAGTTTTATTTTCCCTTTATTTTTGTATAGAATATTTATTTTACAAGTAAACATTTACCATACGGTGCCTCCATCACAGTGTGTATGCAAAGCATTCAGGATGTTCTAATATAAAAACGCCCAATACTGCTTGTTTACTTGTTGACTGCTTCCCTTTATTTGAAAATCCATACCAGTCTGTACATCCCTACATTGATTAATTCAGTTGTGTATGTGTTGTTAATAGACTGGTATAGCAAGAAATAGAATTACGCAGACTATTCACAGAAGAGTAGTAAATGAGCTTAGTAAAAAAACAAAACAGTGGCTACTTGCTAGCTGAAGTTGAAGGATACAAAAATATTTCTTATGCACCTGATTAAAATATGTTTTCTCTTTTTTTTTATTATTTTTGGCCCTGAAAATAATAAGGAAGGCACTATATATAACAGAGGCACTAGCTGGTCTTGCAGCGGAGATAAGGCAAAGCATCAGCATCTTATTGTCAACATTTTAATGGAGCTCAGTCTATCTTTGTAAGATAGACTGAGCTCCATTGAAACGTTGACAATAAAATGCTGATGCTTTAACTGATCTCCGCTACTAGACCTGTAAGTGCCTCTGTACCTAATTTAGATATATAGAGATATCTTCAAGAGGAGTGCATGGGATTTATGCATACAAATGGCAGAAAGGACAGAAGTAAGTGTTGCATGTGAAAAACATCCATATGCCACCAATTAGATTTTTTCAAGTTTGTTGCTCTGATACACTTCTTCAGTTCTCTTTGTGCCGGTGTTCTGTCGGCTTTAGCGACTGCATTACGTTTGCTGACCTATGTTAGGTGCACGGCGACACCTCCTCCACACCGCAATTGCGCATGCACTGTATGAAAAACACACTGAGGGAAAAAAAAAAAGCCTAGATATATTCTAGACGCATGTGCGAACACGTCATAAAGGTCACCATATTTGCAGTGGTTGACGCTTCGCCTGAGTTCGCCACACCCCCTTGTGTGACCCACTGGGTCACTTAGTCTCCCTAGTGTGACCCACTGGGTCATTCGGTATTCTTAATTTGACCCACTGGGTCAATCAGTGTCCCCAGTGTTACCCGCAAACATTGTGACTTTGTGACATCAGCGCTCATGTGCGCCGGTGTTGGTTGAAACAAATTATTTTTTTTAGTTGGAGGTGTGGCTGTGCATGTTACATCGGTCGGCAAACGTAACGGGTTGTCAAATATGACAGAACACCGGTCTTTCTAAATATTTCCAGTGAGTATTGCAGCAAAAGCAGCATTTTTATCTTTTAAAGGATATTCCTTTTTTTTTTTTTTTTTTTAAACCTGCTTTAAATATTTCCATCTTTCTGCAGAGAGTCTCCATACAGGACAATGTTATTATGACAAATAAAAATGAAACTTCCAAAGATCCTTCCCATTTGTCTTCATCAAGGCTTCAGACAGCCCCCTCACATCTTCAGAGCCATGGAATTAGCAGCACTCCAAGAGAATCTAAGCCTGAAACTGTAAAGGACACACGAAATGTAGGCTCACAGACATTAGAGTCTGCTCTCGTACCCTGTGATGCATGTGCTATTGCCCAGAGTAGCTTGAAAGAAGTCACTGATGCCATTGTTAGTGTATGTAAAAGTCAGAATTTGCCCACGTCTCTTACAAAAATCCAAGAGGTTTTACCACCTGGAGGTATCCTGTCTCCCAATGAAATGAGATACTGGGCCAGTGAAGAGAGCAAGGACCTGGCTCGTATAGCCAAACATCTATCAGAGCTCACCCAGCTGATACAACCTCTGAGAAATCAGCTTGAAGCTACTAAAGTCGAGAATGAGAGGCTTCAAGAAAATATGGAAAGTTGGGAGAATCAGCTTCAGGCACAGAGGGAAGAGATGCAGAGACAAGCAAAGGACAATGAAAGGAAGTTACAAGAAAAGGGGCAACAAAGTCAGGAAGTGATGGACAGGCTGGAGAGGGACAAGGAAGAACTCAGAAAAGGTATTGGTTGATTAAACCTCATTCTGATAGCTCAAAGAACACCTTAGGAGGACATAAGAGTTACTAATTTACTGGGCACTAATTAATTGCTTATATTTGATTTAGGCTCAGTGGTCCTAGAAGAAAGAGTTTCCATTCTGAAAGAGGAGTTAACAATGCAACATTGTACCATCCGAGATCTAGGTGAGGTTTAATAAAAATGTATTAAAAAGTGGTTGCTGTAAGCTGCACTGTATCACTATTCCATATGGACTGTTGCAATCAGGTTACATTGTTTCCAGCTGCTTATTAACCTGCACATAACAGTCATGAAAACCTGAAAAACTTAAAAATTGAGGAGGGCAAGAAGGAAGCCATGAACACACATGCCATGAAATTGTAAAGCCTGGCACCCGTGCAGTAGCCTTTATGTCAACCCCCTTTGTGCTGCCTATCATCTTGTGGCTTACTACAAAGTTACAATGGTACTGTCTAAATGATCACTGGGGACAGGGTTTCTGAGGAAATGCTTCATCATTCTCCTAGATATCACTGCTACTTTTCAGTGATAAAATGTATATATTTGATTTGAAAAGCATGCTATTGCTGTATGTTGTGATTACTTTTTTGAGACCAAAAAGTAATCACAACAAGAGTATCTAAGAATGAAAAATGTGTCTGAATTAGTCCATAATCAAAGATTTATGTTCTGTAGAGCTAGCCAGACAAAGACTAATAACCGAGATGCAAAATATGGTTCGCAAGGAAGAGGTCTCTGCTCTGGAAAAGAAAATGAATGATTTGAAAGTCCACCTAGATAGCACCCAGCAGAAAGTGCATGAATCAGAAGAGGCAGTATCTAAAGAACGGGCACGTGGAGAGAACCTTCAGATCCAAAAAGAGGTGAGTGCCTCCCACTATCATCAAGTAAAAACTTGATTTTGTGTTTTTAATCCTATTTGTTTTAACATTGCATCAGCTTTCACTGGCTTTCATAGGTAAGTACAGTATATTGTGCCTTAAATATTGAATCCAGCTGTGATACTGGCAGTCTATCCCTTATTCACAGAGTTATGTTACAGTACACGCTCAGGGATGGAAGCAGCAGCAATCCAACACGGCTGGCCGTGTTGTTTAGTATGTGGCCTAGGCTAGCTTTAATGGTTTTCATTTTTTATCAGTCTAGGATGAGAGCTAGGATGAAGTGCACTTCCAGCTGTTAGTGTTGGCAATGTGCAGGTAAATTCAAAAAAGTTGGATAGTTCCTTAAAATAGGTAAACAAGGATCAATAGGACAAGTTTTTTGCATCTGGGCCACCTGGAGGCATTTTAACACACCATTGTAACAACTGTCTAACCTTTGGACCCCCAGTTCCAGGAGATCCTGGATATTTAAGGACTGTCGTGTCTGGCTCCCCCAGGCCTTTTTCACTTGGCTGAAGCAGAACTACCCTCCAACAAATCTCAGACCTGATCTCATCCATTTTTGAGCTGGCCTGCACCTCTCTGTACTTTGTTACTTCTTACTTAACTTAACTTTACTTAACTGTTTACTTAACCCCTTTCTTCCTTCTAACCCCTCCTATGGTCTCCCTGATATCCTGTTTCCTACCATACCCTCCCTCCTACACCCCTCTCACCCCAACCCATTTGCCTTGCTCCCCCCTACCTCCCTCTTTGTGATGGACTGATGTAGTCTACTCTTTTGTTAAGTAACCTAGATTGCATTGATTGGATAAAGGGCACAACACTCGAAACGGCAGTAATGATACTTTAAGATTTGCAATGGACTAATGTATGGTCTTGATTGAATGCCCTTTTCTTTAACATGGTCCATTTAATAATTAAAGATTATACTACAAAAAACCAACAAAACACTGAAATGCATAGGTTTATAGGTTTATGCTGCTGCTTTGTGGCTTTTTCCTTTGGCAAAAATCTTTTATAGTTCTATAGCGTTTTATCAGACAAACATCTGTTGCAGTATTCTATTTGTCCAGTAATAATCTGCATCATCTTTCCATTGAACCCCAGTCCCTGCAGGCAAAGCAGAAATCCTTGTTGCAGCAGTTGGATCGTTTATCACAAGAGTGTGAAGACCTGCAAGGTAGTCTGGGTGATGCAGAAGAAGAAAAGGCAAACCTGGAAGAGCAGATAGAACAAATAAAAAAAGAGGAGGAAAACCTTAAGAGACAACTGAATGGTCAACAGGTACAGCCACATAAAAATGATTACTCCTTTACACTTCCCAAAAGAAGTAAATCTGCCTGTCGCTACCTACCTACTTATATCAATATTATACAATACAGCTATTTCTCAGTAGCTATACCCTGTCCACTAATTTCATCCATTACTTGTAGGAGATGGTGAGGATACTGCAGCAGGAGAAGGTGGCACTTGAGAAGTCTGTGTCAGAGGTGACCAGGCAGCTTACAGAACTACAAGGATGTCTGCAGGAGCAGAAGGAAAGAGAGAAACTCTTAATATCATATCCAGACTTACATCCGCTACCTGAATTTGAGAGTAAGTGTTTATAATGGAAAACTGGACTTGAACCATCTCCTTGCCAGAGCTATAATGGAAATGTTATGCCACAAATAGTCTCCAATAACAAGCTGTGATCTGATTATGTCACCAGTATTTATCATGCAGATATTGCCATCCTCTTCATAGGCAGTGTCCAGGAAGCTCCCTATCAGTATCATTGACCAGAGGTGATATAAGGTGTCTCTTTTGGGTCAGATTTTACAACCTGTAGTCACATGGGGAGGGGAGGGGGGGGGGGGGTTACTCTCCTGCAAATGTGGCCTTCCTTTGTAAGTAAGGTAATGACCTGACAATCATATTTTCATCCTGGCCTAAATGTCTCTCATATTAATTAGGTTGTTAAGTTTGGTCAAGCATGTGGACAGATCATAGGGATGCAGTGGATATTTTTTTTCTGGTCATATTATGGGTGCCTCTTTGGCTGTACTTGTATTAGATTGTTTAGCTGTATCTGCACATACTCACCTACCAAGGGTTTGTACTTGCCTTCCAACAACTTTGTTGCCTTCATGCACGTTGGGCTGAGGAATTATATGCTGATCATTCAGACGGTATATGTGAGTAGAACTGATCTCTTGTTTTTACCATTATTTGTTTTAATAAACTATAACACACGAAGATCAGGCACTGTCTGTCTATTGTTTTTTGCATATATCTGAGGATCATCCCATCTGAATTTGGATATCTGCCTACCCGGGTGATGTCATTTGACTTGGAAGATTCCCTATAAGACATCTGGTGTTACGCACTAGCGCTGATGACATGAATGTAGATTGTTTAAAATGCTGATTTGATTATCGCATTAACTAAATTAAGTGTTTAAATAGATCCTGTCTACAGAAAACAAATGCAGAAGTTATAAAGAGGTCCTTGTTCATACCTGAAGCGTGTTTGAAAAGCCTGCAGATACAGTGAGATGCTGGGCATCTTTGAAAGGCAATGCTGTGGTACTTCCTGGTTCCTCACATTCCTACTGACATTTCATGGACTTTTTTTTAGGGCAAAGCAATATGTGAAGTGCAGCAGCTCAAAGCAAGCACCAATAAGTCAGTTATTTGTTACTGCAATGATGATTTAGATAACATTGTTTTATGAATTATTTTCCATTATATGACTTTATGGTGACATTCTAAAGGTTCCGGTGATATCACTGAAGACATGGAAAAACAGCTCCAGGCAAACAGCATCCGCATCAGCATTTTAGAGGAGGAGAACACCAAATTGAGGGTCAGCCTGCACAAACTGGAAGAGAAGAGCAAACAAGGGCCACTTCAGGTGAATGGTGCAATCTCTGCAGCCAGTGGAATGCAACTTGGCACGTAACCGTGGTAAACTGACTTATAAAAGTACAAAGTGCTTATACAGTTTATTGCAGGTATCGTAATGTATGCCTGAATTGTGATGAATACCTATAAATATGAGAACACTAAATCTATCTGACAGGGATTCCTGGATCACAAGATTGGCTAAACATATGTACAGGTGAAACTCGAATAATTAGAATATCGTGCAAAGTTCATTTATTTCACTAATGCAACTTAAAAGGTGAAACTAATATATGAGATAGACTCATTACATGCAAAGCAAGATAGTTCAAGCCGTGATTTGTCATAATTGTGATGATTATGGCTTACAGCTCATGAAAACCCCAAGAACCCCAAATCCACAACCTCAAAAAAGTAAAATATATCATGCAATCAATAAAACAAGGATTGTACATAGAACAATATCGGACCTCTGAAAAGTACAAGCATGCATATGTACTCAGTACTTGGTTTGGGCCCCTTTTGCACCAATTACTGCAATTACTTTTGCACGATATTCTAATTATTTGAGTTTCACCTGTAGAATCCTGTGGGAACATTTCCAGAAATAGTTTAGCAATGGCCGTCCACATCGTTTTCTTAGGAAAACTAGCTAGTTCTTCCGGATCCTTTGTGTTTAATTCATTTTCTATACATTAGAAATATTGTAAAGTCTACATATATGTTTTATGGATTTACTAAAATAAAGAAAAAAAGGTGATAAATTCAACTGAAATACTTTTTATGTAAAAATTATTAAAAAAAAAAAAAGAACTCCTTTAGTGCATAGCATGCACCCTCCAGTAACTTTACTTATCTTTCTTGTTCCTGTCTCCCACCCTGACCCCACTACAGCCACCTCAAAAATCCTGGTACTTCCAGGAATGGGAGAACATATGCAACTAGTCCTGCCTTCCCACAATGCAGTGCTTGAGGCTGAGTAGCTAATCACCAGGCTTGAGCCCTGTCACATGGGGGTACAGTATGCTTGTAACAGTGCAAGTTCCACCATCTGTGTAGGGTCAGTACTTGCCTAGAGTCTTTGAAGATGTTGCAGAGGGATCAAGGCAGCAAATTAAAGGAATTCTTTCCTGAGAGAGACATGGAGGATATTATTGCTAATTCTTCTGCAAATTCCTGGCTGTCATTTTTACCCTCTTGCTTCAGTCTATTTTGTCCCTTACCTGTAAAACTCACTTTCTCAACGTACTGGCCAGACAACTAACATCTACAGAAGGGTAATAAAAATCGCAGCCTTGTGGGTCTCTCAGGAAATGCTTATTTTACAGATGAGCAGGGACTTAGATGTAATTTCAAATACCTGCAGTTGCTTTTTAATGCTTATGCTCCTCCTCAGTTCTGAGCAGTTCTGATCAGGAAAGAATCCAACATTTCAGAGTTTGCATCATTATGTTAGCCCATCATTATGATGGGCTATGTCTTTGGCCAATGTGTGAGAGAAGGGAGGGCTTGCGCAATTTTCTGCACTTCCAGTAATTCCTGAAGCTCTCTTTGATAAGTATGGCTTGGCATTTGGGCAGAACATGGGCACTGAAAGATGCTCCAGGTATCTCTGCACTTTATACCTTTTTTTTGTGGATGTGAAAATGAGAGTGTGACTTTAAGGCATCACTGGGGGGATTTGTGTTCTCACAGACAGGCTTTAAAGTGACATTAAACCCTCAGATTTTTTAGCATAAAACAATACTGTAATGTGTGCCTTAACTGTAATCCATGTTTGTTTCCCTTCTCTTTGCTGCTCTTCCTTTTTAAATCCGTATCTCTTCTCATCCTGGGCAGAACTTCTGTTTTGCAGCAGACTGCCTTGTCTCTGGAATAGATACATGGTGTCTGTGTGAAGGTTCACAACCTGAACCAGCACTACTGGAAGAGGCACTCGGCTGCAAAGGGAAGTTCTGCCCAGCATGAGAAGAGATACAGATTTAAAAGGAAGAGCAGCAAAGAGAAGAGAAACAACCATGGATTACAGTAAGCCATACATTACAGTATTGGTATATGTTAAAAAATCTGAGGGTTTAATGTCACTTTAAGTGTAAATCAGGATTCTGATTGGTTGCTAAAGGTTACTGTGCTAAATAACAAACACTTAGGCATGAGAACACTTTTTTGATGCCAGGATTTTCTTGGTATTTTGAACAGACATATACTTCCTTATTTAGTAAAGAACATTTTACCAAATGAGGAAGTATGTGGCTTTACAAAATAGTCTTGTCAGTAGACAGATCGATTTTAAAGTATTAATTTCTTTTCCATACATTTAGATTGTTCCTCAGACCCGGTTGTGGACCCTTGCACCCAATAGAGAGCAAATGTCTCCAGAATCTCAACTCACACATACCAATAGCAGAAGCAGCATGACAAAGTAAGTGTTTTGTCAGTGTCCTATCATGTCATGAACCATGAATAATACAGACTTCCAGCAGATCTGCAATGGTGGAGAAATATTCAATGTGTTGGAAATGTTTTATCTTGTAGCTCATTGTTCCCCCCCCGGTAAGAACGATATTGTGGACATCTACTGTGACCATAGACATGCACATTTGTAGAACATCAGTATATATTTCTATAGTCCTGACAATGGAAAGAGTATTTATTCAGCCTTGCTTGTTTTGCCACGTGCTGGCTCTAGTCAGTGCTTGAGGTGTTTTCTTATATTTGTTTTTGTAAAAGGAATTTTTGTTTTCTTTTAATCACACAGGAATCCCACTCCAAGACTAAATTCAATCACCATCACTAAGGATTCAGAGAGCTCCTCAGCTCTCGGCCAGCCAGAAAGAAAAAGTTCACGACCAGCTGTAAATCTTCTGATGTTTCCACCTGAGAACTCCTCAATTGCTGCTTATGCACGTGTCAAGCAAGTAAAGGGTAGAAATCGAACCCCCAGTTCAGATCGCAAGTAGCTGGCATACTGACACTTTATTTGTATGGGCCTGCTTCCACATTGGGGCTAATTTACTAAATAAGCAGAGGCTGTTCACTTCGCAAAGTGAATGTTAGTAAATTAAGTGAACCTGTGCCTACTTTGAATACCCACTTAATTTGTTGATTTAAGTGAAAAAAACTTTAACTCATTTGCTAAGCTCATTCAACATTCACTTTTCAAAGTAACCATACGTTTCCAAACTAATGCATCTCTATTTCTTTAGAGAAACCAACCCAAGGAAAGCAATTCATAAAAACTTTGCCTCAACTGGAGTGCAGCCAATCAGCTCTTAAATTTTAGTTTTCTAAGCTGTATGGGGAAAATTAATTATATCAGCTGACTGGTTGCTATGGGCAACTGCAGCGGCTGAGATAGAACCTGTCTCAGAAACTTTTTATTCATTCCCCTCTTTGTGTCAGCTTAGCATTGTCCACGTATAACACATGATTCACTTTGGGAATATAATGTGATGCACTTATAGATAGTAAAGACACAGTGCACTCTTGGACTATGTTATACAAGCAGATTAAGGGGTCTATTCACAAAAGGGTGAAGAGTTTTGGGACGGCAGGAGAAGTGAACAATCTAGGACAACATCGCTGATTTGGAAAAATCCTCCAATTCAGCTCACTTTCCAGTTCAGCTATGTTGTTCTAGATTGTTCAATTCTCCTGCCTTCTCCAAACTCTTCACCCTTTTGTGAATAGACCCCCAAATCTTTTCATAAATTGCCATTTTGCCATTAAGGTTGTTTGCACATGGGCACTGGACCTGGCAGAGGGAATGCTCTCTTTTTGCATACCATAGAGATTCAACCTAAAAGGATTTTGTGGTCTTTAACTGCAAGCAGCTTAATGTAAATAACCTTAGAAATGTGTGTGTTATTTTTTTTTTTTTTAAGTATTTAATAATATATAGTGTGTGTGTGTGTGTGTGTATATATATATGTATATTTATATATATATTGTAGCAGCCATATGTGCTCATTATCATTACTTGCTGTGCTTTCTGCTTAGTAGTGCTACACACTGATTGTGTTTACTGTTCCTCTCTATTAATTAATTTGAAGTCGAGTAGTGAGATCATTACCTATAGGCAATTAGAAAAAAAGTTTTTAACAAACATGATCAATAAAGCCAAAACCTGGAATTATTTGTTGCAGTCATTTCTGTCACATATATTTATTAATAATAAACTAGTGCTGTAATGCATTTGATACATTTGTCTTACTTTTACCTGTAATGCTTAGTTGTGACATGCCATTTGATTGCTGTGTATAAATGATGTAGTTTGTAGAGAGTATTGCGAGCTTGTTGTCAGCTGCTTAGGGTAAGCAGACATGTACTAACAATGAAGGGAAAACGGCTATTATAAAGATTGTTTATAGTCTGTACTACTGTGTTTGATACAAAAGGTAACTCCCTATCAGGCATAATCCTTTAGGCCACTCCCTATTAATTATTACTCGATTCAACAGGATCCTGGCATACAAAATACTGACTGGACAGATTTCCTGTTACATTGGACTATTTTTCAATCCTACAGGCAATAAACTGAATTTCTATAAAAGGGTAACCTAACATTTCAGATGCAGTGTACAACAGTAGGCTTTGCAATCTAGCTTGCACTTTTTCTGATTTCTAAAGCATTTCTAAACGTTAAGCTGGCCTTACACTAATAGTTTGTTTGGAAGATGAACAACAAAAATCTAACAGATTCCTCTATCCACAGAAAACAATGTGAATAGGGGAATCCTCACTGCCGGGAGCTGCTGGATACCCGGGCAGTGCCTGCATTTGATTAGATGCAGGCACTGTTTGGCTGAACATTTCTGGACTGTCTCCTTCGACAAACGTTGATTGAAAAATTGGCTGTTTTCAAGCGAGGGGGGACTGATAGGGTCACCCACTTGTCGAATTTATGCAAAGGTAGCAGAACTCGACTAGCCTGTGGCCAGCTTAAGGAACTAAATGAAGAGCAAAGTGCAGTAAACCACAACAACCAGACAGAGTTCAGTTTACTGACGTCAAATCAATGGGAGTTCTGAATTGTATGGGGAGAAAAACAGTTCTGACTCGAACATAAACCCGTGTACAGCAGCCCAAAGGCAATTTCTGGTTGTATGGGTTTCCGTAGACATCTCTGAAGAACTAGGGCTTCTACTCATTAACCCTTCCGAAGATCCTGTTAAACCTGACTTGCACGTCCATCACACAGTACTTGTCAGATGAGCACCTCATAGATTTGTGCTGTCATTTCTATTGTGCAGCACTTTGACCCTTTAGTGTATACATAGGTTAATAAGATGGGGCACAAAATAACATCTGGCAATAGTTATCTCATTCTGTTGGTTTTCTTTCCCTTGACATCAACATGGTTATTCCTGTTTGTAAATATTAGTGTCTTTTACGTCAGATGATCCGTGCAGTGGAAAATATCTTATGATTCCCCAAAGAAGAGCAAAGTCTAGATGTCTGACAGCCTATGTTTGGGATTGCTTGCTGCACACTAAAGCTTACATGCCAGGCTCACATGGGGCCTTTAGCAGAGCATTGTTTCTTTACCAACAAATGTTGGCCCCTTCAAGGTCAACACCACATAAAACTGATATTTTAGTTTTGCATGTTTGCTTGTAAGTTAAAGTAGTCCTACATGCATGTCTTTTTTTAAAAGAACAACTTGGTATTGATTAATATAGCACAGGACAAGTCAACAATCCATTCTGCTCAGTAACGTTCGGGAACATTTTTCTCTTTTTCTGGCACAACCTCTGGCTTCCATTGTGCCACTTCCCTAAACTTGTGGTCGGGGGCATGTGCTCATCCTTCCCAGTCACCTGATCAAATACTTAAGAGACTACATATCTCATCATTCATGACGCAGCACATGCCTAACCTGCTGTTTGTGAAATTAGGCAGATGTCAAGGCTGACGCATACAGGTAGCTTGACAAGACACCACAAAGAAGACTCCCTTCTACTTCTCCTTCAAGGTAAATGCTTCTCAGCGACCTTCCCTTTGATTAGGAGCCGTGTCTTCCATGTGTCCCCTTAGGCTACCTGTGCGTGTTGGCGTAGGCAGCGTTCTCATGCCGACATGTCATCGGCAGCTTACACAAAAAAGGTGATTCCAAGAACCCTGCTAGCCAAGGAGCCACCATTATACCTGGCATGCTGTAAGGGGACTGGGTGAAACATCAAGAAAGGAAACATTTCAAACATGCAGGAATGTAACTGTAATGTATATCTTTTTTTAATAAATTCTTTCTTTTGTGACAGGGTATATGAAATATACACGAAGATGTCAAGAGACACAAAGATACAAAGACAGGGAATATGTAATCATTACAAATGATCTGTAAAGTTAGTGAGGTCCGACAATGATACATGGCGATAGCCAATATAAATCCCAGAGTCTGAGGCCCGTATCAACCGGACTCAGGAGGGGACTCATTAACGTCCACACCACACTCAAGTGGTGTAATGTATATCTTGATGTCAGCTGCTGTAATTCAACAAAGAAAACAGGGTTAATAGTAGACATGTGCACCAGCAAAAAATGTGTTTTGTTTCGCTTTGATTCGGATTTCGCGTTATTTAGTTTTTCGGGATTCGGGTCCGAAAGTCAATTCGTTTCGACATTCGGATTCGGACTAAATTCGTTAGCGGTAATCTGTACAAATGTTCGTTTCAATTTCATTTGGTTTTTGTTTTTTCGTTCGTTCCTTCGTTGCAACAAAGTGACATTTAAGAGGGGAAAAAAAGGTGTTTTTTTTTTCTCAAATGTCACTTTGCTGCAACGAAATTTCGTCCAACAAACAAAATTTCGTACAGACTACCACTAGCAAATTTCGGAATCGGAAATTCGGATTCATTTGCATTTGTTATATCTGTAATTCTGAATTCGGAATCTCCGAATTTCCAAAATTTCGTCCGAATTGCGATTCGGAACGAAACGAATCGCACATGTCTAGTTAATAGCACTTGAAATCACTGCTGAACTCCAGGTAGATATAAAACATACACAATAATACAGCTCTGTAATAATTATTACATTATTAAATGTATTTTTTTATATTGTATAAGGTGTCTGTAATTGCTTATTTTTTCCTTTTTTATGATTAGTTTTTTCTTAATATACATCAAAAACACACTGTACTCTGAGTAATGACACTGCATGTAGAGTAATACTCTATCTCACTGTCCTGACTATGACATGCTATATATATATGTTTGCATTCTTTATTATTGCAATCATTTTTTGTATTTTTTATAGTCGTTTTTAAATGCAAGCAGTGTAAGTACCTGAATTAGCAGTCCCTGTACAGCAGAGCTCAGCACGGGAGAGAAAGAAGCAGCACAAGAAGCCAATTAGTTAATGTGCTAGCAAGAAGCATGCTGATAGGAGGAGAAAGAAGAGTAACAGGGAGATGAGTGCATCATTGTGCTGCTTCTCCTTCACTGACCAGTCAGACTGGAGGCAGGTCTGTGACCTGAGCTATGAGTGAGCATATTAAATGATGCTGGCCGTCATTCAACCTGGAAGACTGAGGACATCCAGTGGTATAAATAAAGTATTGCTGGTGACAGCTCTGGATTGAATGTGAGTATTGCAGCAAAAGCTGGTTTTTTTTTTTAGGTAACCTTTTCATCGCCTGTTTTGTTTTGCATTTTTGTCTGGGTTTTGCTTTAAAGATTGAATTGGTAAACTATACCCACCAAAACACACAGTCTTGCCCAACTTTGGCAATCATTACAAGATTAGATAGCAGTATCGCACCACTCAGATGTGTATAAATACTGAACAATTGTTGAGTCCAGCTGAGTGACACCATTGTAATGGTAGTACAGTAGGGGTGGAGACACAAACTACTGCAGGAAAACCTGACCGCATTAGTCTCCAGCAGACTGAAGCCATCAATGGATTCAGATCCTAAACCTTATACTGGTTATAGTGAAAATACCTTTTGAGTGAAGTTGACCTTTAATATGGCTCTAATGGTAAGAGTTTTGAGTATTCATACTGATACTTGCTCATACTTGCACACTAAGCCCTTAGGGCTCGTTCACATTATAGCAGTGACTGGTGTTAACTAAAGTACGCAAATCACTGCTAGGATACATACAAAACAATTGTTTCCTATGTGTCCTAGTCTCACATTTCTTTTTCAAAAGAGCGATATTAAAATGAAATATAAAAGTAACCTTTCAGAAAGTTCAGTTTATTTTGTATACCTTTTAGGGTTCTTGCACACGGCCGCCTGGGGCTGTACAACGTAAATTTCTGCATATTTCCCCCAGACAGGGAGCCTCAGATGCTGCATACAGCCTCCCATAGAAGTCAATGGCTGTACATGGATGTATGAGTGACTTGTGTAAACACATGTATGTGTAAGGGCACACAACCCCTAATGCAAGCTGAACACTGGAATTTACTTTGTACGGACACAGACAGCCATGTGCAAGATGCCTAAAATAAGCCATAATTTACTACCTGCACATTCAACTAACATCATCTGCTCCTTTGATATATAGGGGTGGACTTACTAGAGAATATGATTTAATAGAGAAGGGAACCATTGGCCGCTGCCTGCAAAGAGATTTTTTTTACATTGTGTACACTACAGTACTATTCTGAGTGCTTGATATTGAAATGTGCACATTTGCATGGGAATTTGCTCATTGCAAGGGAATTTTCCCTTAGCTTAGTGAATGTGGTGAAATTTCACTTTGTAAAAAATGCCCAATTGTGCAAGGAAATTAACGGGTTTTTTTTTGCACATGATTAAATGATGTAGGTCAGCAGAGCTTCACCTCATTCACTAAGTTAAAAGAAAATTCCCCTGCAAAGTACAGATTCCCTTACATAGTGAACAGCCTGTAAGCCTTCAATCCTCCCTATGAAGTCATATGTATAGCAATTGTGTCACGTACCTGGTTGGAGACTAAATGTGTGAGGAGGCCTCCCTTGCACCTCGTGTCCCGAGGACTCTGAGGATGGGGACAGAGTCCAAGTAGACAGCGAGTGGCATGGCTGCCAGTGGTGATAACACCGTGCAAGCTGAAATCCAGGGGCTTTGAAATGCCAAGGCGAAATCCAATTTCCAAGTAAACGAGCCAAGGTCAACTCAAAACCAATCAGGCAAACACAGTACACAGGGGTCAGGCAGAAGCAAAGTCCAGTAAACAAATCCGAGGTCGGTGGCAGGCAGCAGGCAAGAATGGTCAAGACAAATCCGGGTCACAGCAAGTCAGGAAGGGAATCACAAGAATACAGGTACACAGGAGAGCTGAAGATAATCCAGCAGTAAGGTGGTGCTCAGGCTCGGTTTATATAGAGAAAATGATTAGGGTGATGTGTCATTTCCTGTGCGCCGTTTTGGCGTGCTTTTGCGCTGCTTTTGCAGGGGGTTGCTTAAAAATAGCAAGCATTTGTAACATACACAATGTAAAAAAAACAAAAACATTTTGGGAAATCTGCAGGCAGCAGCCAGTAGTTCCCTTCTATATGGATAAATGGGACATCCTTTCATCCTGTATGTGTCATTAACATTTATCAGATAAACGTAAATGATTATGAGGGGTTCCTGCAGTATATGACTAGTTACGAATGGGCAGATGTCTTCTTAGTGACATCCAGTACCCTAAGGGCCTGTTCACACGACGTCCGTATTCTGCGCTGACCTGATCCGTACGCTCCTGCACTACATATGCATCCCCCAATGTATCCCTATGTGTTTTATGGGCTACAGTTCTCACGTGCGCAGTCCGTTCCGTTCCTGACTGAAAAAATACTGCATGTCATATTTTGTCCGGTCAGGAAACACACGAACGTGTCAAAAATGCAACGAAAACGGAACGCAATGCAGCTAAGCAAAAAAATAAATAAATGTATTCTTGCTCCACTTTTTATGATGTCATCATCGTTGGACTTCCTGGTTGTGGTGGAGCATCAGAGGGAAAACCAGCAGTCATGACTAACATGGTCCTGGACATTGAGCGATTCGTCAGATTGATGGAGCATGCACCAATGCTCTACGACCCCCACCACACACATTTTAAAAATGTGCATAAAAAAAAAAAAAAAAAGTAAATAGATATAACATCAGAGCTGTATGATGAATACTCAGTGTACAGTAGTACCCAGAAGAAAGAATGTGGTGAGTGATTACATGTCTGATCACCAGCTTTACATACACAAAGGGAAGTAGATGTTACGAGAGGGCGGAAGTCGCCTCAGAGGAAGAATCTGCATACTGACAGCCCCAGAAAAAAAAAATGAACTGTCAGCATCCGGATTCAAAACGCGTCAAAAACGCACTACATGAGTAGCACCGGGTCTGCAGATCCACACCCGATCAGGACCTGAAAATCATGGCCCTTAGCAGCCATTCATCTATGTGTACATGTTGCAGCATGTGTGGTAACACACACACATAAAGGATTACCAACACATTAACCTGCAGTGTATAGATGTGAGCCAACCACACAGGAAATAATGTCCTTTTATAAGTAAAATGCATTTTCCTGCAGTAAAACAGAGAAGTGTGCATAGGCCCTTAACTACCTCCGGGCCGGCCGTAGTAAAAAAACGGCCGGCCAGGAGCTCTCTCGATCTGAGCGGGCGTCTCTAGACGTCCGCTCAGACACGCCCCCTTGCGCGCGCCT
>NW_017306467.1:1078657-1103029 GCF_000935625.1 Nanorana parkeri | reverse complement strand
CTCTCTCTCACAGCCAAACGGTGTGTGAGAGAGGAGACAGAGACAAGGCTGCAAACCGCAGCCATTGTTTACTCTTTTGACAGCTGTGATTTGTCACAGCACGATCTCAAGGTATAGAGCCGATTTTACTGGCTATATACCTGTTATGGATACAGCACTGTCCTATGGATAGTCAAAGTATCGCAGCGCTGAATACTGAAAAATGGCCTGGCCAGGAAGGGGGTCTAAACACCTGGTCTTCAAGTGGTTAAAGTAGAAGAGAAGCCAAAACTTTGTTTTGGATAGAGTAAAGGAGGGTTATGACCCTTGTCAGCTTTTTTTGCCATACGTGTGTCATTGGGGAGATTTCCCTTCACTTCTTGTCCAATAGCCAAAACAGAAAAAGATAGGAAATCCCTCCAAAGTGAAAGAAATCTCTGGTGGTCAGCAGGGTAACCAGAACTAGTGCCCCTATTGGAAGATTTCCCATCTATTTCTGTTCTGATGACATCCCAAATTAGGGATTTTCGTTCACTTTCAGTGATAACGGTCACCAGGGCAAATAGTGAGGGTGAATCTCCCACAGACAGCAATAAAATCTGAAAGGGGGTTCTAATCCCTCTCCACTCTATCCAAAACTGAAACAATAATCTTTGTCTTCAGTTGCACTGTAAAGGAAACAATCCCCTGAGAGAAACATAGAAGGGGCCATTGCTGACTCATCATTCTGCAAATGCAAGATGTCTGGCGTCATGCTGGTCCTCTGGCTTCAATACTTTGGGTCTATAACTCACAATAAGTATGCAGATATGAATTTCGGGCTTTCCTGATTTGCGTATTCGTTCTGTCATGGATGCTAGTGGCCTAGAGCACCAGCCAAGAAACTTGTCTCTTTCACCTTACCAGCCATTCAGTGGCTGCTGCCCCTCTCTGCCAATCCCTCCCCTGGCTTCCAATAGCACAGCAGAAATCACACAGCAATCCACAGGTTGGGAACCACTGGCGTACGCCGTCAGAATAAACCCCCCCCCCCCAAAAAAAAAACACCATAGGAATGCATAGCTAGATTCCTATTGGCTATTTCACTATGCAATAGCAAACTAGCTATTGCACCTGCCCTCTGCTGCTGTCAATCACTAGAAGAGGACCTGATGGAGAACTTCAGGTCCCCCTCTGCTGGTTGGCAGCAGCAGAGGGCGGGTGCAATATCTAGTTTGCTATTGGCTATTGCAAAGTGAAATAGCCAATAGGAATCTAGCTATGCATTCCTATAGTGGGGGTTTTTTTCTGACTTACGGCGCGGCCTGCGGCCCCCGATGTCAGAAAAAAAAGACAAAAACACGAGAAAGTGTTTCTCTCCCGGGCGGCCGGGAGCTGGTATCCAATAGCGGGAGACTCCCGGGCGACCCCTGGCAAATCGTCACGTGACCCCCGACGGGGTCGCGACCCACAGGTTGAGAACCGCTGCTTTAGGTGATCCTTGATCATTCATCTCTTCAGGGAAGCCTATCCCACCTGTACCTAACAACTAAACTATTTCCTACTTCCTCCATCAGCTCATCCCTCATAGTTATTACTTTGGAATCACTTGCTCCTCCCTTTAGATTGTAAACTCTCAGGAGCAGGCCCCTCCTGATCCTCTTATATTGAACTGTATTATAACTGTACTGTCTCCATTTATATATCTGTGCAGACTGCTGGCACTATATAACCCCTGTATAATAATAATCATAACTAGAAGAAGGTCAGCAATGGCAGCTCCATATCTTTATGAGGAAAGGTTAACAATAAATAGGTTGTCAATGGTTGAAGTATACAGCCCTATGATAATCCTCAGTGACTCACACTGTATGTCCTAGAGCTGCAAGGCCTTTGGTAGCTGTATGATCACTTCTGATAATGTTATCAGTGTTTCTGCAGTCTGCAGTGGACTTTGATTACACAGAACTCTGCTTTACTGAAAAAGAATCAGTGTGCCTGACCATTATAGAACCAATGCAGATTAACATATACGTCAAAACTGGAGCAGTTACCATAGTAACCAATCAGCTTCTCTCTCAGTTTGTTCAATTAGGCTTTGAAAATGAAAGACAGAAGCTGATTGGTTGCTATGGGCAACTGCTCCAGATTTTTTTCTTTCCCCCTCGTCCATTCCAAATCAATTCTTCCAATGCAGAATTTGGTCCAGAGACAAAAGACAGAATGGGGGTTGCTATGAATCTGTAATTTCCAAACTCTAACGGATCAGCAGAGGAATGCATTTGTTTTCACACTCCCCAGGGTTCTTTTCAGGGAAGTCATGCTTGATGAAAGAAGATGAACGCCTTGCCTGTATACCTCTGTGTTGTGTGTTTCTTAAAATAATGCATCTTTTCTAGAAAAGAATATTATTGTCACTTTAATTTTCTTCCTTTGCTGCATCTCAGTACTGCTGATCTTCTCTCGTCTCTTTGCAGCCACTACCTGTCTACATGTATTGGCTGGAGCAGTGGCTACATCCCAGATAGCAAGCAATTGAGCTGCAAGTTTGAAAATGACATGCTAAAGTATTGCAGACTTGCCAAGCGTCACAATGTTGTTGCACAATTACAGCAAGTCTGCATTGCAGGTCTCCAGACCAGCGAGCTTTGCAAAAGTGCTGTACACTTGCAGAGCTCTTGCTAAGACCTGCAGGACTATTGCTGTAGACTTGCCAAGCAAATTTGCTACAAATTCAAAAAGTGTCAACTAGAACTTGTGCTGCAAGTGTTCTGCAAGTCTACAACTTGCCAGGGAATGTGTGCAGCAAGTTAACAAGAATTACAATTTAACCCTGCCACACGTTTGTGGCAAGTTATCCTTGCTATTTGGGATGTTATTGCTTAGGACTGACTTTTCAAAGGTGACAACGGTGGACCGTGCCTGAGTACTGAGCTTCAGCATGGTGCTTATAGTCTCCACCAGAAACGCATGCAACTGGGTGACATCGCAAAGGAAAAATTGGGACAGGTACAAAGTGTTGTCAACTTATAGAAGGAATTGCCTTCATGGCAGGATCACCAGGTATTATTTGAATGAAAGCTGCAGACTATACACCATACACATTACAATCTGACCATACAATCAGGGCCAGTGCTAGAATATTTTGTGCCCTACGCTAGACTACCTACATGTATTGCTGTGGTCTATGTGTATAGGGCAATGCCGTGGATGGCGCTCGTGCACAAGTTCTGAGGAAACCGGAAGTCATGTAGTTCTGAGGAAACCGTAGTCATGCGGTCCCACAACTCGATAAGTTTGCACTTTCGACACATCACCGGCCCTGCATACAATCTTTCTACATTCAACCTTAGATTTACCAAAGCTTTGTAATATGAGCAGCTACCTCATCTAGTCAATCAATTTGCATCCAATCAGGTAGGGGTGCCGATACTGAATATTTAGGAAGATACACGTACTCACCCCGATACTTACCCACAATACCAAAACTTCCGGTCAGAGGAAGATTCCTTCTGAGCATGGATCCGGATTCCCGGCCAATCAGGAAGCCGGGCTGCGGGTCATGAACTGCCTCCCAGCTACCTGATTGGCTAGGAAGCTGACTTCACTTGTCGCTAGGCAACCTGGCATCCTTACCAATTAGGAAGCCGGGCGGCACGTCATGACCCGCCTCCTGATTAACTATGAAGCCGGCTTCATGCTGCCTAGCAACACCGAGGCAGCCTGGCTTCCAGAACAATTAGGAACCCGGGAGGCAGGTCATGACCCAAAAAAAAATATCGGTACTCGTACTCGATGGGGAAAAACTGGTATCGGTGCATCCCTACATTCAGGCAGGCTTTTACAAGCTGTTGGTAGATCCAAAAGGAGATTGTACAATCTGATTGTCACGTGTGTGGTAAGCTTTAGCTGGAGCAGACAGAATCTAGAACGGCCCTACATTGAACCAATCAGCTTCTCTCTTTCATTTTCAAAGTTTAACTAAACAAACTGAATAGAGAAGCTGATTGGTTACTATGGGAACTGATCCAGATTCTGTCAGCCCCAGTTTTGATCAATTCCCCTCATTGTATTGGAAGGTGTCTCTCTTTCTCCTCTCAGAAAGTTGGGAGGTTTGTATTTGTTCTCTGTAAATTCTCACAGAGTTACAGGACTGAATACAGCAGAGAGCCTTTCACTTGCTGTGCCTGTGCAGAGCTGGCTGTGAAAAGACGCACTATAGCTTTAAGAAGAAGAAGAAAGGAGGCTGTCCGGTTGGTGTCGGGGGCGGAGTCAGGGGTGGAGTCAGAGGCTTGGGATATTATAACACCGGGAAGCTTGATGACTCGAGTGAGACAGTGACACACCCTCCCGGTACATAGATACACACAGGAGCTGGGCTGACAGGCGGACATAGAGCACAATGAGCGGCAGAGTGGGCGATCTCAGTCCTAAGCAAGAAGAGGCCTTAGCCAAGGTGAGATCGTGCTGGAGAGAACACACATCTGTCAGCTCTGCACAACACACATCTATCTGTCCTATACAACATCTATCTGTACTACACAACACACCTCTATCTGTACTGCACAACATACCTCTTTCTGTACTGCACAACATCTATCTTTGCTACACAACACACATCTATCTGTACTATACAACATATATCTGTACTACACAACATCTAGATGTACTATACAACATCTATCTTTCCTACACAACAGAACATCTATCTGTACTGCACAACATCTATATTTCCTACACAAAACACATCTATCTGTACTATACAACATATATCTGTACTACACAACATCTAGATGTACTATACAACATCTATCTTTCCTACACAACACAACATCTAGATGTACTATACAACATCTATCTTTCCTACACAACAGAACATCTATCTGTACTGCACAACATACCTCTATCTGAACTATACAACATCTATCTTCCTACACAACAGAACATCTATCTGTACTGCACAACATACCTCTATCTGAACTATACAACATCTATCTTTCCTACACAACAGAACATCTATCTGTACTACACAACAAACCTCTATCTTTACTGTACAACATCTATCTGTACTACACTACGCAACATCTATCTGTACTACACAACATCTATCTGTACTATACAACATCTATCTGTACTATACAACACACCTGGATCTGTACTACACAACACCTATCTGTAGTATAAAACATCTATCTATACTATATAACACACCTGTATCTGTACAACACAACATCTATCTGTACTATACAACACACATTATCTGTGCTATACAACATCTATCTGTACCATACAACACATCTACTAGTACTATACAACACGCATTTATTGGTACACACATCTATCAGTAATATACAACACACATCTGTCAGAACTATACAACACACATCTGTAGGTGTTGCACAACACACATCTGTAGGTATTATACAACACACATCTGTAGGTAATATACAGCACACACCTGTCAGTACTATACAGCACACACCTGTCAGTACTATACAACACACACCTGTCAGTACTATACAACACACACCTGTCAGTATTGCACAACACACATCTGCAGGTACTGTACAGCACACACCTGTCAGTACTGTACAGCACACACCTGTCAGTACTGTACAACACACACCTCTCAGTACTGTACAACACACATCTGCAGGTATTGTACAACACACACCTGTCAGTACTATACAGCACACACCTGTCAGTACTGTACAACACACACCTCTCAGTACTGTACAACACAGATCTGCAGGTATTGTACAACACACCCCTGTCAGTACTATACAGCACACACCTGTCAGTACTGTACAACACACACCTCTCAGTACTGTACAACACAGATCTGCAGGTATTGTACAACACACCCCTGTCAGTACTATACAGCACACACCTGTCAGTACTGTACAACACACACCTCTCAGTACTGTACAACACAGATCTGCAGGTATTGTACAACACACCCCTGTCAGTACTATACAGCACACACCTGTCAGTACTGTACAACACACACCTCTCAGTACTGTACAACACAGATCTGCAGGTATTGTACAACACACCCCTGTCAGTACTATACAGCACACACCTGTCAGTACTGTACAACACACACCTCTCAGTACTGTACAACACAGATCTGCAGGTATTGTACAACACACCCCTGTCAGTACTATACAGCACACACCTGTCAGTACTGTACAACACACACCTCTCAGTACTGTACAACACAGATCTGCAGGTATTGTACAACACACCCCTGTCAGTACTATACAGCACACACCTGTCAGTACTGTACAACACACACCTCTCAGTACTGTACAACACAGATCTGCAGGTATTGTACAACACACCCCTGTCAGTACTATACAGCACACACCTGTCAGTACTGTACAACACACACCTCTCAGTACTGTACAACACAGATCTGCAGGTATTGTACAACACACCCCTGTCAGTACTATACAGCACACACCTGTCAGTACTGTACAACACACACCTCTCAGTACTGTACAACACAGATCTGCAGGTATTGTACAACACACCCCTGTCAGTACTATACAGCACACACCTGTCAGTACTGTACAACACACACCTCTCAGTACTGTACAACACAGATCTGCAGGTATTGTACAACACACCCCTGTCAGTACTATACAGCACACACCTGTCAGTACTGTACAACACACACCTCTCAGTACTGTACAACACAGATCTGCAGGTATTGTACAACACACCCCTGTCAGTACTATACAGCACACACCTGTCAGTACTGTACAACACACACCTCTCAGTACTGTACAACACAGATCTGCAGGTATTGTACAACACACCCCTGTCAGTACTATACAGCACACACCTGTCAGTACTGTACAACACACACCTCTCAGTACTGTACAACACAGATCTGCAGGTATTGTACAACACACCCCTGTCAGTACTATACAGCACACACCTGTCAGTACTGTACAACACACACCTCTCAGTACTGTACAACACAGATCTGCAGGTATTGTACAACACACCCCTGTCAGTACTATACAGCACACACCTGTCAGTACTGTACAACACACACCTCTCAGTACTGTACAACACAGATCTGCAGGTATTGTACAACACACCCCTGTCAGTACTATACAGCACACACCTGTCAGTACTGTACAACACACACCTCTCAGTACTGTACAACACAGATCTGCAGGTATTGTACAACACACCCCTGTCAGTACTATACAGCACACACCTGTCAGTACTGTACAACACACACCTCTCAGTACTGTACAACACAGATCTGCAGGTATTGTACAACACACCCCTGTCAGTACTATACAGCACACACCTGTCAGTACTGTACAACACACACCTCTCAGTACTGTACAACACAGATCTGCAGGTATTGTACAACACACCCCTGTCAGTACTATACAGCACACACCTGTCAGTACTGTACAACACACACCTCTCAGTACTGTACAACACAGATCTGCAGGTATTGTACAACACACCCCTGTCAGTACTATACAGCACACACCTGTCAGTACTGTACAACACACACCTCTCAGTACTGTACAACACAGATCTGCAGGTATTGTACAACACACCCCTGTCAGTACTATACAGCACACACCTGTCAGTACTGTACAACACACACCTCTCAGTACTGTACAACACAGATCTGCAGGTATTGTACAACACACCCCTGTCAGTACTATACAGCACACACCTGTCAGTACTGTACAACACACACCTCTCAGTACTGTACAACACAGATCTGCAGGTATTGTACAACACACCCCTGTCAGTACTATACAGCACACACCTGTCAGTACTGTACAACACACACCTCTCAGTACTGTACAACACAGATCTGCAGGTATTGTACAACACACCCCTGTCAGTACTATACAGCACACACCTGTCAGTACTGTACAACACACACCTCTCAGTACTGTACAACACAGATCTGCAGGTATTGTACAACACACCCCTGTCAGTACTATACAGCACACACCTGTCAGTACTGTACAACACACACCTCTCAGTACTGTACAACACAGATCTGCAGGTATTGTACAACACACCCCTGTCAGTACTATACAGCACACACCTGTCAGTACTGTACAACACACACCTCTCAGTACTGTACAACACAGATCTGCAGGTATTGTACAACACACCCCTGTCAGTACTATACAGCACACACCTGTCAGTACTGTACAACACACACCTCTCAGTACTGTACAACACAGATCTGCAGGTATTGTACAACACACCCCTGTCAGTACTATACAGCACACACCTGTCAGTACTGTACAACACACACCTCTCAGTACTGTACAACACAGATCTGCAGGTATTGTACAACACACATCTATCAGTACTATACAACACACATCTGCAGGTATTGTACAACACACATCTATTGGTTCCTGATTGTGAGGAGTTGAATGCTTGGCATGTCAGAGCCAGCAGCCTCATGTCTACACACTGGAATACACACATCCTAGCAGCCCCCTGTACTTCCTCCTGTGTGCTCCCATGATACCTCCTGTTTTATTATTCTTTCTATTATCACTGTGACGTGTGGAGTAATCCCTATTGTGTGACACCTGGGGAATGTAATAACAATAATGCTCAGGGACAGAGCACACATCCACAACTCCTCTGTGTCTGGAGCATTATACACACAACTACAGGCAATGAAATTGTGTTCTTTTTTGTTTGTCATGTTACACTTCTAGTGTTGGACGAGCTGCACAGATACCAGTAGATTATTTGTTCGCTCTGTGGGCTAAACAACAAAGATCTCACAGATTCCCCCGTCCACACTAAAGATCATGAATGAGGGAATCTCCCGCACTGGGCTATTGTATTCTAACATCGGTGGATGTGCCGCTGTCATAATACGTGAACAGTGAGTACAGCTGATTGGCTGCAGTCATTGTACGGCTAAGAATTTTCCACCCGTCTCCTTTGATTTTCAAAGGATGTTGGGCGCGACAAAGCGAATTTCATCCAGTTCTTGATGAAATTCATTGCATGTATGGCCAACATACTCTGCGCAACATTAAAAATGACATAGATGATACAACCTGTCAACAGCATTAACACAACAGTGTTTGTTTTTCTGATTCCCTCTTTGATCTTGTCAGTAAGGCTGGTTCACACCTGTGCGTGTGCAACATCGAGCGCGGGTATGTGTGGCCTGTTTGGGCAGCCCATTCATTTCAGTGGTCTGCCCCATGTGTGGCAATTGCACCAGACAATTGCATGGGCTTTTTTCTTTCAAATACACTGCATCAAAATGCAGGGTACTTTTGTATCATGCGTTTTAGTACAGTACAATGCACATGCATTAGTGGGCACGTTTGGGGTGCCGTTAAGAATGGCGCTGTAGCACATCCTACATAGTAGGTGAGGTTGAATAAAGACACAGGTCCATCAGGTTCAACCTATACACTGAGTGGCCTGATTATTATGACCACCCCATCAGTACTTCGTTGGGCCGCCTCGTGACTCCACGAGATGTTGAAAGGTGATGCGAGGAATCTGACACGGCACTGTTGCCCTTCTGTTGTCTTGTACCAGTCTTGCCACTCTCCGTTCTGCCCTAACATTGACTAGTCGCTGACGGCCACAATTCGCACGTTCAGACCCAGATTTTCGGCTGACAGTCCAGTCTTTAAACACTTTAACAATGAGCCCCTCTTGAACATTTAACGAATTCTGCTGTTTTGCTGATACTCGCTCCATGGCTCCGAGCGCCAACAATCATCCCACGTTCAAAGGCTGTTAAATCGCGTTGTTTACCCATATCTTCAGAAAAAATATCACTTCTACTGTCGTGGTAAACTACCTGCTTCCCTATTTATAATGGTCTGGCCCTCTAGCAACTTCAGCACGAAATTATAGCTAATTTGCCTACAAACGCCAGGTGGTCATAATAATCTGGCCACTCAGTGTATAGTGTGTGTGCGTACAGTGTAATACACATCTGCAAAAAAACCCAAAAACAAGCAGTTTTGTGCACTGTGGGAATGCGTGTGATTTTGCATGCACAGGTGTGAACGTGTGACTGACACTTTTGCTGGCCTGGTAAAGGAACACAAGGAAAAATACCAGACTAAAGCTGGCCATTCATTGATAGACTTTCATTTGCTCAGATAAGGAAAGAGAAACATTTTCCAACCTGACTGTACGAACAAGTTCATTCTCACATTCAAAAACGAGAATCCTTCTTGTACCATCAACTAGTCCGTCCGTGGACAATCGAATGTCCGTCCGTGGACATTTTCTGAATGAAATTCTATTCATGTATGGCCAGCTTAACACTTTGTAAGGAGTTACAGCAACAGTCTTCTCTCATTTTGGGATGAAGGCTTTACATACATGAATAAAAGCCAACCGTTGTAACCTCCACTGTCAGTGTTAAATGGTTGCTATGTACAACTGCTCCAGTTTTGATCAATTCCCCTATCTATTAATCTAAGGCTGTACTGGGATCGGGAATACAGCGCTCACATTTAAGGAAGACTTTCTTTGTGTGTTGGTCTACAATCTACAATTCTTTTGTCCCCCGTACAAGCACCCAGGAGGACCACAGAGAAATGTGTTCTTCATGGAATACCAAATGAAAATGATTTAAGCTGGCTATACACCAGTGACATGCGGTGCCTTCGGTTCTGGGTGAGGCATTCTCCAGCCTCGCCCCCAACACGGCCAAACCCGCCGAAGCCCCGTCCATATCCCCCCGAAACCCTGCCCCATCCCGCTGAAGCCCTGACCCCAACCCGGTCCTCAAGCTAGTGTGAAGGAGGGAGGGAGGAGACAGGGAGGAGCCCCTCTGTCCCTCATTTGCTTGTCACTGCTGAGGCATCAAAATCGATGGCCTCAGTGTTTTTTTTTTTCTTTTTTTGATTGGACAGCTTGCCATTGGTCCAAACCACCCACAGAGCTCACACCTCTAACAAAAAGTAGAGGTTGTGACAGCTCTTGCCTCACTAGTTAGGTTACACCGCAGTGGGTAAGCCCACTGCGGTGTAACCTAACTACCTGTCAATAGCTGAATGCAGCGCTGCCTGTAATTAGCAGGCAATGCTCCGTCCATGACAGGTTACACCGCAGGAAGGATTTCCCTGTTGTGTAACCTGCTAGTAGCCGATCTGAATGGAGAAAAAGCTGTCAGCTTCAGACTTGAAGCTGACGGCTTTTTCCTCCATAATACTAGGTGAGGCTCTGCCTCACCTGCCTCCCCTGACCGCACGTCCCTTCTTAAAGGTGCCCATACAGCTTACAATTATCTGCAGATTTTCTGTGGTCAGATGGAAAAAGTGCAACAGATCGGCCCAGGTGGAGATTACTCCATACACACAGTTTAGCATAGATGGAGGAATCTGTTGCACCTTTTCCATCTGACCACAGAAAATCTGCAGATAATTGTAAGGTGTGTACACTGAGTGAATTTCATCCCATTCTTGATGAACCAGCTGAAATTTGTTCAGTGCTTGAGCTCACAGATCACACCCAACATCCTTTGATTGGAAAATCGAAGGAACCAGGCAGAAGATTGTTGGCCAAACAGCATTTGCATCTAGTCAGTTGCAGCCATTGTTCAGGTATTTTGACAGCTGGTGGGGCCAACTGTCAGAATACAATAACCACAGTGTGAGATACCCTCCCCATCCATGATGTTATGCATGAGTGGAGGAATCTATTCGATTTTTTTTCCATTCAACCTGAAAGCTTAACAAAAACACCAACAGTGAATATCTAGGCACAGTAATATTGATTGTGATGATGTTTAATAGCTATCAAGAAATACAAACTGTTCTCAATGCTGCGCAGAGGACATTCTTAATAATGTAGTTGTGTATAAAACATTAACTGGTCCTACTTGCCTAAAGCTGGGTCTACATGGTTAGAATTTCGTGCGGACGTCCACACCAAAAAAATGTATTTGCTTTTAACATTCAGTTTTGGAAAATAATGGAATTTCCTGAACAAAAAAAAAAATCACATCGGGGGTGGGGATTTATCAAAACTGGAGCAGTTGTCCATGCAACCAATCAGCTTCTCTCTTAAGTTTGTTCAGTTAACTTTTGGAAATGAAAGACAGAAGCTCATTGGTTACTATGGGCAACTGCTCCAGATTCTGTCTGCTCCAGTTTTGATAAATTCCCTTCAAAATAACTGTTAGAATTTCGTCTGTTCGAGGAAAAAATCTCCATCCTGCTCCTTCTGTTTTTTTCATCTCTGAAGTCGAAATCGATTAACAATTTGAAACCATTAACTATCAGAAAATAGAACGGATGTGCTGAAAAGCATATTTTTGCAGCAAATTCTAAGTGTGTATACCAAGCCTAACTTTATATAGGGCTGTCCTAGAGCAAACCTGCTACGGATAGTATGAAAAGAGTTATCACCCTTCCCAAATCTTTGTGTGTCTATGACCCCTCTGCATGCATTCTAACCATGACACAGTCATAGTGAAGACACCGCTGTAGATATGATATGGGTAAGCTGGAGGTGAGCCAATAGTTAAGGCAATTGATTTATCTAATCAGGTTCATAGAGCAAAGCAGAGACCTTGACTTGCTAAGGCCACTGTGTTTATGACCTTAGTGCCATCATACACCTGATACCAGGACATTAGTCACGTGGCTTTTGATAGTAGAAGACCTAGACACATATTAGTTAACTTTCACCCATTTAGGAATAAGGCCTGGTTCACCCTGAGTCTTTTGTAGCACTTTTTCTGCCCTTCCTCTGCCTCCCCCTAGTGCAGCACCGTCAGTTCTCATTCAAAATATGCTGCCCTGTGCCGAGTGTCAGCTTGAGGTGGGATAGGATGGGCCTATGGCTGTGAGGGAGATCCATCCATAAGTGCATTGCTTACAGCTCCCTCACGTGTCCTATAGAGGTGCCTTGGACCGGAGTGACATCACATTCTGGCTCCCGGTACCTCTACAGGGCACACAAGGGAGCTGTACAAGCAATGCACATATGGATGGAGCTCCATCACAGCACGGCAGCCCACACTGGCCCACAGGCTGATGATCCACTCCAGTTCACATAAGGTACGGAGGCTGGGTGAACCTTAAAAAAATGTAAATTAAAACATTTTTGGTGTGTGAGATTGTGTCTGTGGTTGTGTATGTATGTCAGTGTTTTTGAGGGCCCGTTCACACTAGTACAGTGGGCGAATCGCATAGTACCGTGTGATTAACGCACTGTACCACGCAATCGCATCTACCGTGTGTTCTGGTGTGGGAGGTGTGTTGTGTTACCATTCATTTGAATGGTACCCCAAACGCACCTCCCACCCACAGTTCGTATGTCCGCACCAGAACGCACGGTACCCTAAGCCGTGCATTCCATTGCAGTGTGACTTAGGTCGTGAACTAATGGACAAGGACAAATGTGGGTCCTGAGGTTTCACAGGTTGAGAACCACTGGTATAGAGGATTCCTGTTCATTTATAACAGGGGTTGCAGAAAAAAAGATTGAGGATTGTGTTCTCAATCTTCTTCTATTTTAAAAGGGAAATATCAGGGCTCTGTTTACACCTCTAATATTTTCCCAGAGCCCCCGACAGTAAAGTAAAAAAATAAAAATATTTAACAAAAATAAAATATTTAGAAAAATTTGAAAAGGTTAGAAAAAAAATAATTTTGGTTTCGGCCTGACATTTTATTTATTTTCGGTTTTGTTTCGGTTTTGAAACTTTCATTTCGGTGCACCTCTAATATGCATACTTCTGTTTAGTCCAGCTTGGCCTGATGTAAGTATACATATTTTTTTTTTTTATGGAAGCCCGTGGACGTGCATCAAACTTCTCCCTGTGAACAAAAAAAGTGAACCGTGAAATCACAGCACACAAAAACGTGCACAAGGGTGCAAGGTCCTTCGAAAGAAGGGACTTACTTTTCTTCTCTGGAACTGATAAGAACAGATACTACACTTGATCTTAGCCAAAAGGTAAGTATACATATGCCATACCTGATCGGACTATGGGGATCCTGTAAAGCACTGTAGAAATGAGAACTTGTATTCATTGATAAAAAATATAGGTGTTCTCTGGTTTCAAGTTTTTATTGGTTTTCCATAAGATATAGCATGTTTTAATACCAGTTTTTAACATATGTATCAAAAAAACTGAAAATGCAATATTTCTCAAATCAACATTATTTCCCCGCATCCCCCAACCCTTCCATAGGCCATCAAAGCTATCATCAAGGGAGAGAAAGGGGGAAAACCAGTTGTGTTATTAACATTCATCTTTGCCCCTGCCCTCATCCACCTCCAGGGGCTCACCCTTCCCTTCGGTCACTTCTAGCTTTGAGGGTGCGGGGCCTCTCCATATAGGTATAGCTGCTTTCGCTATATGAGAACTTATGGAAAAACGTTTTACTGTACAAAAAAGAAAAAACGAACAAAGAAGGAAAAAAAAAAAAAATCATAGGTGTTCTCTGAATGGCTGATGTGCCAAGCGAGTGACCTCTGAGCAAGTGACCCCCTGTGTTTTCAGAGATGGGGGAAAGCCGCTCAGTACACGGCAGTAACAGGACCCGGAATATCTCAGCCAGTACTGTAGGAGCTGTGGCTACTTCAGTGCTTTACAGTGCATGGGCTGATCAGGTATGACATACCTATACTTACATTAGGCCTAGCTGGAGTCACATAATTCTACAGAAAAAGTTATTCATGTACAAGGCTACATAGCATTTATGAATTGGGTGCAAACCTATTAAACTGGCACTGGAAACAGATTTCTGTTTCAAGGAATGTCACCTGAGGTATGCGTCACATACTGCAACAGCCATAATATGATGTTCAATGCCAAAAAGTACTTGGCCTTACTTTGCATCACTTTTCTGATTACCGAAATGTCCAAGTTTATTTATTGAATGTTTTACAAGCTTAGCACCAGAATGAAACTACTTGAAATTGAAGCAAGAGTCGGTAGAGTTGCAGAAAAATGGCGCCACATGTTTTAGAATTTGGCCTAGACATTTTGTAGGTTACATTAACGCCGAACTCTGCCGCAAATGTGATATTGAATTCCCTGGATTGTCAGTTGTCTAGTCAGGGCAAAGCCTTCTGACTGGTGATTAGCCACTTAGGCCCAAGGACTGTCTCATGGGTAAGGACACATGCTCTCCCATACCAGAGCAACAGAGCAAGGGCTGTGATGGAGATGGATCAGTAATTATACATGGCAGGGGGGTGAGCTATCAGCAGACACCGTTACTTCACCTTTCTTATAACAAAACATTTTCTCTAAGCCCCCATTCACACTTGAGCATAGGCGTTTTCATGCGCTTTGAAGAGTGCTCGTTTTTTCAGGCATTTCAGGCTTGGGTGTTTTATCTTTAACCCATGGAAAGCTAGCTACTAGAAGGAGGAGAAGGTTGTTGGGCAAATAGTGTAAAAGCACATCATACCTTTTTTAGGTGTTCCCATTGAGGTCATTGGGGCCAAAAGCATGTGATTCTGCCAGAACCTGATTGGTAAATGGTCACTATTCAAAATAATAGGATTCTTCATGTAGAGCATTGTCGTGTGTAACATAATGCTCAGGTATGAATAGGAGCTAAGCTCTGATTTTAAGAGCGAAGGGTTAAGTCGGGTATAAAAGGGTCTATTTTTTTAAGTAGAGCAGATTCTTCCAATTTACAATCATGGATGGAGGAATCCCCCACTGTTTCCTTTGTATTCTGACAGTGGCCGGATGGAGCCTTAAACTAATTGGCTGCTATCTCCGTTCGGCTGAAAATTTTCCAACCTGCTCCTTCGATAAGCTGTTTAAGGGATGTCGGGTGAAAGAGTGCCAACAGGGGTACCCACGCTGCAAATTTCGGCCAGTTCATCAGGAACCGGCTGAAATTCAGTACGTGTATACCTGGCTTTATTTGGGTGGGTGAGTGACATTTGTGTATTAGAAGAAATCCTAAAGAGCCTCATGATGGGGCAGAAGAACTTGTATATCATATACATCATCCTACCAAGAGATGCCTGTACTGTGACCCCTCTGGATCATGCTGAGTATAGAGTCCTCTGAATCTTTTTCATCAGGTTCTCTATTATTTTCTCTTTTAGAAGCGATTTATATTTGTACATTCTCACCATGTACTCTTGTATAGCTCCAGGAGTTTTCCAAGCATCATGTTATGTTTGCAAATAGACACACCTATTCCCGTGTACATTTACCAATTACCTTTTGAATGCCTTGGCACTTATTTTTACACTAATAGAATCTCTTATTTTAAGTTAAGACTTGGAAGGCTGAAGTATCCATCAAGTGTGTCTTCAGTACTCCTGGGTACACTTATAGGCTGAGACGTTTCTTCTGGACCACTTGAGATCAGAGACGAGATTAAGTAGAACAATAGTCAGCCAACGTAGTACAAACAGCTGGAAAAAACATAGCTACACAAGTGGGTTTTGTCCTTTACTTTAAGGGGCCCCCTTCAAATCAAAATCCCCCCCTTCACATCAGAGTCACTATGCGCATCAGTAGCCCCTCTCACATCAGAGTTCCCCTTTAACATTAGGAGCCCCCTTTACATCAGTCTTCATTCCCCCTTTCATATCATAGTCCCACTACCACCGAAATTTGAGGCACCCCTGAGGAGGCCAGAAGGCACACCAGAGTAAGGCTGGTCTATATGGTAGTTTGGTAGTTATGCTTGAATTTCGAGCATTGTATGGGCTGCTTTAGGCTTCGTTCAGACAGACAACAGACTCCATCACCCCTCTGAGAAATGATCTGCGGTGAAACGCTTTTCAGAGGGCGGTAGAGCAGCGGCTGCCCAGTGTTCAGGAGGCAATACTGCTGCTCCTGAATGTGTTTTTTTTTTTTCTCTTTTTAAAAAAAATCTGAATGGGGATTTTCAATTGCAGTGCTGTGCAGCAACTGGGTACCCACATGGGTACCCACATGGTTGGGGCACTCTCCCATTGATTGCAATGGTGTGCATAGCCAAGGCATGTATGCAAGCCTGAGCGTCCACTATAATAGCTTTATTAGGTGAACCATTAGTATTATAGCAATGGGCAGGTCCCAGTGAGTGTCATCCCTGTTTCAAGGATCACTGGGACAAGTCAAAGTAGTTATAGTGGAAAACATCCTTTGTGAATACCTGACTCCAAAGTCTCTGATTCTACACCTCACCTGACAGAGTCGCAGAGATTGTATGTACATGAAAGGTTTTCTCTTTTGGACTGGGGTATCTCTTCGACCATGGCACAACCTAAGACATAGTCACATATAAAAGTTTTTCTGTTTGCTGTAATATATCTCTTATCTGTATGTCTCTTAGATTATAGAGTTACTAAAGGTCAAGCCAAGCAGCTTTGTTGTGTTTCCAGTTAGTTTATACTGTACACTGAATCTGTGCTCTGAAGACCTTCTAATATCCATATATATGTGGGGGCAGTCAGATGATCACGTATAATCGAACCACCCAAATCAGCAGGATTTGGAGGCACCATTCAGAAAAGGGGGGCACCTGGATCGTCACCAGGGGGATCAATATTGACCAGCTAAGGTTTACTAATCAGCCTCTTCAGTTGTACTGCTCACCAGCCGGTGGTTGTTCATAGGACACAGACATAAGATTGTCATTTGATGAGGATGAAATCAAACCACTATCTTCCCATGTTTATCCTGGTGTAACGAGTAGTAGCAAAACAATTCTTTGCATTGTATTTGAGGATATGATATGTAGAATAACAGTTGCATTGTCAGCTTTGGTCAGTGAGTCACTTTAGGGCAATTAATAAATGTGATTCTTCTTCTTCCCAGTTCCGTGAGAATATAAAAGACCTCTTGCCCAAGCTCCCCCCATACTCCCAGGATGACTCCTTTCTGCTGCGATGGCTCAGAGGTGAGATGCTTTTAAAACAGAAAAATTGAAACTCCAGTCAGATATTAAGGGAAAAAAGCCTTTTAGTCCAATTCTGTACTGTATATTTGAAAATGAATGCCATTGTATGTTCATGACTATAGCTAGGATGAATACCGGAATCTGGCTGAATGAGAACAGCCACTTGATTTCCCTATCCACACTGTTTAGAATCTCCCCTGCTGGCTTTTGTATTCTGACAGCTGGCACCCATGGCAAACAGTGATTGTAGCTAATTGGCTGCAGTCACTGTTACTGGCACCCATGGCTGTCAGGGTACACTTAACCCTTGCAGTGCCAGGGTAGCCCCATTACAAGGGTAAGTTTTTCTTTACTCAGAGTTATTCTTTAAGTTACTTGTTTTTTGTTAAATACGTTTATTGCTATTGGGTGGGTATACATCAATTAACATCACAGTACTGTGTTCCTTTAAATATTGGTATCATAATGAAGATGATATGAACAAATAAAAACCCTTCTTTTTTATCCTTATGTAGACATTTTCTCTTTAAAGGAGAACTATGGGGTTAAGGCTTTTCCCCATAGTTCTCCTTAGGGTAACGGGAGGACACAAACTAGCGTCCTTCCGTCACACTAAGCTCAGTATACCTAAGCTCGCGGTATACTGAGACGCCACAGCTGAAGCGTATCCCAACAATTATGTCTGGATCCGCCCAGCTGTGTGAGTGACAGCTGGCTCTGCCTACCTAAAGGCAGAGCCAGCTGTACCCACCCCCTCCCCCGTTAAACTCCAGTCAGATATTAAGGGAAAAAAGCCTTTTAGTCCAATTATGTACTGTATATTTGAAAATGAATGCCATTGTATGTTCATGACTATAGCTAGGATGAATACCGGAATCTGGCTGAATGAGAACAGCCACTTGATTTGCCTATCCACACTGTTTAGAATCTCCCCTGCTGGCTTTTGTATTCTGACAGCTGGCACCCATGGCAAACAGTGATTGTAGCTAATTGGCTGCAGTCACTGTTACTGGCACCCATGGCTGCCAGGGTACACTTAACCCTTGCAGTGCTGGGGTAGCCCCATTACAAGGGTAAGTTTTTCTTTACTCAGAGTTATTCTTTAAGTTACTTGTTTTTTGTTAAATACGTTTATTGCTATTGGGTGGGTATACATCAATTAACATCACAGTACTGTGTTCCTTTAAATATTGGTATCATAATGAAGATGATATGAACAAATAAAACCCTTCTTTTTTATCCTTATGTAGACATTTTCTCTTTAAAGGAGAACTATGGGGTTAAGGCTTTTCCCCATAGTTCTCCTTAGGGTAACGGGAGGACACAAACTAGCGTCCTTCCGTCACACTAAGCTCAGTATACCTAAGCTCGCGGTATACTGAGACGCCACAGCTGAAGCGTATCCCAACAATTATGTCTGGATCCGCCCAGCTGTGTGAGTGACAGCTGGCTCTGCCTACCTAAAGGCAGAGCCAGCTGTACCCACCCCCTCCCCCGTCCGATCTGCCAGTCAGCGCTGGCGGATCGGAGTGGGAAGGGGGGAATCCAGCCCCTCCCCTGTCACGGCAGAGAGCTGTGACAGGATCGAGAGGTGAGCGAACGCCGGTATGTGTTCGCTCACCTCCCGATCTACTGAGCCGACCTGTGACAGTCTCATTGTCACAGGTCGGCTAGAACTATGAGGTGAGTGGAAAGCACTCACCTTATAGTTCTCCTTTAAGTGATAATCAAGCTGGCATTAGAGTATCTGACCTTGTTACAGTTTGTGCACTTGTATAATTGCAGTTATATCTCCCATGATAACCAGTGTGCTTATCAGATTAATTATATTATGTGGTGATAGTCGGTGATCACAGACTAATGCCAATGAAAACAAGATCACTGATACACAAACCTCAAAGTTCTAATCAATTAATGATTAAAGCACATGAAAAGTTCCAATGAGGGGTTTCCATAAAACACTGGATTATAAATAATATCTTTTTTTCTGTTTTATTATCAGCCTTGAAACCTTTGTTTTATAACACAGATAACAGTTGCTGTTTTTCATTGATCATTTGTTGCTAACCTATGTAAAGTAAAATCAATATTTCAGACATGATTCCCTTATCAGTTTGGTGATGCAGTTATCCTTTAAGTCCATATTTCATGACATGTTCATGACATTTAAAGTACACTGTAAATCAAAGCTACCCGCTTCTGTTTTTAATGTAAATATATTTTGTATTAATACTACATTACATTCCTTCTTCCTTTATATCATGCATTTAAGTGTGCCTTCTATTTTCTTCCTAATAATCATCTGTTATTAGTAATGTTGATGATGAGTAATTACCAACCTCTGGATAAGTTCAGTTGTTAAAGCAGAGCCCCACCCAAAAACTTTTTTTGTGTGAAATTTTCAGGGAAAGTGAGGAAGGAAATGATTCACTCCCAGTTGATCCCTCACTAGTCTAGCAGGTAGATCTTCACATCCTAGCATGACACCTAGGACTTATTTGTCGAATGATCTCCAGAGCTATTGCAGCTCACAGGCAAACCACAAAAGTAGAATTGCTGGAGATCTTCCCATCAGAGTTAGTAAATATTAGACCTCATACACAAGGCAATTGAAGTTGCGGTTGGGGATTCCTGCGGCAAGAACCTGCAAATTCTTGTGGCAGGAATCCAAGGTGTGTCTATACAGATGCAGCTGCTTTGCCCATTCAAGTGACTAAAAGGCTGACACCCTGTCATCTGCCACAGGAATCCCAGAGTGCGACAAAAGTCCCCATGTGAATGCCTTAGGCATACAGGGTTAATATCAAAGTCAGGATGACCAGAAGCTCTGAACACAATGATTATTATTATAATTATTATACAGGATTTATAGCGCAAACAGTTTGCACAGTGCTTTACAATATAAGGAAGACATTACAATCACAAGACAATTCAAGACAAGATGATACGGAGGGCCCGGCCCGTGAGAGCTTACAATCTAAAAGGGAGGGGCACGTGATACATGAGGAAGTAGCTGTGTGGGGATGAATTGTTTGACAATAAATCTACTCACAGATAGAGGTTCTGTGATTAGCAACAGCATGACCCCAAACATGTTCCTGTATATCTGACCACAGTTCTTCTGGATTAGAGACATCAAAAAAGCTCCCTCTTCTGTCTTTGATCCCCGTAGTAGCAAAGGGAGGTGGCATTTGTGGAGAATTTTGGGGATTGTTTTTTTAAATAATTCAGTTCCTCATTCTCTGGTGGGTCCCCACATCACTCCCCCCCGCCCTCTGCATAGGTGCCTCCATCAGCTAAGCAGCTGCTGGGGAGGCACCTGTGCATGCTCATTCCTGACCATGCCCACAGTGGGCATGGTCCACTCAGCAGTTCTCCGCCCAGCAGTTTGACTGATGGCAGAAGGAGCCTATGGCTGCTCTGCCCTTAGTATCCTCCCCCGCAACCAGGAAGTTCAGGGCAGAGGATCACTTCGGGGACCAGCGATGGTGACAAGCAGGGCTGACAGATAAGTGTGGCGAGGACGGGGGACACAAAAATGTACTGGGCATTTTTACCTTAATGCAGAGAATGCATTAAGGTAAAAACCGCACAGCCTTTAGTGATACTTTATGTTCATGCACCAAATAAATGCCTATTTTGGGCCCTGATACATACGTTGGCCATACACTAATAGATTGCTTTCATTCAGCCTGCTCTAAACAGTGTGGATGAACGAATCTCCCCTGCCAGGCTATTGCATACTGAGAGCAGGTACCCACAGGTATCAGACTACATAAAAAAGTGACTGCGGCTGATTGGCTAAATTCACTATCGGGCTGAAATTTGTTTGTAGTTCTGTAAACAATTATGGTCGAGCCAGCAGGATCACCTGCTGTAAGAATTTCCACTGATTACTGTGAATGGCCTGGAATTTTGACATTGCTGGCCAGGCTTAGCTGTACCTTGGAGGATAAAGGCCCTAATGCATCAATAAATTGATGCAGTAATGGGAACACTGTTGCCAAATTCAGTGCCCGTTATGTTTCCAGCGTTCACTTTTGTCCCCAGTACACATTGTGGAGTAGCCATTTAGCCCTTGTAGCCAAAGGACAAGCACGCTACTTTCAGACCTACCTGTAACGATATATACTTCCTATATTATTTACTGTCTCACAGTATTTTGCTGTCTCCAGAACCTGCTATGTATTATCTGTGTTTCATGTGTTGCTGGACCCTTTGGTAATAGATGAGTTAAGGATTATGGATTATATGCCTGTAATGTAATATCCCTATAATCTCTGTCTAATCTCCTCTCTTCTCTGCCCTACCTCCCAGCCCGATGCTTTAACCTGCAGAAATCAGAGAGTATGCTCCGAAAGGTGAGGAATGTAAACTTTTTGCAAAACCGATAGTATGTGAAACCATACCTCCTGCATGAACACAATGTTTACAGAGATTGTCTGAGACTCAAATGGGGTCCCTACACCTTGAACACCTCAATTATGGTGACTGTAAATCCCCAAAAAATTGCAGCTTTTACTGTCTCACAGTATTTTGCTGTCTCCAGAACCTGCTATGTATTATCTGTGTTTCATGTGTTGCTGGACCCTTTGGTAATAGATGAGTTAAGGATTATGGATTATATGCCTGTAATGTAATATCCCTATAATCTCTGTCTAATCTCCTCTCTTCTCTGCCCTACCTCCCAGCCCGATGCTTTAACCTGCAGAAATCAGAGAGTATGCTCCGAAAGGTGAGGAATGTAAACTTATTGCAAAACCTATAGTATGTGAAACCATACCTCCTGCATGTACACAATGTTTACAGAGATTGTCTGAGACTCAAATGGTGTCCCTACACCTTGAACACCTTAATTATGGTGACTGTAAATCCCCAAAAAATTGCAAAAGGACGAAAACTGGCTGCATGTGTGATACTTACAGGGTTATTCACAAAAGGGTGAAGAGTTTGGAGAAGACAGGAGAAGTGAACAATCTAGGACAAAATAGCTGAACTGGAAAGTGAGCTGAATTGGAGCATTCTTCCAAATCAGCTATGCTGTCCTAGATTGTTCACTTCTCCTGCCTTCTCCAAACTCTTCACCCTTTTATGAATCACCCTGTTAAAGTTGAATTCCAGGCAAACTCTAAAACAAACTGAAAGACAAATAAAGATTTGTAATTGCGTGCGGCCAGTGCTCTGATCCAACACCGCTGCTAGAGGGAGCACAGAGCCAGGTTCCGCATTCCATTCTGGCTATTGGACAAGAAGTGAATGGAAATCTCCCCAGTGGGACACAGATGGCGACAAAAGCTGACAAGGTTTATAACCCTCACTTACTTTCTCCAAAAGGTTAAAAAAGAAGAAGATTTGGTATCAGTTTTACTTTAAGATGTGAATATTGCTTAGTAGAAGGCTTTCTGTGTTGGAACTCCTATCTTTTCTATGGAGTTATGTTACTGATAAAATGTATTCTTACAATCAAATAAATCTATTTATTTACTTATTGCGCAGAATCTGGAGTTTCGGAAGCACATGGATTCTGACAACGTGATGGAGAACTGGCAGCCTCCAGAGGTAAGTAAAATGTACATAGCACTGCCTCCCATTTTATGGGTGTTTGATGCTCGTGTGTTTTGCAACTTCAGTAGCCTGCATTGAACGTGATTGGTTCCTTTTTATGCACATTATTTAATCCTGAAGATACTACACATTGTAAGTGGGAGCCAAATCTTTTATTTCATGATATTTGAACACAATAGCGTTTTCACCTTTTCTATCATCATGATCGTATTTATTGCTGTGATTATACAGTGTTTATTACTGCCGTTGTATACATTTCACTCTTGGTTTAGGGTGAGGTATTTGTGGTTATGTTGAGCTTTAAAGTAGTGTTAAACTATCAAGCTTTTATTCAATAATGAATCCAGATCAAACAAATATACATTTCCCAGCAAAGTATTTCATCCCCAAACGCTTACTGTCATCATGTTTCCAAACAGCTCCAGCTCTCTCAGCTCGGCTTCCCTGAACTTCCTGTCCAGTACAAGATTACATAGGACAGAGCCATCTCCAACAGTTGTTCATCTACCTCTCGGGAAAAGGGAGGGAGGAGGAGGGGGAGGAGGGGGAGCAGTGAGAGACACACACACAGCTTAGCAGCACACTCAAGGGAGGCTCCCTAGGACCCTGTAAGGGAAAAGAGGCGCCCTAAAACAGGATATCAGGACCAGTGCTAAGGGGACCAGCTGATTCTGCAGGAAACTAAAACTTATAAACATCAATGAGTGGCATAAGTTGCAAGTGATTTCATCAGCATTTGAAATAGCTTAAAGCCATTTAGACTTTATTATCACTTAAATGGTGAGTAAATATATATATAGATATGCTCAATTCTATTCCTTTCAAAACAATACAGATGGCAGATGGATTTTTCAGGTGTATCAGATTAATTATGCACCTACTACTACCCAAATTTCCCAATAACAATAAATAAATGAGAAAAAAAATGTGTGTGTATATATATATATGTATAGATATATATAGATATATA
>NW_017306467.1:1074205-1076820 GCF_000935625.1 Nanorana parkeri | reverse complement strand
CATATTCCACTGGACGTGTTCTGTAAAGTTATTGATGTTTTGCCGTTTAGGTACTTAGAGCTAAAGAAGCCACCTGGATAAGCTTTAAAATATCTTCAAGAATACAGAACAAGACCAGTTAAATATGATTAACGCTTGATCTGACAGTGAGCTTCAGTATAATACCAATAGTGAATAAGGAGAACTAGAAACTGATACTTGTTTTTATAACTTGATTGACAGGTTGGAAAATCACTTCTAAATGTATCCTACTCTTTGTGGATGGGTTAGAGATAAGTACACACAGGGAATTATAGCCTTTGGAGACTTTCCTTATGGTGCACCAAAAAACATTGGTATGGTATATTGGTGCAAAAACTGATCTTCTGAGATTTTGCTATATGAAGTTTTGTGTACCACCATATGATAGTTCAGTATACAGTTCTTTATACATCTTCCAGGTAAAGCAAGAAGCCTTTGTGGCAAGCAGCATTCAATGTCTACAAGCTCTAAAGGATTGACCAGTACTTATTTCCTGATGTAGTTAGCCAGCTTCAAGATGTATTCTAATATATGTAGACCAAGAGTCCCTGATTGTATGCAATAGTTTGCTAGAAATATGTAAGGATGTATAGCAGTGTGCAGAGGGTTAATGCAGAATTGTCTGTACTTATTTCCTGGCATACATGAACAAGGGTATTACAGCAGGGTTATCATTAATCTGACACCTATCTATATGCAGAGCAGGTTTTCCTAGAAGATTAGTTAAAAGGATTTTACAAGTTTGGAGCGCAGCCAGTTAAACTGCTCCGTTAATGTCACAGAACATAAATGTAGTGTCTTTAAATTGATAACATTAGGTCCTGCATTATAATTACAAAGAAATGATCATGCACAGTGCACCTTTGTTGTATAAACATATGTATGCGAGAAGGGTTACAGGAATAATCCGTGAATATCCTCTGCACCCAACATATGGCTATAGACTCACTGTACAAGTCTGCTGCCTTTATACCACCAATAATGTGCACTGACGATGACAATACAATTATAACATAACGTGATAATACTATGTGCTATATACTCTACTTAAAAACTGTAACTCACAAAGCTGGGCAGACACTTCTCCAACTTTTGGTATAGAGCTGATCATATCAAGGTTAGGCAGTTTCAATTATATACAGCCATGGATGGACTCCTTTAATTGATTCACTGTATTGCTTATGATTGATATACAGTGTGTACGGTATATGTATAGATATAGATAGATATATAGATATATATCTATCTATATATATATATATATATATATATATAGATAGATATATATCTATATATCTATCTATATCTATACATATACCGTACACACTGTATATCAATCATAAGCAATACAGTGAATCAATTAAAGGAGTCCATCCATGGCTGTATATAATTGAAACTGCCTAACCTTGATATGATCAGCTCTATACCAAAAGTTGGAGAAGTGTCTGCCCAGCTTTGTGAGTTACAGTTTTTAAGTAGAGTATATAGCACATAGTATTATCACGTTATGTTATAATTGTATTGTCATCGTCAGTGCACATTATTGGTGGTATAAAGGCAGCAGACTTGTACAGTGAGTCTATAGCCATATGTTGGGTGCAGAGGATATTCACGGATTATTCCTGTAACCCTTCTCGCATACATATGTTTATACAACAAAGGTGCACTGTGCATGATCATTTCTTTGTAATTATAATGCAGGACCTAATGTTATCAATTTAAAGACACTACATTTATGTTCTGTGACATTAACGGAGCAGTTTAACTGGCTGCGCTCCAAACTTGTAAAATCCTTTTAACTAATCTTCTAGGAAAACCTGCTCTGCATATAGATAGGTGTCAGATTAATGATAACCCTGCTGTAATACCCTTGTTCATGTATGCCAGGAAATAAGTACAGACAATTCTGCATTAACCCTCTGCACACTGCTATACATCCTTACATATTTCTAGCAAACTATTGCATACAATCAGGGACTCTTGGTCTACATATATTAGAATACATCTTGAAGCTGGCTAACTACATCAGGAAATAAGTACTGGTCAATCCTTTAGAGCTTGTAGACATTGAATGCTGCTTGCCACAAAGGCTTCTTGCTTTACCTGGAAGATGTATAAAGAACTGTATACTGAACTATCATATGGTGGTACACAAAACTTCATATAGCAAAATCTCAGAAGATCAGTTTTTGCACCAATATACCATACCAATGTTTTTTGGTGCACCATAAGGAAAGTCTCCAAAGGCTATAATTCCCTGTGTGTACTTATCTCTAACCCATCCACAAAGAGTAGGATACATTTAGAAGTGATTTTCCAACCTGTCAATCAAGTTATAAAAACAAGTATCAGTTTCTAGTTCTCCTTATTCACTATTGGTATTATACTGAAGCTCACTGTCAGATCAAGCGTTAATCATATTTAACTGGTCTTGTTCTGTATTCTTGAAGATATTTTAAAGCTTATCCAGGTGGCTTCTTTAGCTCTAAGTACCTAAACGGCAAAACATCAATAACTTTACAGAACACGTCCAGTGGAATATGGCTAACTACTTCTAGCTATACCATGACCTGAATAAATGAGAACCTTTATAT
>NW_017306467.1:1068166-1074163 GCF_000935625.1 Nanorana parkeri | reverse complement strand
TATATATATATATATATATATGTAACCATTGGACACCCAGGACCAGCTCATGCAAGTTTGTCCTGCATTTTTATTCAGATTGCAAAGCAGCAATCAAACAGTTTCAATGCATTAGGGATTTTTACAGCAAGTCTAAAGCATAAAACACACAAAGCATCAAATGAAATTCATGTCACTTCCTGACTAACAGGGTGCCCCTGTAACGCGTTCCCCATAACAAGCATGCAGCACCTTTTTTTAGTGTTTTGTCAGTAGTCAGCCTTTTCACCCAGCAGCAGGCTCTCAAGGTAGATAGAGTGAGAGGGACATACAAGCATATATTACCTGCCTTCAATTTATGTATTACTGTGTATGTCCCTAGATGGGAGTTCTGTTAGCATTAGGGACCACACTTCACAGAGGGGCCAGGCAGTGTTACTTCTACATATATTTGCAAATGTATGCAACTATAACCTCTGTTTTATTTATCTCTTTATTACATTTTTTATATTAAAGGAGAACTATGGGGTCAGTGTTTTTCCCCATAGTTCTCCTTGGAGAACTATGGGAGGACACTTGTCATAGTTCTCCTTTTAAATACAATTACAAATGCAAATAAATACAAATAAACAGAACAAACAAAAAAACGACATTAAATATATCAAAATCTAGAAATACAATGTAAAAGACATCATAAAAAAAAGAGGAAAATCTACCTGCAAATCTCTCTGGTTAGCATGCACCAATTGATCACTAACCTCTATGTTGATGCATATTGTTGAAGGAGTGCTGGCTATTTTCTGATTTTGTATTTGCAAGGTGCCAACGTTGGCCAAGCATCCTTCTATACTGGCTGTGGGTGACAGTGTGGGACAGACTGATGGTAGCAGTTAAAACCTGACAGCGGTTCTAACCTTCCCCTGCTCTATCCAAAAATAAATGAAGAAATGTTTGGCTGGAGTTCTTGTTCAAGCCTTAGGGCTCAACGTAGGCCCAATTTAAGGACAATCTGAAATGCATTGTTTCCAATAGACTCCGTTTGCTCCAGCCCACTGTGTTGATGTGTGCTGGGTCAAAATGGAACATGCCGAATTTAAATGCAGTGCAACATGCTGCATCAAACCACAGCGCAATACAGCATGATTTAAAGAACAACTACAGGCAAATGATAAATTAGCCCTTGTAGTGGGACTACCCCTGCACTTCAAGGTTTAAGTGCTCATTTTGATCTAGGGTCTAAAATAAAAAAGATATACTGACCCAATCCTCGATCCTGCCTTGCTGCCAGACCGATCCCTGCAGCCTCTCTTCCCTCCACTCCGTGACTCATACTATCTAATACAGTGCATTAGATGTGAGGAGGCCGAGGGACATTCCAGCAGAGGGGGAGAGATGCTGCAGGGACCAGTGTAGCAGCCAGGCAGGATCGAGGATCAGGTCAGTGATCAGGGGTTGGCCCTCCAGCTGCGGTGAAACTACAAATCCCATCATGCACCTGTCTCTTGGAATCGTGCCTATGAGAATCTTGCAGTGCGGATTGGAATGGGATTTGTAGTTCCACAACAGCTGGGGGGCCAGAGTTTGCCCTCCCCTGTTTTAGACCCTAAACCTAAATGGGCACTTAAAGTGACATTAAACCCTCAGATTTTTTAACATAAACCAATACTGTAATGTGTGCCTTACTGTAATCCATGGTAATTTCCCTTCTCTTTGCTGCTCTTCCTTTTAAATCCTCATGTCTTCTCATGCTTGGGGAGAACTTCCCTTTGCAGCTGAGTGCCTCTTCCTGTAGTGCTGGCTCAGGTTGCAAACCTTCACACAGACACCGTGTATCCATTTCAGAGACAAGGCAGTCTGCTGCAAAACAAAAAAGTTCTGCCAATCATGAGAACGGATACAGATTTAAAAGGAAGAGCAGCAAAGAGAAAGGAAACAACCATGGATTACAGTAAGGCGCACATTACAGTATTGTTTTATGTAAAAAAATCTGAGGGTTTAATGTCACTTTAACCCTTGCAGTGCAGTGTAGCCCCACTGCAAGGGCTTATTTGTCATTTGCCCAGAGTTCTTTGAGTAAAACAAAATCAAGTATTCTGCTGTGGGAAAAAAAATGCACATCATCGCAATGCAACACGTTAATAAAAGGATGTCAACGCACGGTAACTCAAGTGTGTTTAGCAGGCACCAACATGGTGTGAATCCATCCTTCGTGTATGCGGTGATGCATTGTTTGAAATCACCACAATAAATACAAGTGCTGGCTAATTTCAGGAGATGTTCCTTTAGCCCTGAGAGTTTGTTGCAGGTAACTAAAGGTTGAAAATCTAGGTTGCTGGGTGAACAGACCATAGATAGCTATTGTGTGTATAGATCTATAAGAGGTAATATCTATAATCTCACATGTGTCATGGAAATAAAGCATTTAGAGACAATGCATCTTTATTTAGACTTTGCACTTTGGAGCTTCAGATAAGACCTTTTTTTTTTCTTAGCAGAGACAATAATAGCCAAGAACCTTGTACCATATATTGTCATTTTCCTTGATATAACTGTGTAGTCTAACAGGGTTATTCACAAAAGGGTGAAGAGTTTGGAGAAGGCAGGAGAAGTGAACAATCTAGGACAACATCGCTGATTTAGAAAAATTCTCCAATTCAACTCCCTCTTCAGTTCAGTTATGTTGTTCTAGATTGTTCACTTCTCCTGCCTTCTCCAAACTCTTCACCCTTTTGTGAATAGACCTTTTAGTGTTTTCCAGTACAGCGACACAAATCAGTGGCATTTCCAAAGCTATCCACACATTTTACAATTTGATTGTACAACTAACTACATTAAAGTATATGTCAGGACAAACTGAATGAATAAATAAATAATTAAAGGAGAACTATGGGGTCAGGGCTTTTCCCCATAGTTCTCCTAAGTTAACGGGAGGACACAAACTAGCGTCCTCCCGTCACCCAAAGCTCAGTATACTGCGACCTACAGCTCGCGGTATACTGAGACGCCGCAGCCGGAACGGATCCCGATAATTCTGTCTGCATCCACCCAGCTGCGTGAGTGACAGCTGGCTCTGCCTAACTAGAGGCAGAGCCAGCGCCAGCTGTACCCGTCCGTTCTGCCAGTCAGCGCTGGAGGATCGGACAGGGGAGGGGGGTCAGAATCCCTGCAGGGAGCCGTGAGCGACAGTCACGGCTCTCTGCACGGATAGATCGAGAAGTGAGCCGAGCGCCGGTATGTGTTCGCTCGCCTCACAATTCTCCTTTAAAAATGTATTCAGTAAATCTTTTCAGTGCATGCAATTTTCCCCATGTTTTTTTCCCTATTAAAACGCTGCAAATACAGAAAAATACCTGTTGATCTAGCAAATATCCACTGTGCTCTTAACCTCCTGTATGAGCTCTGCCTGCTGGATTATGGAACTTCACCTCCCCCACCCCCCTCTATTTTTCTCCTGTACCTACACTAAAAATAATGCTGCCTTGTCCCTTAGGGCTAGTTCTCACCAGCCCTAGTGCGTTACGACAGAATTGGTGCCGAAACGCACTGAAAACGCACTGAATCGCATTCCGGCCGGCTCACTTTGTATTGGGGTGGGTAGGGCGCGTGGCGGTGCATTGAAGTCAATGGCACTAAAGGCCACGCCCTCTGGCCGCAGTGCGATCGCCCGCACCGGAATGCACGGCACAACAGTGCCTGTGTTCTGGTCGTGTGCAGTCAGAAAAAATGCTGCATGCACTATTTATTCTGACCGCACTGGACCAAAACGCAGGCATTGATGTGCCTTGCGTTCCGGTGGGGGTGATCACACTGCGGCCTAAGGGTGTGGCTGTGTCGCCAATGACTCCAATGCACCGCCACGCCCCCTCCCGCCCCAAAACAAAGTTTGCCGGCCGGAATGCGATCCAGTGCGTTCCTACACAAGTCGGGCCAGAACACACTGGGGCTGGTGTGAACATTTTGGAGTGTATTTATAAACAATTTGCAGAGCCATTCACCCTGCAGAATTCCATGTATGTTTGTCCTGTGTGAATGGTAGCAAAACCAATGTTATTATTAGCATATTTTCTTTGCAGGTTGAAAGTAAATCGGGTAAATAGCACATTATGGCCACTAGATGGAGCTGAGGCGCATAAGAAATGATTAGTGTGAATGGCTCTGTGAATTGGCTCTGTATTCACAGTACACAACTACCTCCTTTTGTGCTGTGCTCTAGCAATAATTGGCCCAGGCAACTGTCACACTGCACCCCTTACTTCCACCATCTCCGTTACCAAAACTTACGTCACTCACAGAAGTTACATATTATTCCATGGCATCTGGCCCATTCCCAGCATTTTACAGGTGCCACGAATGTGCTGCACTGCACAGCATATGGGTCACACAGTATACACAGAAAATAAAATAAACATTTTGGAAATAAAAAAGTTTTGGCAGAAGATACTTTGCATGCACCACCTACCAGTTATTTATTTTTCAAGGTAAATTCAGCTTTAAACTGAGGTGTCAACCTCAAAAAAAGTAAAGCTAAATAAGGGTGCAAAAAGAAATATTTCATAAGTAAGCCTGCACAGTTATAATATATAATAATTTAAGAATATTCAGATTCTTACATAAGTTCAATTGTGACTGTTTCTCATTTTAATGCATTAGGCCATGCAACATATCTTAGACCTTGCAGATAGATAGTATTTTAAAACTGCCACCCTCTGTTTATCTCTTTTGAATGTTAAAATCCCTTTTCCTTTATTACACTTGAAGTCATTTTCTGTACAACTATTCCTTCTCTAGGTAGTCCAGAAGTATTTATCAGGGGGGTTGTGTGGTTACGACCAGGAAGGCTCCCCTATCTGGTATGATGTCATCGGGCCTCTGGACCCCAAAGGGCTGCTGTTTTCTGCTTCCAAACAGGACCTCATCAAGACAAAAATGAGAGATTGTGAACGTATGCGTCTGGAATGCCGTCGGCAGAGTGAGAGGGTGAGATTTCTGAGCATATGACAAGGTTAAGCTGAAAAAACATTTCCCCATTTTACACTAGTAACACAAATATGTGTTCCCAGCAGCCACACTTCTTCGAAAGCAGTTTTCCAAAACTGCTACCCCTAGTCCATAAGATCCCGAAATCATAATCTGCTGGCTCTGAAAGCCTTTGGTGCTGCTGGCTCTGAAAGCCTTTAGACAGAGATCTGTTGCATCGAGTTTAGGAAGGAGGGAGATCCCTGACATGACCCATGAAATGACCTGGAAACAATAAACTGTGGGAGGCCTTCTCACTTTGGAGTTGTCCTAATGCCGAATTGCAATCACCAACACGGTACAAGTGGATCCAGGCACAGGCCACTAGAACATAACATACATAATGTTTTCACCCATTTCACTTACTTAATGGTATCTGTGGTCAAAAACTGAAAATACATGTATATTTCTATACTGATTTCCCATAAGTTCTATCCCACACCTAATAACCATAGAACCCCCTTACTAAATTTGATATTCATTTTATTTGTTGCCTTTGTAGCTGGGGAAAAGAGTTGAATAAGTAGTGATGATCTATGATGTGGAAGGTTTGGGACTGAAGCATCTATGGAAACCAGGGGTGGACTTGTACGGAGAGGTAAGAACAGCATACAGAAGTAATACTTCTGCAAATTGTCTGACTAGGTTTTTATGGCCTTTGCTGTTGTTTTACTGTCATTGCACTATGAAGAATTCTCTCATGAGAGGTGCCTTTAAAGCAGTGGTTCTCAACCTGTGTAACCTCAGGACCCACATTTGTCCTTGGTCATTAAGTCGCGACCCAAATCGCACAGCAATGGACCGCACGGCATTGCGGTAACGCGCGTTCCGGTGCGGGCGATCGAACTGTGGGAGTTTGGTTTGGGGTACCATTCAAACGAATGGCAACGCAACCAGTGGTGTAACAACCGGGGGGGCAGCAGGGGCGCGGGCCCCGGGCGAAAAGTGAAGGGGGGGCGCCAGCCGAAAATGGCACTTTCGGCTAAATGCCGAAAGTGACAT
>NW_017306467.1:1005252-1066492 GCF_000935625.1 Nanorana parkeri | reverse complement strand
GAAAAAAAAATTCTGCCCCGGGCGCCCAGAACTCTGGTTACGCCACTGAACGCAACATACCTCCCACACCAGAACACAGGTGTGATTGCTTGGTACAGTGCATTGCTTGGTACAGTCCCTTGGTTCAGGGGCCCTGAGAAGCACACAGTAAGTGCCAAAAGGATGCATGTGACCCCCTCACAGGTCAGGCACCAGGTGCCATAGCCTTTTGATAGTAGATCTAGTGATTGAGATGGAAATAAAGCCTAACCCTACCTGAACAGTGCCTACAGGCGCTATTTGGCTGACAATTGTCCGCGTCGGCTCCTTGGAAAATGTTGTTTACACTAGTAACACAAATATGTGTTCCCAGCAGCCACACTTCTTCGAAAGCAGTTTTCTAAAACTGCTACCCCTAGTCCATAAGAACCCGAAATCATAATCCCCCCCTTGGTGCTGCTCGCTCTGAAAGCCTTTAGACAGAGATCTGTTGCATCGAGTTTAGGAAGGAGGGAGATCCCTGACATGACCCATGAAATGACCTGGAAACAATAAACTGTGGGAGGCCTTCTCACTTTGGAGTTGTCCTAATGCCGAATTGCAATCACCAACACGGTACAAGTGGATCCAGGCACAGGCCACTAGAACATAACATACATAATGTTTTCACCCATTTCACTTACTTAATGGTATCTGTGGTCAAAAACTGAAAATACATGTATATTTCTATACTGATTTCCCATAAGTTCTATCCCACACCTAATAACCATAGAACCCCCTTACTAAATTTGATATTCATTTTATTTGTTGTGAAAAAAAAATTCTGCCCCGGGCGCCCAGAACTCTGGTTACGCCACTGAACGCAACATACCTCCCACACCAGAACACAGGTGTGATTGCTTGGTACAGTGCATTGCTTGGTACAGTCCCTTGGTTCAGGGGCCCTGAGAAGCACACAGTAAGTGCCAAAAGGTTGCATGTGACCCCCTCACAGGTCAGGCACCAGGGGCCATAGCCTTTTGATAGTAGATCTAGTGATTGAGATGGAAATAAAGCCTAACCCTACCTGAACAGTGCCTACAGGCGCTATTTGGCTGACAATTGTCCGCGTCGGCTCCTTGGAAAATGTTGTTTACACTAGTAACACAAATATGTGTTCCCAGCAGCCACACTTCTTCGAAAGCAGTTTTCTAAAACTGCTACCTCCAGGAAGGCTCCCCTATCTGGTATGATGTCATCGGGCCTCTGGACCCCAAAGGGCTGCTGTTTTCTGCTTCCAAACAGGACCTCATCAAGACAAAAATGAGAGATTGTGAACGTATGCGTCTGGAATGCCGTCGGCAGAGTGAGAGGGTGAGATTTCTGAGCATATGACAAGGTTAAGCTGAAAAAACATTTCCCCATTTTACACTAGTAACACAAATATGTGTTCCCAGCAGCCACACTTCTTCGAAAGCAGTTTTCCAAAACTGCTACCCCTAGTCCATAAGATCCCGAAATCATAATCTGCTGGCTCTGAAAGCCTTTGGTGCTGCTGGCTCTGAAAGCCTTTAGACAGAGATCTGTTGCATCGAGTTTAGGAAGGAGGGAGATCCCTGACATGACCCATGAAATGACCTGGAAACAATAAACTGTGGGAGGCCTTCTCACTTTGGAGTTGTCCTAATGCCGAATTGCAATCACCAACACGGTACAAGTGGATCCAGGCACAGGCCACTAGAACATAACATACATAATGTTTTCACCCATTTCACTTACTTAATGGTATCTGTGGTCAAAAACTGAAAATACATGTATATTTCTATACTGATTTCCCATAAGTTCTATCCCACACCTAATAACCATAGAACCCCCTTACTAAATTTGATATTCATTTTATTTGTTGCCTTTGTAGCTGGGGAAAAGAGTTGAAGAAGTAGTGATGATCTATGATGTGGAAGGTTTGGGACTGAAGCATCTATGGAAACCAGGGGTGGAATTGTACGGAGAGGTAAGAACAGCATACAGAAGTAATACTTCTGCAAATTGTCTGACTAGGTTTTTATGGCCTTTGCTGTTGTTTTACTGTCATTGCACTATGAAGAATTCTCTCATGAGAGGTGCCTTTAAAGCAGTGGTTCTCAACCTGTGTAACCTCAGGACCCACATTTGTCCTTGGTCATTAAGTCGCGACCCAAATCGCACAGCAATGGACCGCACGGTGGCGCTATTTGGCTGACAATTGTCCGCGTCGGCTCCTTGGAAAATGTTGTTTACACTAGTAACACAAATATGTGTTCCCAGCAGCCACACTTCTTCGAAAGCAGTTTTCTAAAACTGCTACCCCTAGTCCATAAGAACCCGAAATCATAATCCCCCCCTTGGTGCTGCTCGCTCTGAAAGCCTTTAGACAGAGATCTGTTGCATCGAGTTTAGGAAGGAGGGAGATCCCTGACATGACCCATGAAATGACCTGGAAACAATAAACTGTGGGAGGCCTTCTCACTTTGGAGTTGTCCTAATGCCGAATTGCAATCACCAACACGGTACAAGTGGATCCAGGCACAGGCCACTAGAACATAACATACATAATGTTTTCACCCATTTCACTTACTTAATGGTATCTGTGGTCAAAAACTGAAAATACATGTATATTTCTATACTGATTTCCCATAAGTTCTATCCCACACCTAATAACCATAGAACCCCCTTACTAAATTTGATATTCATTTTATTTGTTGCCTTTGTAGCTGGGGAAAAGAGTTGAAGAAGTAGTGATGATCTATGATGTGGAAGGTTTGGGACTGAAGCATCTATGGAAACCAGGGGTGGAATTGTACGGAGAGGTAAGAACAGCATACAGAAGTAATACTTCTGCAAATTGTCTGACTAGGTTTTTATGGCCTTTGCTGTTGTTTTACTGTCATTGCACTATGAAGAATTCTCTCATGAGAGGTGCCTTTAAAGCAGTGGTTCTCAACCTGTGTAACCTCAGGACCCACATTTGTCCTTGGTCATTAAGTCGCGACCCAAATCGCACAGCAATGGACCGCACGGCATTGCGGTAACGCGCGTTCCGGTGCGGGCGATCGAACTGTGGGAGTTTGGTTTGGGGTACCATTCAAACGAATGGCAACGCAACCAGTGGTGTAACAACCGGGGGGGCAGCAGGGGCGCGGGCCCCGGGCGAAAAGTGAAGGGGGGGCGCCAGCCGAAAATGGCACTTTCGGCTAAAGCCGAAAGTGACATTTTCCTGCCGTTTTGTCGGCGCGGCCGTGATTCCTTTCATCCCCGCTGGGACACAGAGCAGTGCCCAGCGGGGATGAAAGGAATCAGAGAGAAAATGACAGCCGGCCGAGCTCTGCGGGACGAGCGCTGTGAGCGGCCGGTGTCTTTCCTCCCACATCGCTCGGCCGCCTATCACAGTGCAGCAGAGCGGTGTGTGGGCAGAGACAGCCAGCGCTGTCACCGGAGGCTGGGCTCTCCTCTCGCAGCCTCCTATGTCATACAGGAGACTTGATTGAGATGGAAATAAAGCCTAACCCTACCTGAACAGTGCCTACAGGCGCTATTTGGCTGACAATTGTCCGCGTCGGCTCCTTGGAAAATGTTGGCCTGGAGTCAGCCCATTGAGGGAATTTTGCCCAGTTCATCAAGAACCAGATTAAATTCTCTCCGTGTACAGCCAGGTTAAGGCCAGCGTTAGGCAGAAGCCAATATATTTATCAGAGCACTTGGAGAGAACCAGACAAATTTGTCCCTGTGTGTAGCCAGCTTTAGCTTGTAAGATCCAGTGTTGATAGATTAACAATGGGAAGTGTTAAAATAGTGTTAGAATTTTTACAGCAAGTTAACTTTCCGGAAGACTCCATATTAACACTTTATGCAAATGGAAAGAAAGATTATTGCAGTTATGTGAAAAGTAATTATACCATTCTCCAGGTCTTGAAAATGTTTGAAGATAATTACCCAGAGGCATTGAAGAGGCTTTTTGTAATTAAAGGTGAGCGATATATGATTATTATAATAAAAGTATGAGAATAATATGCTTTATGGTTGTAATATGTGGAAGATCTTCCCAACAAGGTCCATTATCTGCTTATTTTATACATAATTCCTAAGAATCCTGTGATTATATGCTTCTCTCCCAATTATTGTTACATGGGTTTTCCAGGCAGAAAGATGTTTGTCTTTGTTTCTAGAAAACATATGAAGTAACAGTGGTTTCTGTTGGTTAGCTGTTCTCCACTTTTACGAACAATTTATGTGTAGATAACAGCCTACTTAAAGTGGAACTACACCCTCTTATCCCTTACAGCCAAGGAAGTTGTCATATTAGCCTATTTGGATTGCAGTTGCAATGGTGCTGCATATATTTTCAGCTATGACACCAACCATTTGAGGGGTGTTTACAAGCCCCTATGTGAGCCCCTAAGGTGACATTAGGGGTCTATTAGGCCGCTAGTGTCACCTTTCCATTTCAATAGCTTTATCTGGGGAATGTAAATACAGCAGGCAGTGGCTGTAAGCAATAGCCAGCCTGCTATTGGCTATTCCAAATTACAATGGCCAATAACAGGCTGGCTATTGCACCCACCCACTGCATGCTGTCAATCAGCAGAGGAGGGACCTGAAGGAGAAAGATCTCCTTCAGGTCCTCCTCTTCTGAATGACAGCAGGTAGTGGGCCAGAAAAAATAGCCAATAGCAGGCTGGCTATTGCTCCCAACCGCTGGATGGGAGACTTGCCGCTGGCAGTCTCCCATCCAGCGGTGGAGGGGGTGCAGCAGGTGCACCGGGGAGGTGTATGTGCAGAGTTACAGGCTGACAGCAGTCTCTCCTCCCCGCTTGGCACCGACTGCAGCGCTCTGTGTACCCTCCGATCCCGGCTCCATCCGCTGCTACAGGCGGAGAAGAGCAGCGTGGATCAGAAGGCACACAGACCACAGCATGCAGCATGCTCCCAGTGAGGGGGTGAAGGGGGGAAACAGAGCTGATACAGCAGCGAGGCGGGCTCTCCTCACCGCTGGGCACCGGCTGTAGGGGTCTGTGTCCCTGCTGTGCTCCCAGCAAGAAGGAGAGAAGCAGAGTCAGCTGATTGATAATGAGAATCATTGAAAACTATTCTCTTTATCGATTTATCAATGATTTAATCAATTAGTTGTTGCAGCAGTTGTTGAGTCATGCCTGTGGCTGTCAGAGCCTCATGGGACTTGCAGTTCCACAACAGCTGGGGGGCTGGAGTTGCCCACCCCTGCTTTAGACTAATGCCAGAGATTTGTTCGACTGTTAAAAGTGGAGCTGGAATCTCCTATGAATTTGTAAAGTATTATGGGTGTCAGAGTCTTGTTGTCTAAACTCTCCTAAGATGTAGGCGCTTATTTTTTCATTCAGCTGGCCATACAGTGGTCAAGTAATGTTAACTCGGCCTAAATCCAACAATTGTGTGACCCCGTCAGCACCCCTTCAATTGTTAAAAGTCAATTTTCAATCACGTTTTGTTGAAGGAGATGGCCTGAAAATTCTAGACTGAACAGTGAATGCAGCCAATCAAATGGATATTGTGACAGCCGCACACCACTGTCAGAATACAATAGCCCAGCAGGAGGGGATTCCCCAATCCATGTAACAGTGTGGATGGGGTTTCTCCTCATTCAGCTCATTGGGATGAACAAGAACAAACTATACGAATATGGACAGCCTCATATTGGGTCTGTTAGCCACGCCGATGGGAGATCTGCCTGTCCTCATTCTGACCACTTCTCAGCCCAAAACAACTTTTTCTACCAATTCAGGTAATCTTGTTTACCTAATGTATTTACTGGGAGTGAAAAATGTCTTGTTGGAGGATTTCTGTTGTTATTATTGTAGTGTTACAGATGTATAGCATTGAAAGAAAGGATAACTCTTTCCCACTCTAATCTAAAACTTCTAAAAAAGGCTAAGGCACTTGAAAGAAGAAATAAAGTCACCTTTTGTTTGCATATACAGTATCTACTACTAGCAAGCAGTAGATATATGCCGCAACATTAAAAAAAAAAGTGGCCAAATATGAAATACTTACCTGTGTCTGCGCTGCAGAACACAGATCCAAATGGTCCTGCAGGAGGATGATGTGGGCGGGCACATACGCAGTCCATATCACTGGCGGGGAGAAGAGGAGAGACTCGCAGCCGGGAGTGTGCATGCTAGACAGACACCGTGGGACAGGAAGAGACAGCAGTCTGTGCTGGATAAGAGACCGGCACCAGCGCTGGAGGGAATGCTGGAAACGAGTGGAAGGAAGATGATTGCATCAAGAGGCATCACATAAAGTATTAAAAGTAAAATTAGAATGGGGAAAAAGATGTCACTTTAATGTCAATTTAAAGGAAATACATGCACTTCAGAAAACAAAATGACAAATTGCCCAGTCTTTAGCCAGCACATGTTTTAGAAATCTTGTTCAATGAGTAAGATTGATTGATTGATTGATTGCTGATTTTGTTTTTCTTGTGCTGCAGCTCCTAAGCTTTTCCCGGTGGCATATAATCTTATCAAACATTTCCTGAGTGAGGACACAAGGAGAAAGATCATTGTAGTAGGAGGTATGGATTTTTTTTTTTTTTTTGGAAACGATAACAGTTATTAAAAGAGAACTATGAGGTGAGTGCTTTTCACTCACCTCATAGTTCTAGCCGACCTGTGACAATGAAACTGTCACAGGTCGGCTCAGTAGATCGGGAGGTGAGCGAACCCATACGGGCGTTCGCTCACTTCTCGATCCTGTCACGGCCCTCTGCCGTGACAGGGGAGGGGCTGGATTTCCCCCTCCCCGCTCTGATTCTCCAGCGCTGACTGGCGGAACGGAAGGGGGCGGGTACAGCTTGCTCTGCCTCTAGATAGGCAGAGCCAGCTGTCACTCACGCAACTGGGCGGATCCAGACATCATTCTCGGGATCCGCTTCAGCTGCGGCGTCTCAGTATACCGCGAGCAGCAGCTCGCGGTATACTCTAACCTTGGTGACCTCTAACCCTTATCATACCGTGACAAAACACAGCACTGTCACAAAGTATAAGCCAGGGTTCCCCATTATGCAAGCCTTTTGCTACCAACAGGCTGTGCATAATAGGAAGACCCAAAAATAAAAAGGCTTCACAATAGGGATCTCTTTTAGTATACCATTAGTCGGTGGACCCAAATTATGATATCAATATTGCAATTGCAAGAGAATAGACACAAACACCAAGATGTGTATATCAGCCCATTCTGATTAATTGAGCATTGGTAACAGCTTTTATAGGCAGTGTATGAGTCCTTAGTTACAATGGAACATAACAGGAGAAGCATTGGGATGCTGTTTCCTTCACAACCACACACATTCTCAGTTTTCATTACCAATAAAAAAAATGAAGATTAAATATAAAATGGCTGAACTTCAATGTAGGCAAAAACCTGAGAGGCCAGCCAGATGTTTATGCACAGTATCTTGTCAAATAGTAATGTCATACTCGGAAGGACTGTGTGAGGAAAGGGCTTGGAGGTGAGCATTGATGGTAGATGCTGCCAGTGTCACTTATCTCATAGGGTAACAATAGCAATGGGTTATTTAATATCTTTCTGGAAGAGGTCTTTATACTGAGACTTTCAAGTGCATTTCCACTTTTGCAGCCAAATTGGGATAACATCTACTTATATTTATTCTATGATCCAATTCACATTGCATAAGTTAAAACAACATTCAAAAACTGTTGCTTATATTTTGTGCTTTTTACTTGCTTAAAGCAGAACGCCAACCTCCTGTTTTTTACAGCCAAGGAAGGTGCTATTGTAGCCTCTATTTGGATTGCAGTTGCCATGTGATGCAAATGGGATCAGCTATGACACCAGCCGTTTTGGGGGCTTCACAATTGGCATGGCGTAAAAGTAACTGTTTTGGTAGACAAAACTTAGTGGGGCAAGTTCTGCTTTAAAAATCCTACCTAACTTATGTAATGTTAAGGAGGGGGCTGTAGGATCTTGTGTTTAGTCGCATTAACCCCGTCTGTGCTGGCAGATCACATTATCAGATGCAACCTAGATTTAAACACTGTCCTAAGAAAGCATTGTATGAGAGGGAGCTCAGTTTGTCCCTCTACTTTAACTTTTAAACTGCTCAGAGTAGACTGGAATCTGCACACAGGTTTTCACCAAAGAGAAGGTAAGAAATATATATGTAAAAAAAAAAAAAAATTTTAGGTATGCTGTGTAAATAGGAACACATAGGGGGGAATTTATGAACGCATTTGCAACAAAAGTTTTAGGCACAAGCACCAAAATGTCACGCTAACTAACCGCAGTTTTATTTCTAGTATTTCTCTTTTTTTTTTTTTTAGTGTTCTTGTTGCATATTAATGTTTGCGGCTCACTGCACATGTTTTGTGTTTTATTTTGCATAATATTTCAACTGCGCAGTATTTGTGTACAGCATTTGCGACAGTAAAAGACCTGCAAACAGACGCACATCCTAGACGTTCGCCTAAGCACTTCTTAAACTATTGCAAAGATGATTCATACCCTCATACCCTTAAGTCAGCTTAGCACCTCCAGGTTCTCAGCTGTCATCCAGAAGATTCCCAGCAAGCTTGTGGCAGTTTAGAGACAATTTAGAGACTGTTCTCCTTATGAAGGCATTTAGGAATGAAACATTAACTAGGATAATAAATCTTTCGCTATATGCACTAGAACTAAGGGATACGACAGTTTGAGAGACGCTGATGATGCGTCAACATTTATAAATTCCCCCCCATAGTGTAGTGGGGATTTCCCAAATGTGACTGCAAAAGTGGAACTTTTCATGTAATGTTACATTATGGCCACTAGATAAGTATTTATTATCTATGCTCCACAGCACTATCTAGTGGCCATAATGTGATATTACATTGAAAAAACAACTAAAGAGTGTTCGTTTTGGCGTTTATAAGCACAGAGCAACAATCACAGATTGCCCTTACTTTTCTTCTCCCCCTCTTCCTGCAGATTTTTTCCTTTCCCAAACATTCACAGATATTCGCAGGTCAATTGGCGCTGCAAATAGTTTATAAACAGACTCCTATTTGTGTGATGATCTGACTTGCTTTGTGTTCTCTAGAAAACTGGAAAGAAGTACTTCAAAAATATATAGATGCAGATCAGTTGCCTAAATACTATGGAGGAACTCTAACAGACCCTGATGGTGATCCAAAATGTAAATCCAAGGTACAATTAAAAGTCTTATCGTTTTTTTTTTTTTTAATTCATAAGTCATGAATGTGGCTGTTAAAGGCTTACATAAGCATGTAATAATTTTTTTCTTATTTTGTGTTGGCTTTGGGGTACAGAAGTAATAAAAAAACATCCTATGAGCTAAAAAAACACCAAATAGTTAATAGCTGCCATGGAAAATGGTGTATTTGAGAAGCTTATACTGGGACACTAGATTTTCTTTCAGCTCCTCAGCTATAACTAACTAAATATTCAAATTGTGTATGCATTAACTAGTACTAATATTAGATGTTTGCAGAGTCGCTAAAAATATTTTAAGAACATTTTAAAGCAAGCAAAGAGCTGCTGAGTATGGAAAGGCAGCTTTCAATAGGCCTAATGCCTGCTGATTTAACTAGTAAGTATTCTGATACACAAAACAACAAAGACATTGTTACATAATAAGATTGGTAAAACACTTTACATTAATTATATACCCTTTTTTGTGTTGAATACTATCTTCCTAAAGGTGAGGCTACCATCAGTCAGCTGCTAAGGCTGCTTTTAAAGAAAGGATACATTTAATAGGCTATTTACTTCCTGAACTCTTGAGCCTGCCATTTTCATCATTGTCCATCTAGCAATTGTGGGTGTACTTTTTGGCCACTGCAACACATTGGATTGTAACCCTGAATGTTTATGATAAAATAAATATTTTTGGACTCTTAGGGGTCTACTTATAAACAGTTGGCAGAGCCATTTTGTTCTGTGTGAATAGAGGCAAAAACGGACATTCTAACAGGGTCATTCACATAACGGTGAAGAGTTTGGAGAAGGCAGGAGAAGTGAACCATCTAGGACAAAATATCTGATTTGGAAAAATCCTCCAATTCAGCTCACTTTACAGTTCAGCTATTTTGTCCTAGATTGTTCACTTCTCCTGCCTTCTCCAAACTCTTCACCCTTTTGTGAATAACCCTGTTAGTAATTATTCTTTTCAGGTCAAATGTAATGTAATACATTATGGCCACTAGATGGAGCCGATGAGCATAGAACATAAGTGTTTACCATGCTCCTCCTCTCCATCTAGTGGTCATAATGCAGTATTACATTACAAAACATTTGACTTGGAAAAAAAAATATACCGAGAATGTTCATCCTTGCCTCCCCGAACATTTGCAGGTTAAATGTCTCTGCAAATTGTTTATAAATAACCCCCTTAAACTTTTGGTGTGGCGCTCTTGTTTCCACCATCTCCAGGACTTTGCTTGAGGTAATATTTAAGACCACTTCAACCAGAGCCATTTTACTCTACAACATAGACTCCTCCCTGTTCTGTGAATTTGCATTAACGGTGAATCCAGCACTGTCTATCCATGTACGCTAAATCTTTTTTAGAAAGGCTGCATGGCCAGCCTAAGCCTAACAAACTTAATTGAGACACAAAAAGATAGGTAACGGAAAACAAATCAGCTAAGAGAGAGAAATGTTGCAACTGTGGTGCAATGTAACCACACCATGGCTACATAACGGAAATAGAGGATACTTCCTTGAATGTTCCAGCTCCTAGAACAGCCTTGTACTATAGCTTACATGTCACTGTGAATTAATTGCAAATCTATCCTTGCATTTGATGAAAATTAATGCAGATGGGACTAAAGCCTTATTAGTGACAAACATAAGCATGGGATTAAGTAAGATTTGAATGAATATGAATAGCAACGGAAAAGTAGGATCATTTGACCATACTGGTTTCCCTAATACACTGACTGTGACTCCTGTTTTACAGATAAATTATGGAGGAGATATCCCTAAGTCCTATTATGTGAGAGACCAAGTGCAGCAGAATTATGAGCATACTGCAAATATCAACAGAGGATCTACTCAGCAAACGGAGTACGAGATTCTGTTTCCAGGTTGTGTGCTCAGGTTAGTAGTCATCCGCTCCATTTTATGTTGGTTTCTCCACTGGAAAAGAGTTGTGAGATGTGTTTCTTGGGCCTGCACCAAGAATAGTGAAAGGCCACTGTTAAAGGAAAATGGCCTGATCATTTTGGTTCAGTTGTTTTGCATGTCAACAGAAAAAAGACATTTCTTCCCCGGGTAGGAGTTATACAAGAAAAGCTATACACTGGAATACGAAATGAAGCGTGTTATGACACTCTTTAGAATTCCATTGTGCATCCGCATGACAAATGTTGGTGCTTGCACCAGATCCATACCGGACACTATGTCCTTTGTTCAGCTCGGTAATACTGAACCTGATAAAATTACAGGCTGAGCATCACTGGGCTCCCACCCGGCCACTGCAACTGTCACACAGACAGATGCAATGGTAGACTTACACTGTGAGTGTGTGGACCCTGATGGGGAATTCTGAGAACTGAGTTTCCCATCAGGTCCGATCTGCTGCACATTGACAGTGGACAGGTACTATAGCAAGCCTTGTGTCGCAAGAGGAGATACCGATCAAAATTCACTGTTTGTTTGGGTGACTTCAAAGCCTTCTAGATTATTTCAATAATTTCTAACTAACTAAATCTCTAAACAATAACTGTGTGTTTACATAGGTGGCAATTCCAGTCTGATGGTGGTGATATTGGTTTTGGAGTTTTCCGAAAGACCAAGGCAGGAGAGAGACAGAAGGTTGCAGAAATGGTTGAGGCGGTGCCAAATGAAAGATACAATGCGCATATGGTACCAGAAGATGGGAGCCTGACCTGCGCTGAGGCTGGAACATGTGAGTCCAATAGGGAACTGTGATACCAACAGCTATTAACTGAAGCACAGTCATTAGTAGGGATATACCGATACTAGTACCAGTATCGGTGCCGATACAGAGTATTTGGGCGAGTACTCCTCCTGATGCCTATCCTGATACCGGAACTGGGTGCCCTATAATGACTCGCCGCCCAGCTTCCTGATTGGTCGGGAAGCTGGCCAATTAGGGAGCCGGGCAGCGAGTCATTACCTGCCCCCTGGCTTCCTAATTGGCCAGAAAGCCAACTCCATGCTTCCTCGCCACCTGGAGACAATGGAACGTGGAGGCGGCTTCCCAGCTAACCTTCCTTAATGGGACTTCTGGTATCGTTATTCGGAATCGGTGAGTACTAATAAAAAAAAAATATCGGTACTCGATACTGAAAAACCGGTATGGGTGCATCCCTAGTCATTAGAGCATGATGGAAATGTCACATATAGATATGCCCTGTTGCACTCCTTAGCGAGTCAAAGAATAGACTTGTAAATCAGGTGGGTGCTTGAAGTGACCACAGACGGCACCGTGAATATCACAAAGTCCGAAAAATTTCACCAGCACACCATTTAAATGTGAAGCAAATCCATTTAATGACACATGCTTGTCATTCAAATACGTTTGAATGACAAGCATGTGTCATTAAATGGATTTGCTTCACATTTAAATGGTGTGCTGGTGACATCTTTCGGACTTGATGGAAATGTCAGACTCCACTTGCTAAGCTATAACACATTGACAGTAGTTAATGCCTGCTCTCAATGCCTCTTTTGGCAGTAAATAGCATTTACCGTGGTAAAAAAATGAATTAAGTCTACAGTTGAGCTTATTCAGTAAGGCAATACAAAGTGCAGTGCTAAAGTCTAAAAGTCACATTTTATTTTCCTGTAGTCATATTAGGTAAATAATATCCGCTAGCAGTGATTGCTCTTATTTGTGCAGTAAGGTGGGCATAAAACAGCTCCAATAAAATTATGAGGTCCAGGTTGTCCCCAGTATTTTACATTAAACGCCGTAGCCCAGTGTTATGGTGTCATTAATATGTACTCTGTTAATGGCAGGAAGTGCCACCATACAACGATTAAAAAAACTTGTTGGAGATTTACTCTAACAGGGTTATTCACAAAAGGGTGGAGAATTTGGAGAAGGCCGGAGAAGTGAACAATCTAGGTTCTAGGACAACATAGCTGAACTGGAAACATTGTCCAATTCAGCTCACTTTCCTGTCAACTTTGTTGTTCTAGATTGATCACTTCTCCTGCCTTCTCCACACTCTTCACCCTTTTGTGAATAACCCTGTTAAACTTTATTGCACATATGGAGAGTGCAAAAATACCTGTTAAAAGTGACCAAGACAAATAGAGACAGTGAATCTTCCTATCAGGGACACAGACCGCAATATAAACCTGACAGGTATTCTAATCCCTCTCCACTCTATCCAAAACTAACAAAAAAAGTTTTGGCTTCAGTTGCACTTTAAAGCTGTTGCTGCCGACAGTTCATTGTGCATCATTCCCCTAGTCAAATGACAACATATTTTGACCCGACAAGGTTTTTATTCAGTCAACACTTGGCAAAGACCCATTTGAGTTGAAACTTGTAATTTGTCTGTTTCTGTTAAAGATGGATTTTATCACAATGTTAGAGAGGTGCTGATCGATACCTGTCTAGGGTGAGCCAAATGCCTAACAAAATGTTAGACTGGAAGTACTGCAGAATGCAATAGAGCATGACTGGCTCAGAAGGCAGAATGGTACACTGCCGCTGAGTTTCCTGCTAAGATAATGTAAAGTTAGATTCAAGCAATAATGCTACCAGTGTGTTAAATGTCATTTTAAATAGTGGCAACTGTCGTAAAGGTATTTGGGGAATACATATCTGACTGGGGGTAACCATAGCTTAACCCCCTGCCCCCCAATCCAGTGCCCAGTGTGACATTTGGGTGAGAATTGGACTTTTAAGTAGGGATGCACATATACTTTTCGAGTACCAGTGCAGATACTTGGCATTTTCATGAGAACTACCAGGGTTGCAGCGGTTGCAGCTGGGACCTGGCTCTGGTGCTCCACCACTGTCCTGAAATCATTAGTCTGTATTGTTTTAGAAAAACTGTCACATGACAATAAACAAAAATGTATCAGTACTCATACTTGTAAGTACTCGGCAAGTACCAGTACTTGTAAAACTGGTATCTGTGCATCACTTTATTTATATTTATAAAAACAAAATCATACATTAAAACAGAGATGTACAAATCCCAGGAGCTCCGTGTGCTCCTTACAAATGACAGCTGCCTCCTAACTTTTTGATTTTTCTCTAGTCTAGTCTTGGAGCTCAAAAGTATTGGTACATGTACTCGTACTTGTATCTGTGCAACCCTACTTTTAAGCAATGCTTGATAAGTATGTGGTTTTACCTGGCCAAAGCTTTCTTGTTACAGTCAGTAGAGGGAGGGAAACTGTCAACTGCTTTACTTTTGTCTCTGGGTTGGGAAGCACAAGAAGTAGCAGCAGGTTGTGGGGTTACAGAGGAAAAGTGATGTCTTCTTACTTGGCATTTCCAGGGAGACATGCTTGTCTATGGCCAACTTTATTCATTAGTGGGTTCTTATGTAATCAGTAGGTGATGTGATCAATAACTAATTTGCTTCTCTCTTAATTCGGCCCTCCCTGCTTCCTGTTTAGATGTGCTTCGCTTCGACAATACGTACAGCTTCATACACGCCAAGAAGGTTAGCTACACTGTGGAAGTCCTGCTTCCAGATCGCAGCTCTGAAGAAAAGATACAGAAGCTAGAAGAAAAGCTGGAAACCAGCCTCAGCCTCTAAGAAGACACCAAAAATGCCATGAAGCCCATTTAAGAGCCTGAAGCTTGGTTGTGAAACAAAGATTATGTTTGAAATATATGTATATATAGGATAAAGCATACAATTTAAAAATGCAATAAGGCATACCATAGCTTACCCAGGTGCCTTATTGCATTTTAAAGTGGCAACACATTGACTATGTTTGATGGTCATAGTTCCTTTTAGATGCCAACAACATGCATAATGGCTACTGAAACATTAATACCTAAGACCAGCGCAAAACACGTCAACATACTTGAAATTGGCGTGACTCAATCCAGTCTGGTTAATTTCTATTCATCCGTTATAAATACTGGAATTACCCCAAAGGTGTCACAAACATAGAAAAGTGGAACTTCAGCCAGACTTTTGGATAAAATAGAGAAACCTCTCTCAGACTTGTATCAATGTAAACCCATTGGACAGATTTCTTCCCATTTACTGCCCATTTACTCTTTAGGTTGCAATGAGGAGCAATTAGAGAGGTTCTAATTGTTCCCCATTCTAGTCAAAACTAAAGGAAGTTCTGCATTAAGATATGGAATTACTGGTCATTGGCTTGGATCTATTACCAAGACCATATAACCCCGTAAACTGTCAGCTATGACTGACTAGTATTAGTGCTGGCATTCAATTTCTAAATAAATACTTGCATAAGAACATTTCATGATATCTAACATGGGCACCACATTTTAATAGTGATGTATAAGCACTTTTAATTAATTTTCCCCTTCTCCCATATATTTAACCTAGTGATAGTTGTCCTTCCATTACATGACAAATTTGTATTCCAATGTGCCCATACGAGTCTCACACCTATGCAATATACTGTAACTGCGTTAGATTTCATGTACAGGTCCACAGAGAACTCAATACATTTCTGTTTGTTAGAAGTGTGGCTTTGCTACCTTTTCAAGTAACCTAAAATGCTTGAACAGGGAGGTTACCAAGTACAGTTTATCATGTATATAGTTTAATCAGTGCTGGATCTCAATGACATAGTTACTAAATGACCACCATGAAAGTATGGCCGCTCTTTGTACACGATGGTGAGTAACATTTGACTGTTCAGCTCTTCTTAAATCTGAACTCCTCCTTACCATCTTGTCTTGAATTGTATTGTGATTGTAATGTCTTCCTTATATTGTAAAGCGCTGCGCAAACTATTGGCTCTATATAAATCCTATATTATAATAATCATAATAATAACAACTCCAGGAAAGCAGCTAAATACACAGATGAAATATGTATAAGGGAGCTGCTTTACCTGCCAACGAATTTGTATTTCTGATCATCTAGTGCTGAGATTAACACAGCTCTGCCACACAGCACAGTCCTGTCTGATAGGACAGAAGACCTGTTTTTGTATGTGCTGCATTAAATAATATTTACAGGTCTTGTCCCTCCCGATCCTGTGATTGGGCAGTGAAGGAAGGACCAGTAAATAAGCTTATTATCATGCTCCTTTTTAGAACATGAGCACCGCTGCACAGCTGATTGGCTCATTTTGCTGTTTCTACCATTCCAGCCTGCGCTCCGCTGTATATAGATTGCAAGAGGCTGATACCAGGTAGTTCAGGCCTTAACATGAATGCACGGATTAAAAAAATAAATGCACTTAGGATGTATTAATGAATACTTTGTGTCTTTTATATCTGCCTGGAGTTTAGCTTTAAATTGACCAGAATATGCTGCTCTGTTCACCTCTGTGCAGTGTTTAAGATGACAGGCACAGACAGCTATGTGTCTTTTAAACGTGGCGTTAGCTGAATAGGGAGGGGGCGACATGCACAAAGTGACTTGAACAATGTGGCAATTTCCTTGGCAACCGTATTCACAGAGGCAGCCATTACAGTTGCTATGAGCTAACTTAAAGTGTGCAGAAAGGAACGTGAACATTCATTCTGCAATGATTATTAGGATATCCGTATGTTAGTTGGAGTAATTGTGGTCGTCCTCTCTGACAAACGCTTTAGAGTTTCAGACTATCATAGCCACATAATTCTAATCCTTGGGATTGTCATGTCAGTGTCAACCTGATGACTAGCGGATTTCTTCTGTTTGAGTGGTTGTAGTATTTTTTTAGTCTTGACGTACTGTAGCTCAAATACTGCTACATAAATAACATCGCCAATGTGGTATCGCTGATAACGTGGTACTTGTAATGTGGTAACTTGTCAGGGGAGCTTATCAAAACTGCAGCAGACACAATCTGGAGCTGCATGGCAACCAATCAACTTCCATCTTTCATTTTCAAAGCCAAACTGAAGAAAGAAGCTGATTGGTTACTAGGGGCAGCTGCCCCAGATTCTGACAAATTCCCCCCAGTATATGAAGCAAACTAGCAACAAGTTTAGAGGCTGCCTGTCAGTTATCAAAGTCTATGTGACACTTTTTAATGGAAAAGTCCACTTTTTTGAGGGGAAAAAAACAAAAGAACAAATGTGCATTGGAGCCAGTGAAGCACTGCAGCCGCAATCAGTAGATCGTGGGTGCAATGTTCTGGCTTCTGTAGGCTCTTCCTTCTGTCAGTGTCCCAGAAGAATGAATGGACTACAACTGGAGTGACGTCACCACACTTGTATTCCATTGAGAGCTACACGTCCCTCTACTGCGGTGGCTGATGTAACTTATAGTTTCTCTATTCACAGATCCAGTCAAAGGATCTGTGAATGGATGACACAGCTGTGTGAATGGAGCCACACATAGCTCTGCTGAATTAAAAATACAGCAGCCTGCAGGGAGAAGAAGCCCCCTGATTTAGGTAAGTGGAAGGGGGGTTCCAATGTGACCATGTTTCATTTTACACCCTGAATATGGTTGTAACATGAAACGTGATCTAAAAGGTGAACTTAGCCATTAAGTCTATTTGCAGCCCCTGTGCTTGTAATCCTGGGCAGCCAACTGCAACAGATTCACACAGGTCTGAGACACATTTCTTAGTACAGTTAAGACAGATATTCACTCAAAACAGATGCACAATTAGGAAGTGGTCAGGAGCAGGTTTTATTTTGTGTGAATGCTAAGGAAGGCAGCTGAATTTATAAATGAAGCTACCTAAAAATATAAAAGCCCATCTCTGGGGGGGGGGGGACTACCCATAGAGTGGGGCTACCCCCGCACTGCATGGGTTATATGCTCATTTTTGTTTTGGGGTATTGTGTAAAGCAGTGGTTCTCAACCTGTGCGGCCATAGCCCCATCCTATCCCACCTCAAGCTGACACTCGATGCTGGGCAGCATATTATGAAAGGCTGCTTGGCGGAAGAACTGACAGGGCTGCGCTAGGGGGAGGCAGAGGAGCCTCTCGCCTAGAAAAGTGGAAGGCATGCAATGACCCACTGAACATGGGGTCGCGACCCACTTTTGGGTCACGACCCAGCAGTTGAGAACCAAGGGTGTAAAGGATTTTTATTTACCTCATCCCTGCTTCCCTGGCAGTTGACGCTACTCTCATTGCTCTTGCTAGTGGACTGTACCTTAGCGTCATCATGTATATTGCAGGGCTAGGGACATCCGCGGGTCTTGGATCACCAAAGTGCAGTGGGGAGAAGCTGCAGGTGCCAAATGTGAGTCTGCAGGAGAGGGGGTCAGGTAGGTAAAAAGCCCTTTACACAATACTCCTTGACAAATGGGCAGTTTTTTTTGTCTAAAGATAGACTTGAAATCTGTCTCCTGTTTAGGATTGTCCCCGCTGTATACACAGGGTCTACTGGGTGAGCATTGAGGACTGGGATAGTCTCTGTGAAGCTCAGGTTAAATTCTGCCACCTATGATGAAAACCTAGTTAACGCTGATGCAATAATTGACATTAGGTCCACCACTCCTTCTTCCTGCTGCCATGAAGGAAGAACATTTACAGCACTGAAGTATTACTGGTCACTGGTGTGGCCATCCACCTGGTTAGACCTAGCCAAGGGTAGGTTCTTTCGGGAAGATGACCACACAATCCACCTATGGTCACAGTGAAGAAGTGGAAGTTTCCTCCATGGGGTATGGCAGACCTAAAGTCAATATTTCATTTTAAACCCATTTTACCAAACACTTTGGTGCATTATATAGCACAATGATTATGAAAATGGGGGGGTGGAGACTGTACCAGTTAACATTTATACTTGCATTGAGATTTTTCTGTGAAGCGTCTTTACTTTTCTTTTGTGCAGTTTTCATAAATCTGCCAATTTTACTGTACTGTTTACAACTACTGATTAAAGCTGAAATCCAGGCAAGCATTGAAATCCACCCATGGGCAGTCCGTGCAGCCTGCTTTGTCATTCTCACACCCCTGCTAGACAGCACAGCCAGATCCTTAACTTCCCTCTCCCAGTCCAAGTGCTGCTACATACATTCAGGGATTACAGGAGACTAACATAAAGGTACTTACTTTTTTTAATTTAAATATTTTTAATGAAGACATACCTGTAATAAATGGTGTTTACCTGCACGGAGTTCAGCTTTAACTAATTTCATGCATTTCGATTCAATTTAGTCTTGGATCAGGCCAGTTTTATTGTTCTTTTTGCTTGATAAACCCATAATAAAAAGTTTACATGTTTCAGTGGTTTACCAAAATCTGTGTTTGTTTTTTTTCCATGCAGGCAACTCAATTCTTTGTTAACACACACACACACGTCTCCAAGCTTGTTTACCCCATAAATGTGCATTTTATTACCATGATTGGCATAGATCAAATCTGCTTTCAAAGCTGTTTTTTATAAATTACGTTGTCTGCAGTTGAAGGTCACCCCTGCTCAGGAGACCAATAAAAAGGAAACCATTACAGTGTCAGGTACACCTGTGTGTATGAGCCTCTACGGATCTAAAATACATTTCTATGCATTGTTTTCAATATCATATAATTTTATCAATGCATCCCTAGTTACAACTAGGGAGGCAACGATACCGATACTAGTATCGGTTATTGGTACAGATACTGAGTATTTGGGCAAGTACTCGCCCAAATGCTCCTGATGCCTATCTTGAACTTCCGGTATCAGGAAGCTGGACAGCACGTCACTACGCGCTGTCTGGCTTCCTGATTGGCCAGGAAGCCGGCTCCATGCTCCCTCATCACCTGGTAACGAAGGAACATGGAGCCGGCTTCCCAGCCAATCAGGAAGCCGGCCCCCATGTAATGACTCGCTGCCCGGCTTCCTGATTGGTCAGGAAACTGGCTCTTTGTTTCCTCGTCACCTGGTGACGAGGGAGCATGGAGACGGCTTCCCGGCTCATCAGGAAGCCGGGTAGCGAGTCATTACACGCCTCCCGGCTAATCAGGAAGGCGGGCGGGGAGTCATTACACGCGGCCCGGCTCCCTTAATGGGACTTTCGGTATCGGCGAGTACCAATAAAAAATATTGGTGCTCGTACTCAATACTGACAAAATGGAATCGCTGCATCCCTAGTTACAACACTGTAAAAATCCACATATTCATTTTGACATCAATGCACTGAATACTAAAAATACCCATCCAATCCCTGCAGGGAGATGATCGAGAAGTGACCGAGCGACGGTATGTGTGCGCTCACTTCCCGATCTATTGAGCTGACGTGCGACAGTTTCATTGTCACACGTCGGCTCGAACTATGAGGATGAGTGATTTTCACTCGCCTCATAGTTCTCCTTAAACAACCAGATACACACATGTATTTTTAATCAGTGGTAAAAGGCTAGGACATGATCCTATTGTTTGAGCCAAATAAAAATAAAGTTTTCCTATCCTACATCTTTTTTCTCTGTGTTTCTGGTCATTTATTGTACCTACTAGATCTGCACTAGTGTGGCCAGCTTAAGCATTTACATTCATTGATATTACAATTAGCATTGGAAGATTTTCAGATGTTTTTTCCCCTCTTATACCCCAATAACATAAGCTGTCCTTCATTGTTCTAGAAGTTTCTTTTTTTTTTTTTTTTATTGAATAAATCTGCCAGCAAATGTCTCCTTGTGATTTTTTTATGACACCACACATATACTGTATACTGCACTCTCTTAACCTTTTTTAGACTAAAGGTTATTGATGTCTCGATGCCCAGGCCAAATCTAGCCACATCAGCATGTATTAACTTGACACAAACTCTATAATTTGCATACCTAATTTTTTTATTGACCGGTTTGTATTTGCTAATTGCTATACTATATTATAAAAACACTGCCCTTTTCATATAAGTTGAAATATGTGCAAACATGTAAAAGAATGTATATCGATGTTGTAAATTGTTAATACTTCAATAGTATCTGACAATTACAGTATTAAACAGATGAACATCGCTAGCCTCAGGCTTCAATTGCTTCTGCGGTGCCATCGGCATATTTTGTTCAAGAAGCATATGATCTGTTCAATAATTCTATGATCAGAAATCATTCTAATTTGTCATCAGCTGGAGCCACTAGCCACACAAGGTGTTGGCATGTGGCTCTCAAAGAGAACATTAATACACACATATTGTGGGCAGGAAGGGGTTAAGGACTAGTCCATATCAGTATGACACGATTTTTGTTGACACAGATTTCAGGGGCAATGATTTTTTCTTTGAAAGGCTTGATTTGAATTAGGGATGCACCGATATCAGTATCTGTGCTGATACTGGGAATTTTTACAAGTACTTGTACTAGTAAAAATGCCTCGATACTAAGCGCCGATAAGCGCTTTAAATTCTTCAACAGAAGCCGACAATGTAAACAGGTGCCGTAGTTCAAACGAAGGCTGCCGAGGTCCCCAGCAACGTCCTGGCAGCCTTCCTGTGAACCGCGGCGCATGTTTACAGCATTGGCCCAGCACAGCCCAACATAGACCACACATAGCCCAACATAGACCACACATAGCCCACCATAGACTCCACACAGCCCACCATAGACCCCACACAACCCATCATAGACCCCCCCACAGCCCACCTTAGACCCTGCACAGCTCAGCAGAGACCCTGCGCAGCCCAACACTGACCCCACGCAGCCCACCATAGAACCTGCACAGCCCATCTGAGACCCTGTACAGACCCTGCGCAGCCCACCTGAGACCCTGTAGAGTCCACCATAGACCCTGTACAGGTCACCTAAGAACCTGCGCAACCCACCATAGAACCTGCACAGCCCACCTGAGACCCTGTACAGCCCACGATAGACCCTGTACAGCTCATCTGAGACCCTGTGCAGCCCACCATAGACCCAACACAGACCTCCTAAATCCCCACAAAGCCTCCTGAGACCCTGCACAGCCACCTGAGAGTCCGCACAGCCACCTGAGACCCCACACAGCCTCATGAGACCCCGCACAGCCCTCCTGAGATCCTCCACTGGAGACATCAGGCCAGCACCCCAGAGCAGCACAGACTATGTTGCTTCATATTATTCTGAATTGATGTATAATGCATTGCTTTGCATTTGTAGTCCTCTGTAGCTAATTGCCATTCGGTATTGCTGTATAATATATATCTGGGATTTCTCTAGTTTATGGTATTATTCTGCATTGCTGTATAATGTATTGCGAGGATTTGTAGTTCTCTATAGCTGATAGTATACTGCATTACTGTATAATGAATTTCTGAGATTTGTAGTCCCTTTACAGCTTGGAGTCAGTTGCAGAACTACCAGGGGAGCAGTGTTTGCAGCTGGGACTGGGCCCTGGCACTTCACCACTTTCCTAAACTCATTAGTCTGCACTGTTTGGAAAAACTGTCACATGACACTGAAACAAAAAGTATCGGTACATGTACTCCTTCTGGAAACTGGTATCGGTGCATCCCTAATGTGAATTGTTGTAAATTGCAAACTGCAATTAAATCACCAAAAACTGAGTAGAAAGAGTCTCTTTAAGGACACCAAACAGCAACAAAGTACTTGTATTGAAAGGGTCCAAATGGTGTTGCTTTGCAATACTTCTGCATGTGTCATATAGCATGCTATTGCTGTGTGCTGTGGTTCCTCCTGCTGAACCCTCAGTATTGTGAATTGTATTGGGGGGACACCCTATCTGACACACCCAGAAGTGTCAGACAGCAGTGGTGCACTGAGCTATTTAATGTTGGAAATAAAACATGCATATGCTGATATGTCTGTGAAGGTTCTCACTTATCCAGGTCATGGTATATCTGTAAAAAAATAAGGAAAGGCAACTGGACTTGCTGTATTTTTCTTGAAGTCGTTTCACTGGTCATCCTACCAGCTTTCTCAATTCAGAATGACAAAAAGAGGTTTAAAAGAGATTTAGATTTTGAGATAATTGATTTTTGATTAGTTGCTGCCGCCACCATTGTTCTGCCCCACCTTTCTCCTCCTCGCTGGGAGCCGCTGCATGCTGCGATCTGTGTCCCCTACAATCAGAGGAGACACCCAGCGAGGAGAGACCACTGTGCCTCTGCATTCCCCTCGCTGCTGTGCCCTGTTCCTTCGATGCTGCCGCTCCCCATACCTTCTCTGCTACCCTGGCCCATACCTCCTCTGCTGCCCCGTTCCTCTTCTACTGCCGAACCCCGTTCCTCTTCTACTGCCGAACCCCGTTCCTTCTCTGCTGGCCCCATGCCCCCTCTTCTGCTGACGATAGCCCTCACATACACCCCCGGAAGCCCGATAAAGTCACGGGTCCGATGGAATCATAGAACACTACCGTCAAGTTTCCCAGCCAGTGGCTGGGAGAAAAAGCCAGCCTGGCTATTTTAAATTGCAATAGCCAATAGCAGGTTGGCTATTGCACCCGCCCACTGCCTGCTGTCAGTCAGCAGAGGAGGACCTGAAGAAGAACTTTCTCCTTCAGGTCCCTCCTCTGCTGATTGACAGCAGGCAGTGGGCGGGTGCAGTAGCCAGCTTGCTATTGGTTATTGCAATTTAGCCAATAGGAGGCTGGCTAATGCTCCCAGTCACTGCCTGCTGTATTTATATTCTGCTGCCTCAGCAGTTGTCATTCCCCAGTGAAGTGGAAAGGTGGCTCTAGAGGTCTAATAGACCCCTAATGTTACCTTAAAGAGAACCTGTCACCTCCAATGTGCTATCACATAAGAGGCTTGTGAGCCCCCCATGCGATAGCAATGAAGTTAAAAAAATGTAAAAAATTAAGTTAAATGAAATTAAAAATACCCCAAAAAAGTTTAAAGTCCCCCGACCCTGCAAACAAGCACATACTAGAGCAATAAATAATTTTCCGGTCCATATTCATGGCTAACTGAACTGATGACTGGGCTTTTATTTATTTTAAAGAAAAGTTTGGTTATTTTATTATATTGCAGTTTCGCAATTCATATTATTTTTAATACATGAAACTAATTTAAATGTCTAATATACATACAATTATTTTTAAAAAATATATAAAAAAAGGTGGGAAAAGTAACTTTTGGTTTCGGCCTGACAAATTTTGCTGCGGGAGGTGTGTTGTAGTGCCATTCATTTCACATGGCACCCCAAACACGCCTCCTACCCACAGTGTGATTGCCCGCACTGGAACACACGGTACTGCAATTGCGTGCGTTCCAGTGCCATGCGATGGCAAAAAGTGTGAATGCAGTTTTATTATGATGTAAACTTTGATTGTAACTCTCCATTTGTAAACCCGTGCATGCAACTCGAAACCAGACACCCCAGGGCCACGGCCTTGGCCTCGTGCAAACACTCCCACACGTGTAATACTGCGTACACAGGGCCTCATGGCTTCAACCGCCTCTGTGGTCTTCGGCGCTTCCTCCCCCTTAGGGAGAAAGGCCACCATGAACGGCACCCTGTGTCAGGCAAAGCCCCATTGCGCACCTACCCTCCACAGATGGTTACAGCCACGATACAGTCCAACATCACACTCCGGTAGAACTCCACCTTCTCAGAGGTTGGAGTCCACACAGATAGTCTTTTTGTTGGTTTTACTTGAAGGTATAAACAGAACAAAGATAAGTTTCAGCCACCCCCGGGTGGGATGACGGCACAATTCTTGATGGTTGCATAGGGTTACAATTTAGAGAGAGAGAGAGGTACATCAGCCCAGGTGCAGCCCAGAGTCCACGACTTACTTCGGCCAGAGGCCCACTGGCAAATATCGTCATTCTTCTAGCACTTCACTATTCTCCGGAATCTCATCCTTGTCAGTCCTAGCACGGTGGGTTTCCCCCTGTGAAACTAGGGAATCCTTGTAGCTCTACATAGTCCTAGGCCAGGTCCTGTCCTTCCCATGGACCAGCCTATGTTTATGAATCAGTCTCTCTCCGGAGACTCTGCAACCAGTCTTAGACTTCTCCTGTCCTGTACTCCTCTGAACAGAGCCCTTCCCCTCTCGGGCGCCCCCTATAAATCAACTCTCCTGGGACACAGAGTCTTCCCAGGCCAGAGCTGCATCTATCTCCAGGGCCCCATGGGGGCATCTAGTGGCCGTTGGCCGTACTGCACCTACCTACACGCCGCCGAGTCCCGAGTCTATGACTGCAGTGAGCAGAGCGGCAGGGTTAATACTACCCCTGCCGCTCCGTGTAGACAGTGAGAGGGGAGAGCTGTGCTCTTCCTCTCTCACCTGTCACAGGAGTTCCAGCACAGTGCTGTGCTAGAACTCCTGTATTGGAGGTGACAGGGTCAATAAAGAGAACCTGTCACCTCCAATTGCTATCACACAGGGGATTGTTTTCTCCTGTGTGATAGCAATAAAGTTAGGTGGAAAAAAAATTAAATTGATTAAAAAAATGTTTTTAAATAAATAATAAAATAGAAAAATGAAATAATTAAATAAAAAGGTAATTAAAAAGTATGTTCCTGACCTAGAAGGAAGCCTTCTATCAGTGAAAACTCTTGCTAACAACGGCCTCAGAGGTGAGGAATGTATAATCAAAACAACAAGCAAATCCTCACAAAAACTAGATGAACAATTATACAGACTCATCACTGCAGAGGAACAAGTCAAGGCAGCCACTCATAATCCACACAACAAATGTATCCATCTATGGCACCGACGACTAGGGCACTGAGACCCAGAAGCCATATCAAGATATTATAAGGAGAGGCTTATCAGAAGATATAACCGTACTGCCCTGCCAAATGTTCATGACATGTAAATGCTGTATAAAAGCAAAGGCCACACGTACCCTATTTTCACAGACCACTCAAAGAAAGACCACGCACCCCATGGAGCTCATACACAGCGACGTGTGCAGACCACTGAAAACTCCCACATCAAGTGGGAACAGATATCTACTGACTTTCATTGATTATTCCAGGTACACAGCAACTTATCTGATGAAGCACAAGAATGAAACATCAGAAAAACTTCAAGAGTTTGTAGCCATGTCCAACAACAAATTCCCATGGAAACCAGAATTTATACATACCGCCAACGGAGGGGAATACATCAGTAAGGAAGTGGAATCATATCTGAAGAAACAAATATAGTACACCAGACCACCTCACCATACACTGCTGAACAAAATGGTGTAGCAGAACGGAAAAATTGCACTCTTATAGAAATGGCCAGATGCATGCTGTCAGACGCCAACCTTCCTTAAAGCTGCCCATACACCTGACGATTATCGTATGATAATCGCGGGTGATCCCGCGATTGTACGATTATCGTACGTTGTATTGGCAGCGTGCGACTGCATTTACTGTACGGTCGCATGACTTTCGTATTGCGAGCACGCTAGAAAACCCGCCTAAAATCGTACCATCTTCGGCGGGTTGGTAGTGCGATCGCAAGACGAAAGCTGCACGGCCCGAAGTGCGGAAGCGCATACTGCCCGCTCACCATTGCAATCATCTGTAAGCCCAGCGGAGAGGACTTGCGATGATCGCAAGTACGATCTGCCTGTCCAAGATGGGCAGGTCCTACGAACTTTTAATCACCTTAGAACCATCGCACAACGAAAGTCGTGCGATGGTTGTAAGGTGTATGGCCAGCTTTAGTACTTACAGAACAGACTACAAAGCCATTGAAAGAACCCCATTTGAAATATGGCATGGATCTAAGCTTTTTCCCCCCATAGTCTCACACTATTATTATACATTTATATAGCTCTGACATATAACACAGGACTGTACAGAGAACATGAAGCCAGTGACATTAGTTTCTGTACAGAGGAGCTTACACTCTAATGCAGAATGGCACCGGCTGTAGGGGGACTACAAATCCCAGCAATACATTATACAGCAATGCAGAACAGTATATGAATTGGACTTAGTAACGCAGGGGGCTCAGGACTTAGTAACGCACTGGACTCAGGACTTAGTAATGCACTGGACTCAGGACCCACCTGAGACCCCGCAGAGCCCACCTGAGACTCTACACATACCTGAGACCCACACAGCCCACCTGAGAGTGACCCAGCAGAGCACACCATAGATCCTGGGGTCTGCAGGGTCTCAGGTGGGCTGGTCGGGGTCCCTTTCCCTGAACATGCAGCTCCTTATCTGCTGCTGCTTGGGCCAGGCCCCTCCTGCTGCCAGACCGGCGCTGCTGGGGCCCGGCCTCTCCCGCTGCCAGGTCAGTGCTGCTGGAGCCCGGCCTCTCCCACTACCTCTGTCAGCCCCCCAGGCTGCCCGGGCCCCTGACATCAGTATCGGCCATACCCCCCCGCTGATGGCGGCCCTGCCTATATTCCAAAGGAGAAACGATCCAAGTTGGAGAACACAGGCATTGAAGGTATTCTGATGGGCTATAGTGAACAAAGTAAGGGGTATAGAATACTACACCAAAAGACTGACACAGTGACAGTAAGACACAGCGTTTATTTAGATGAGAAGCCATCACCAGAAACAATGATCCCGGGGAGTTGTGAAGTGAATTTGCCCAGTAAACCAGCAAAGGAAGCTGAGCAAAGTGAAGCCGCACAGGAGTCAGAACAAGAGGTGGAACTCACATTGTCAAGTTCCATGTTAAATTCTGCTAACAACCTAAAATTAGAAGATCCACTCAGGCAACAAAGGGAATACCACCCTGCAAACTAGGGATGCACCGATACCTATACTAGTATCGGTGCCGGGTATTTGGGCGAGTACTCATACTCGCCCAAATGCTCCGATGCCTAGCCCGATACTTCCGGTATGAGGAAGCTTACCGGCTTCCCAGCCAATCAGGAAGCCGGGCAGCGTGTAATGACGCAGCGCCTGGCTTTCTGATTGGTCAGAGAGCCGGCTCCATGCTCCCTCATCACGAGGAAGCATGGAGCCGGCTTCCCGGCCAATCAGGAAGCCGGGCGCCACGTCCTTAAACGCTGCCCGGCTTCCTGATTGGCCAGAAAGCTGGCTCCATGCTTACTCGTCACCTAGTCAAGACAAGAAGCACTGGGACGGCTTCCCTGCTAATCGGCAAGCTGGGTGGCGAGTCTTTACACGCTGCCCGGCTTCCGGGCTAATCAGGAAAACAGGTAGCGAATCATTACATGCCGCCTGGCTTCTTGAATAGGACTTTCAGTACTTGGTAATTGGTGTTGGCGAGTACCGAAAAAAAATATCGGTACTCGATACCGAAATACCGGTATTGGTGCATCCCAACTGCAAACTGTCATATACTGCTAAGACACATAGAATACTCGAACCAACATCGTGGTAAGAAATAGAAAAATTACCAAAACGCAAAGCCAATCAATGGAGAGAGGCAGCTAAAGAAGAAATGATTACGGATGCACTCGCCAAGCCATTGCCAAAGGATCGTCACAGTTTCCTTCAAGAATAGCTAAACGTCACATAGCAATGCATATGCTGTTGAGAAGGGGTGTTGGAAATACAACAGCATATAGTGACAATTTGTATTTTGAGCTGTAGATGGCGCTGTAGTGCAATGTTAGTTTTCTATATGCATGTTTATCTATGATACATAGGAAGTTCTCTCTGTATGGTGTTTAATGCTGTATTCACATATAATGTCCTTCTAAGCAAGAACAACTTAATTCCTCCAGTTCTCAGAGCTGATTAACAACTTAATTCCTCCCAGTTCCTCAACGCATTCCTCCAGTTCTCAGAGCTTCACCTAAACACATAACCAACATTCAAGACTGAAAGGTTTACACAGCGCTCACCAGAAAGGGAGGTATTAGCGCCCATTCCCACCCAATGCATTTTGATCATTTTTGTTATCACATTAAAAACGCATACACACAAAAATAGTGCTTTTTAATGGTGTTGTTGGCACTAGTGCGTTGCATTGCAGTTTGAGAAAATAGAGCATGTTGCATTTTTTCACACCACAACTCATGTAAATGCATATCTTTTAATAGTATCAGTGATGGTGCCCCTAGAAAAATAAACTGCATGTAAAATGCATGGGCCCTTTGTCCCCATTCACACCTAGGCATACCGGAAACACAGGTCACGTTCAAGTGTGTGTGTTTTTTCACGTGCTTATTGCGCATTTTTACTTTACTGCATGCACGACAAATGCGGAACAGTAGTTTAATATCTGCAAATGCGTTCCATGTTTTTTCCTCCGCGTTTGTATTTGGGGGTAAGCGTGCTTGCCCAGGTGTGTTTGGGCTGCCTTTAACTGGTAATGCCCCAGCAAACACGTTTTGCAAATGTGCATCAATGCGAACATTTTTTGTGTGCGTTTGCCACATGATCACAGAATGCTCAGGTATGAAAGGGCCCTCAATCTGCATATTTTCTGGGTGCTGCAGGGTTTGTTTTTACTTGCTGACAGAGATGCTATAAAGGTTGCTGTTCTATAAATACTATAATAGAAAGCATAATCCAGCCTGATTAAAAAGCCGCATTTTACAGCATGGGCATTGACACCCCGGGCCAGGACTGTCCTATGTGTCACCCTGCTCAGCTACTCCTCCTCACCCACAACAACTAACATCTTTTAAATTGGGAGCCCTAGGTATAGGATGTCACATGACTCCGACCGTGTCCATCCATTGGGTGATCGCGGACACAACTTCGCAGGGACCGTCTAACAATATCACTCCTGAGTTCATAGCGCAGAAAGCAATGTGGTAGTCTCTTCCTGTGTATTGGTTCCTCAGAGCAACTGCTGGGTTGTTACATAACACACATCTCCCTCTATGTCACAGCTACAGGCAACATGAGGTTATCAGAAGCCGCCTCTGTGCCACACAGTCCTGTCACTTGGCGGGTGTCTCTTCTTTATATGTAATGCACTGTATTCGTCTGGGGATATCACACGGGTTGGCAGTCTCTTCTTTGTCTGGTCACCGGTGGGTCTGTATATGGTGGCAGAGATGATACCTGTGTGCTCTTGTGTGACTGTCCCTGACTGCACTGTCCTTTCTTCACCGAGGCAGCTGTAGTCAGTAGTACTGACTTTTCACTGGAGCGGGCATGTCTCCACACTCCCAGCACGGTGCACAGCCTGACCTCTACAGGGACACGTGGGTCAGGTACCTGGGTAAGTGGGGGTGCTGGGCATAATCAGGGGGACACTTCACCACTTTGCTAAAGTGTCACCATGCTTAATGACTTTACTGTTACTTCTAATGACCTTCATAGTCAGCTGAAACTGTGGAGACATGATGTTTTTCAGATATGTGACGGGGAAGTACATTACTGCACTCAGTGTTCTGTTCAATTTCAGCTTTAAGTTAAGTTTACACGGGCGGCAAAAACAGCCAGGTGATCTGTGATTTTACCAACCACCTACCTATAGGTTAATATGGTGGCCACTCAGGTCATGATGTCATTTTTATCAACCACCTACCTACAAGTTACCATGGTGGACGCTAAGGTCTATAGTATAGATGGCATTTTTACCAACCACCTGCCTACAAGTTACCATGGTGGACGCTAAGGTCTATAGTATAGATGGCATTTTTACCAACCACCTGCCTACAAGTTACCATGGTGGACGCTAAGGTCTATAGTATAGATGGCATTTTTACCAACCACCTGCCTACAAGTTACCATGGTGGATGCTCAGGTCTGTAGTATAGATTGGGTTTTTACCAACTACCTACAGGTTACCATTAGTGAGGGGCTCGGGCGTGTTCGCAGCTTCACGTGCCGAGCCCGGCAGGAAGCTGGCAGCGCCAATCACAGGCACGGGGACATTTCACGATCTCTGCAGCTGCGGACCGGGATAATGTCTCAGTACCTGTGATTGGCGCCATCAGCTTCCTGGCGTGCTCGGCACGTGGAGCTGCGCACAAACACGAGCCCATCACTACTTGCCATTGGGGACACTCAGGTCTATAGTATAGATTGGGTTTTTACCAACCACCTACCTACAAGTTACCATGGTGGACGCTAAGGTCTATAGTATAGATGGCATTTTTACCAACCACCTGCCTACAAGTTACCATGGTGGATGCTCAGGTCTGTAGTATAGATTGGGTTTTTACCAACCACCTACCTACAAGTTACCATGGTGGACGCTAAGGTCTATAGTATAGATGGCATTTTTACCAACCACCTGCCTACAAGTTACCATGGTGGATGCTCAGGTCTGTAGTATAGATTGGGTTTTTACCAACTACCTACAGGTTACCATTAGTGAGGGGCTCGGGCGTGTTCGCAGCTTCACGTGCCGAGCCCGGCAGGAAGCTGGCAGCGCCAATCACAGGCACGGGGACATTTCACGATCTCTGCAGCTGCGGACCGGGATAATGTCTCAGTACCTGTGATTGGCGCCATCAGCTTCCTGGCGTGCTCGGCACGTGGAGCTGCGCACAAACACGAGCCCATCACTACTTGCCATTGGGGACACTCAGGTCTATAGTATAGATTGGGTTTTTACCAACCACCTACTTACAATTTACCATGGTGGACGCTCAGGTCTATAGTATAGATTGGGTTTTTACCAACCACCTACTTACAAGTTACCATGGTGGACGCTCAGGTCTATAGTATAGATTGGGTTTTTACCAACCACCTACCTACAAGTTACCATGGTGGACGCTCAGGTCTATAGTATAGATTGGGTGTTTACCAACCACCTACCTACAGGTTAATATGGTGGACGCTCAGGTCTATAGTATAGATTGGGTCTTTACCAACCACCTACCAACAGGTTAATATGGTGGACACTCAGGTCTATAGTATAGATTGGGTTTTTACCAAGCTCCTACCCACAAGTTACCATGGTGGACGCTCAGGTCTATAGTATAGATTGGTCTTTACCAACCACCTATCTACCTACATGTTAATATGTTGGACACTTCGGTCTGTAGTATAGATTGGGTTTTTACCCACCACCTACCTACAGGTTAATATGGTGGCCACTCAGGTCTACAGTATAGATGGCATTTTTACCAACCACCTACCTACAGGTTACCATGGTGGGTGCTCAGGTCTATAGTATAGATTTGGTTTTTACCAACCACCTACCTACAACTTGCTTCAGTCTATAGTTTAGATTGGGTTTTTACCAACCACCTACCTACCTACCTACCTACAAGTTACCATGGTGGACGCTTCGGTCTATAGTATAGATTGGGTTTTTACCAACCACCTACAGGTTAATATGGTGGCCACTCAGGTCTACAGTATAGATGGCATTTTTACCAACCACCTACCTACAGGTTACCATGGTGGATGCTTCGGTCTATAGTATAGATTGGGTTTTTACCAACCACCTACAGGTTAATATGGTGGCCACTCAGGTCTACAGTATAGATGGCATTTTTACCAACCACCTACCTACCTACAGGTTACCATGCTGGGCGCTCAGGTCTATAGTATAGATTTGGTTTTTACCAACCTCCTACCCACAAGTTACAATGGTGGACGCTTCGGTCTGTAGTATAGATTGGGTTTTTACCAACCACCTACCTACCTACACGTTATCATGGTGGACGCTTAGGTCTGTATAGATGGCAAAGCATCATGTTGCAGCAAATTTAACTCAAAAGGCAGGCAGTGCTGCTCCCCCAAACTTGTCCATCCCGTGTAATCCCTTGCGCTGCAGCATAGCATTTCAATGTAAAATCCCCCTTGGGAATGAAGGGAAAAAAAAGACATTCGGGAGGTGTCTCATGTTTAGTTTACTAATTTCTATTGAGATTGTAGACCATCACAGGCGCGAGCTTGGCGCAGGGGCTCCTTTACAACACACACAGGGACCATGGGCAACAAAAGTAGGGCTGCAACCAACTAATCGATCATGAGAATAGTTGTCAACTATTCCCATTATCAATTAGTTGGTTGCTGTCTACTCCATGCTGGGGAGGAGGGCACAGCAAGCAGTGGGCGGGTGCAATAGCCAGCCTGCTATTGCAATTTGAAATGGCCAATGGCAGTCTGGCTCTTACACCCGCCCACTACCTGGTCTATTTACATTCAGCTGCTGTCTGCGGAATCTTGCCACTGGCAGCCGTTATTCCCTGGCTGGACCTATTCAAGCGCCATGCGCTTACAATACAATTATTTTTAAAACAAATTATAAAAAGGTGGGAAAAAAATCATTTTTGGTTTTGGCCTGACAAATTCTACTGTGGGAGGTGCGTTGCAGTGCCATTCATTTCAATGGCACTCCACACGCGTCTCCCACCCATAGTGTGATCCTGATCTCCCTGTGGAACACACAGTACCGCAATACCGTGCATTCCAGTGCAGCGCGATTGCAAAAAATTGTGCATACAGTTTCATTCTGAAGTAAACTTTATGATTGTAAAGTATCATTTGTGTATTTTATTTTACATTAAGGATGGTATTTATTTTTTTATCTGATTAATCAAAAAAAATAATTGGCCAACTAATTGATTATAAAAATAATCTTTACTTGCTGCCCTAAACAAAAGTAGCCACCCCCCAGAAGGAAGGACAGTGTCAGCACCTATTCAGAGATGATCTACAACTATAATGTTTCCTAACATGATGTAAAAAAAAACTTTTTTTTTTCAAAATTTTCTCTGGTCTTGAAGTGGTTAAAACTGGAGCAGTTGCCCGTAGTAACCAATCAGCTTCTCTCCTCAGTTTATTCACTCAAGCTTTGACAATTAATCGTAGAGGCTGATTGGTTGCTATGGGCAACTGCTCCAGATTCTGTCTGCTTCAGTTTTAAGAAATTCCCCTGTGTGTTGTGTTTATGTGATCAGTTTAGGTATAAATACTGCTTAGCAGAGACCTCCTGTAACAGTCTGTTTAAAGTCCAACATATATATGAGCTTAAACCCTTGGTGACTATAAAAAGTGGCTATATGACTGTACGTGCTGAGTTATATTAGCCTCTGTAATGCTGGTAACTGCTGATTCTCAGCAGTTCCAGTCATTAATTAATGCCTCACCATTGAGACATTCATTAATGAAATAGTAAAGCTTTTTTTAAAGCTTCTTTCTTTCATGAATGAAAGAATGAAGCCTTTACATTCAGATACGGGTAGCCTAAATAGCGATCCCGTATCTGACAGGTGAAGATAGCAGAGAGGTAGCAGTGACTCACCTCTCTGCTATTCTTTTTGACAGCTGGAGAGCCTGGCCCGATGTTAAATGATACATTTCAACCACTAGATACAAATGTATCTCTTGAGTGAAATGTATCAGTTTTGATCGTCTAGGAACGATCAAAGACCTTTAGTGAGCTCTGATTCTGACATGCTGTCAGGATCAGTCTCTAAAGTTATTATTAGCTGTTCCTAAGCTTGGAGCAGCCTGATAATAACTAAACATTTTAAAAAGTTATTTTATTAAGCAGTCTTAGTGATGGCTTGATATAAACTGACAAAAAAAATATATATTTTTTTTTACACTTATTTTTTTTTCAAAGTGTAAAAAAAAAAAAAAAGTGTACAAAAAATTAGGAAAATAAAACGTTTATATATAAATATATTTGTATACTATAATTATTATTAAAACTATTCTAAAAATAATAATAATAATCAAAACTTGCTGCTGTGGAAGAATCACACAGCAAAAATGTAAAAAGTGTGTCAGTCATTTAGGAACAGAAATTAAAAACTAGCTCAGTCATGAAGGGGTTAAAGAGGTCAGAGATTGCATTGTATAAAATGTTTCCAGCAATAACCTGAACACACCTTTACCAAACATGCAGAGAATAGGTGCAGTCATTATTTACAGCGAATACATGATACAAATGTTATAAACTGAGTTGCAGTTCAGTGAGTAAAATAAGTATTGGTTAAGATTGTAGACCTGCACAAGGCTGGAATGGGCTTCAAGACTATCAGCAAGAAGCTTGGTGAGAAGGAAACAACTGTTGGAGCGATTATTCACAAATGGAAGGAATACAAAATAACTATCAATTGCCCTCGGTCTGGAGCTCCATGCAAGATTTCCCCTCATGGGGTAAGGATGATCATGAGAAAAGTGAGGGATCAGCCCAGAACCACAGGGGAGGAGCTTGTAAATGATCTCAAGACAGTTGGGACCACATCACCAAAGAAACCAGTGGTAAGACAATACACCGACATGGATTGAGATCCTGCAGCGCCCACAAGGTCCCCCTCTAGAAGGCACATGTACAGGCCCGTCTGAAGTTTGCCAATGAACATCTAAATGATTCAGAGAAGGATTGGGAGAAAGTGCTGCGGTCAGAGGAGACCACAATTGAGCTCTTTGGCATTAACTCGACTCGCCGTGTTCGGAGGAAGAAAAATGCTGACTATGACCCTAAGAATCCCTACAGTCAAGCACGAAGGTGGAAACATTATACTTTGGGGCTGTTTCTCTGCTAAAGGTCCAGGCAGACTTTGCTGCATTGAGGGGCCAATGTACAGGGCCATGTATTGTAAAATCTTGGATGAGAACCTCCTTCCCTCTGCCAGAACACTGAAGATGCGTCGTGGATGGTTCTTTCAGCATGACAATGACCCAAAACATACCACCAAGGCAACAAAGCAGTGGCTTTAAGGAAGCACATTAAGGTCATGGAGTGGCCTAGCCAGTCTCCAGACCTTAATCGTATAGAATATTTATGGAGGGAGCTGAAACTTTGAGTTGCCAAGCAACAGCCAAGAAACCTTAAGGATTTAGAGAAGATCTGTAAAGAAGAGTGGAGCAAAATCCCTCCGGAGATGTGTGCAAACCTGGTAACCAACTACAAGAAACGTCTTACCTCTGTGTTTGCCAACAAGGGTTTCCCTAGGATCAAATACTTGTTTTACTCACTGAACTGCAACTCAATTTATAATATTTGTATCATGTGTTTTTTCAGGATTTTCAGTTGATATTCTGTCTCTAGCATTTAAAATACACCTATGATAAAAATGTTATACCTTTCATTTCTTTGTAAGTGGGCAAACTTACAAAATCTGCAGGGGATCAAATCATTATTTTCCACACTGTATACGTTTGGCTGTATAGACGGCCTCTTTTGTGTGTGTATTTACAAGAAAGAAAAAATTGCTTAGCTAGAGTGCTGCAACTGTCATAAAATACTCATCAGCAATGATAACATTTACAGTACTCATAAAATTATAAGTTTACATGTACACTGTACTTTCCTACACCCTAAACCCTTGGTTCTCAACTTGGGGGTAATGACCCCGTGTTCAGTGGGTCGCTGCATGCCTTCCACCTTTTCTAGGGGAGAGGCTCCTCAGCCTCCCCCTTGTGCAGCACTGTCGGTTCTCGCACCAGGAAGCCATCCAAAATATGCTGCCAGCGCTGAGTGTCGGCTTGAGGTGGGGTGGGCTGTACCACGCAATCGCCCCTACCATGCAATCTGGTGTGGAAGGGGTGTTGCGTAGCCATTCATTTGAATGGTACCACAAACGCACCTCCCACCCACAGTTCGTACACCCTCACCTGAATGCGCAGTACCCCAAATGCCATGCGTTCCATTGCAGTCCGACTTGGATCGCAGCTTAATGACCAAGGACAAATGTAGATCCTGAGGTTACACAGGTTGAGAACCACTGACTTAAACTATTTTAATTAGGAATGCACCAATATCGATACTAGTATCGGTGCTGATGCCGAGTATTTGGGCAAGTACTCATACTCGCCCAAATGCTCCAATGCCTAGCCCGATACTTACGGTATCAGGAAGCCAGGCAACGAGTCATTACACGCTGCTCGGCTTCCTGATTGGCCGGGAAGCCGGCTCCATGCTCCTTCCTCACAACTGACGAGGGAGCATGGAGCCGGCTTCCCGGCCAATCAGGAAGCCGAGCAGCGTGTAATGACTCGTTGCACGGCTTCCTGATTGGTCGGGTAGAACTTGCGCTACTTTTTTTCAAAGCAACGGATCCGGAGTGAACTAACCCCATTCGTTTTTCGGTGTTAGCATCCGTTGAAAAATGGATCACAACTGAGTGGAAGGTACAATTGCTAGTGAATGAGCCTTCAGTTGACTTGCTATTTCCTCCCAATTTTGGTTTGAATGCACCCTCAGTGAAGCATAGAAGGTTTTCATTAGATTTCCCATTTACATTTTTGCATACGCTCATTTTTCACTATTTTGCAAGAGCTCCTAATTTTAAAGAAGTATTGGGAGAGTAAAATATATCTTTACCAATAGTCTGAGCGAGTGTGCGACACTGCTGCTGTCATATGTTTTCTCTATTGATTGAGTACTTGGCAATCACATACTGCTCATTTCCCAATCTTCTCCCTGCAGAGAGCAGTGACTGTCAGTCACCCCTCCCTGCAGGGTTTTACATGCTCCCCTCTCTGTTCTTCCTATGCAGGGGTGTGGAATTTCTATCGCCCGACGCCCGGGACATGCAGTTTCGGGCGCTGGGCGAGTAGTTTTTTTGTACATTTAGCCCTGCTCCAGACAAGCAGAGCTAAAAGTACAGTGGGGAGCCGCTGCTTGTTTTTATACAAGTGATCTGATAAGATAACTTGTATGAAACGAGCAGCAATCTTGACTCTGGACCACGGCACATAAGCTCACCGTAGAGCTCTGTGTGATCACTGAGACTGGAGTGCTGTAATCACAGCGCCACCTATCTCAGCTATTCGGAACTGCACAGAACATCTGTTCTGTGTTGGAGGGCAGGTTCCATAAAGAGAACCGGTCACCTCCAAACTAAGCGGGAAAATATAAATAAAAAAAGTTATATTCAAATATATAAAAATTTAAAAAATAAAAGTGATAAAGTTAAAAAAAATGCAAATAAACACGTGTGTGTGTGTGTTGAGTGTTGCCACCATTCCACTGTGTGCCATATTGTGGTAGCCAGGCAGCAGTACTCTCTTACACGCACAATGTGCAATAAAGGGTAAGTTCACTTTCCGAGGTTATTTGGGAAAATGGAATTACCCAATCAAATCTGGCCCGGTCTCTCCCAAACACCCCGCACCACCACCACCTATACTTACCTTTCAGCAAACAGTCCTTACCCTCCCCCAGTACAGATGTACTATCTGTACCCCGTACTGCTGTCCAGCCCTATGCATTTTGAATTTCGCTCGCAAATTACAAGCATTCATTTTTCCACGCTGATCAATGAGAAACGCTATTTAGCACAGTCAAATACAGTTTTCATTAGGGATGCACCAATACAGAGTATTTGGGCGAGTACTTGTACTTGCCCAAATGCTCCGATACCTTCCCCGATACCAGAACTTCCGGTCAGAGGAAGATTTCCTCTGACCGGCAGTGGCGTAGGGGAATATGGAGCCAGCTCGCCGTGCAATCAGGAAGTGGGGCGGCGACCTGCCTCCCGGTTTCCCGATTAGCCGGGAAGCCAGCTCCTTGCTGATTGGCTGGGAAGCTGGCTTCCCAGCCAATCAGCATCGAGCCAGTCAATCAGGTCATTACTTGCCGTCCAGCTTCCTGATTTGGCCGGGAAGCTGGCTCGATGCCGGTTTCCCAGCTAATCACAATCAAGCCAGCCAAACATGGAGTCGGCTTCTCTGGCAATCAGGAAGCCTGGTGGCATGTCATTACCCGCTGCCTGGCTTCCTGATTGCCCGGGAAGCCTGCTTCATGCCAACAGAAGCACCGGTATACCCAAAAAACGGTATTGGTGCATCCCTAATTTTGATTAAAACTATTTTTTGTATTGGGACAAGTAGGTTCAGCCCTCGCTTTAGCCCTTGGACAAGTAGTTTTTTTTAAACATTTCCACACCCCTGCTATGCTTACTACCCAGATGCAGCACAGCTCTGTACTGCAAGCAAATAATGGGCAGTTGGGTTTGCTGAGTTTGAGTCATCCAAACATGTACATCCAATTTTTTTGTTTTCGGATAGAGTAGGGATCATTTAAAACCCCTGTCAGAATTTTCCATTGAGGATACTTAATTTCAACTTCTGTCCTAAAGACACAACAAATGGTGTAGAGATCTCTCCAGAGTGCGGGGAACCCTTACAAATGATGTTTTAGGTTTGACATTACTTTCTATTCCAGTGACTATAGTCACCAGGACAAGTAGAGGGGTGAATCTCCCCAGCAAGGACACAGCAATAAATTCTGACAGAGGTTTTAACTCTTCCCTACTCTTGTGGTCCAAACCAAAGCTTTAGACTTTAAACCATTTACAAAGTAAAATAAAAATCATTTATAAACTAAAAAAAAATATTGTTTTGGGGGAACTTTAAAATTAGCCTGACAATGAAAAGGTTCCTCATTAGCTGCAGGGGACTGTGTAATCTTCTGAGAAGTGACTTTCAGTCATATACTTGAGTTCTTTATGAGCAAAAAGCTGGCTATGCACAGATTAGATTAAAACCGTTTCATGCTGATTTGGCAAAAATGTGATCAGTGGGTGTCCCTGATACCACAGTTGTTTGAAACATTGAGCAGCTGGGTGGAAAATAGTTGGCTGAACTATAATTGCAACCAGTTGGCTGTAGTCCCTGTGCATGTATTCTAAAGGTGCCCATACACCTTACAATTATAGGACGAAACTTTTCGTCCGATGATCGAACCGTCGTACGATTTTCGTACGACGGGCCCATCCTGCCCCGATTATCTAAAGGTTCAATCAGCGCTAGTTTAAAAAAAACCTGGACGACTTGCGGTAATTGACCGCAATTATTTTCGTTTGCGCATGCGCAGTGTTAATCGTACGACTTTTGACGGACGGAAACGCCACCAACCATGCGAACATCGTACGATCGACCAAAGTTTTCAAACATGCTTGACCGTCAAAAGTCGTACGATTGTACAGTACTATCGGTCAGGCACTCTATTCACACGTTACGATTATCGTACGAAAAGTCGATCGCATACGATTATCGTACGATAATTGTAAGGTGTATGGGCACCTTAACAGCCCCTGGCACCAGCTGCCGGGATATAATAATCCACAGGGGAGTTTCTTCCATCCACACTCCTTAGCGTGGATGGCGGAATCAAGTGAAGCTCCTTTTTTAGCAGGTGGGCCCTAAATGTGTATGGTCATCTTTAAAACTCCCAGGAATCTTAAGAACTTAGGCCATGTGTAGGGGGTGATTAGGGCTGGAGTTCAGATAGAGACAAACACACACCTCATTCAGTAGTATATAGTACATTTAAAATGGTCATATTTAGTGAATTGGGAATTACAGCTTACCCCAAGATGTTTTGTAATAGTTGCAAAATAATACATAAGCAGAAAATGCACAATGTTTGTTTTTACCTAGTGAAATGGTAATAAGAGATGCTTTGTAAATGATACTCTTTGCATTATTACCTGCAGTCTTGGAACCATGCCCTGACTGCTACTTGAAAAAGTCACCGGGAGTCTGTTTAAACAGCCCCGATGCTGGCGACGTACACTGTACGTCGTCAGTCACGAAGGGGTAAACTGTCCTGTGTGAAGGCCATGGTTTGTCATTATGAGATGTAAAATCACTTCTGAGCCTGGAAAATAATTTATCATTTTGTGAGAGGCAACACCAAAAAAGGGGGGCTTTCAAAATAAGATGGAATACATCTTAAAATGAAAAACAGGTCGTCTCTGGGGCCTTTATGTATTCTACGCAAACTTAAAGGAGAACTATGAGGTGAGTGAAAATCACTCAACCTCATAGTTCGAGCCGACGTGTGACAATTAAACTGTTACAGGTTGGCTCAATAGATCGGGAAGTGAGGGAACACATACCGTCGCTCGCTCACTCCTCGATCCTGTCCCTGCAGAGAGCTGTGACTTTCACTCACGGCTCCCTGCAGGGATTCCCCGTCTCCGCTCGGATCCTCCAGCGCCGACTGGCAGAACGGACTGGGGAGGGGGCAGGTACAGCTGGCTCTGCCTCTAGATAGGCAGAGCCATCTGTCAATCACGCAGCTGGGTGGATCTCGACAGTAGTGTCAGGATCCGCCCCGGCTGCTGCGGTCTCAGTATAGTGCGAGCTGTAGCTCACGGTATACTTAGCTTTGGGTCACGGGACACGATAGTATATGTCCTCCGTGACCCTAAGGAGAACTATGGGGAAAAACACATACCCCATAGTTCTCCTTTTAAAGTGTATTTACACTTTTGCAGCCAAATTGGGATAACACCTATTTTATATTTGTTACATGTTCCCATTTACATAGGGCAGGGGTGCACACAATTTTTTGTGTCAAGATCTACTTTTCAAATGACGAGCTACATGAGATCTACCAATGAAAAAAACCCCCCCAAAACTGGGCTTCAACGGTTCTTACTACATTTCAAATCCTGTCTCTCCTGGCTCTCTCTCCTCAATCTCTCCCCTGGCTGGCTCTCCTCGCTCTCTCTCTGTGTTTTTCTGCACACAGTAGATATGCATATCTTTATATACGTTACCACCATTGTTTGGTCATTTGTTCGAGAAAATTTACAGGTGCCATTCTGTTTTGAGACTTTTTTTAATGTGAAACTGCTTCACCCGTATCTTTTATATATACTGTGTATACAATGTTTGATATTGAGTAGGCATTTGTGTTTAGATCACACATAATGGAATATTATTTGAACATAATTGGCTCTTTGTTTTGCAGGCTATGCTAATGAAGTCGGGGAATCATTTCGTGCCCTGGTGCCTAAAGCATTAGTTTTGGCTACCTATGGTGTCTCCACAGCCTACGTTACTGCAGATGCTGCAGATAAAGGATGGAAAGCAGCCGAGGTATCTACAGTTTTCAGAGATTAAAAAAAAAAAAATTGGAGTTAGACTTATGGGTAACTCTGTTTCTAGAAGGCTTTCCAGGACAGCACGTGAGAGAGCATGAATCCACCTCCAGAAGCAGGAAACATAAACATCAGGCATTAAAAAAGCGGTCCCTCCGCTAGTCCATCAGTATTTAGCCGACACAAAACTAAACTGAAAGACAAATAACATATACCAAATGGGGGGTGGAGATAGAAGATAATTCCCCTTTAAACTAGCCACAAGATCCTTACAAGAACCAGAGGATTCTTCCTGAACCAACTTCCCGATGCATTTCTGGCATAGCGGTAAGCAGTGGTGTATTATGGTTTTGTGCTGCCCTAGGCAAGTGTAAACTCGGTATAAGTGGCCAGATATGAGTGGCCAGATTATTATGACCACCTGACGTTTGTAGGCAAATTAGCTATAATTAGCTATAATTTCACGCTGAAGTTGCTAGAGGGCCAGACCATTATAAATAGGGAAGCAGGTTGTTTACCACGACAGTAGAAGTGATTTTTTTCTGAAGATACGGGTAAACAACGTGATTTAACAGCCTTTGAACGTGGGATGATTGTTGGCGCTCGGAGCCATGGAGCGAGTATCCGCAAAACACAGCAGAATTCGTTAAATGTTCAAGAGCAGCTGTTGTTAAAGTGTTTAAAGACTGGACTGTCAGCCGAAAATCTGGGTCTGAACTTGTCAATTGTCAATGTTAGGGCAGAACGGAGAGTGGCAAGACTGGTACAAGACAACAGAAGGGCAACGGTGCATTAAATTACTGCAGATCTTAATCAGAGATCCTCTCAGATGATCTCTGAATGAACTGTTCGCCGTACACAGCATCGTATGGGATATGGAAGCCGAAGGCCTGTTCGAACACCTTTGCTGTCTGCAGTTAACTAGATAAAACGTCTCCAATTCGCACATAAACACAAGGATTGGACAGTCGAGCATTGGAAAAAAAGTAATGTGGTCCGATGAATCACTTTACAGTTGCATCATGCAGATGGCAGAGTGTGAATTTGGCAGAAACAGCATGAAAGCATGCACCCCACATGCATGAGTACAACCCTTCAAGCTGGTGGGGGCAGTGTTATGGTTTGGGGCATGTTTTCCTGGCATGATTTGGGCCCTTTAATTCGTGTGGAACAACGTCTGAATAGCACAACATACCAAAGTATCATTGCTGATCAAGTTCATCCTATCATGGTGATGGCGTATCCCAATGGAGATGGCTTCTTCCAACAAGACAATGTGCCATGCCACGGTGCTCGTATTGTGCAGGAGTGGTTTCAAGAACATGACGGAGACTTTACTTTGCTTAGGTGGCCCCCACAATCACCAGATCTCAATCCAATTGAGCATTTGTGGGACAAAGTTGAAAGAACCATCAAATCTCAAAGAACTGGACAGTGCTATTCATCAGGCATGGTTTCAGATTCCTTGCATCACCTTTCAACATCTCGTGGAGTCAATGCCCAGAAGAATCGCCGCAGTATTGAAGGCAAAAAGTGGCCCAACGAAGTACTGATAGTGTATATCTGTGCTGGCATCTATTTTATATACCTGTATATACAATAGACCGCAGGGATCTTTGTAGCTGTGTGTCCCAATACTCACAGAACTCGGCAATGTAGGAGGAGACGTCATAGTTCTCCGCTTGGAGAACTGGAGCTCCCCAGTACCCGGGCCTGTCCACCTCCGGAGCCATCCTGAAACGGGCGGCCAGGCCCGAATCCTTGGCCACGCCCACCGCTTAAGGCTGACTTGACAGCAGGAGGCTGTCCCCAGCCACTTGCTTCTTCTCCTTAGCCTTGAGAAACCAGTGCAGCAGTCAGGCACTCCTTCGGCTGTTGCATGATGTGCACTTTCTTATAGGAGGAGGTTTGATTTTTTTCAGGAGCCTGAGCCTAGAAAAAAAAAATACATAGAAAAGAATACTTTCAGAATCTACAGAGCGTAAAAGGCACCACTGTGCACAACAACCCTTCCCCTGAGATTGTGTCCAAATAAGGCCCTGAGCCCACCACCAAACATGGACTGAGCCTGACTGGAAAAGAGTGGAAGGGCAGAAAGGAAGCTGGCTGAAAGAAAAGACTCCTTCAACTACATCTACTACCCCCAGCTAGGTAAGAAGCAATGATGCCACTGTAAAGCTCTTACCTGAGCTGGACCGGTGCCACCAGAGCCCGCCACGCCAATCGCCGCCTCTTCAGAAGCATTTATGATGCAGGGAGCGCAGAGGAGATTGCTGCAGGAGCCATCACACCTGCTTTTCCTGGTCTGGATAAAGTGTCCTCCATGCTGATGGATAGGAAGTGACATAACTGGAAGACCCCACCCCCTCTCCCTGCATTCCACGGGCCAGAACCACTGCCTGAATGCTTCTGCCTCTAGCCCCGCCCACACCAGGAAGGGAAAATGGCCACTGCCACTACCAGGCAGTCTCCAACCCAGGGTAACACCTAAAGGCAGCCTCAGCCCAACTGAACCTAGAGAAGGAGAGGAAGGCCCCAGAGAATCGCTACCACACTGCTAGGAGGTCATTTGGGAGGCCAAAAAGAGAAGGTGGAAAAACCAGGCCCAGCACATCCCGATAGAACAAAGATCACAACCCCCCCGCCCCCCCTCTCGCGTGCTGCCCTGGAAAGACGACTAGAGAAAATCACAGCAGTGACTCCTCCGTTATGAGATGGTAGAGTTCTGCCTTTCTATCAAGTGTAGCTGCCTAGGGTGATCCGGGAATTATTTGTCATTTGTTAAAGGTGTATTTCTAAAAACAAAGAGAGAACACGTATTTAAAGACAAGAGTTCACAAATGTATAAAGTTAAAAAATTAACAGCTAAAATATTGACCCAGAATTAGCTTCTCTTTAACAGAGGTTAGAGATGTATAGACACAATGTAGGTAGTAAAAACATGAATCATGAACAAAATATTTGAGTCTCAGTAGGGGGTCAAGCAAACGTTGCTCTTTTCTTACACATAATTGAAAAAGTATACAATCTTTGATCTAGTTTTTTTGTATAGCGAACATCAAACTATCCCTCCAGTTCATTGTATACCATTTCTAAATGCCAGACTCTGAAAAGCAGCTATCTTTAATCTCATTATTGGAATACAGAGCATTGTTCACAGGGTAAAGAATTCCTCCTCTTCCTGGCACATTCTATGTAGTTATTGTAAACTTGGCAGTTCTGGAGCAGTAAATACAAATATTGTGTGCACCACTGTCAATGATATGAGCATTTAGCAGTACTTTAAAGCCTTTGTCCTAAATAGAAGTGGGCACTGTGATGATAATGAGGTTTGAGCCTATTAAACCCTTCATGACTGAGGCCCTTTTTTTTTTGCACCCATGTTATATTCCACATTTTAGGCCTGAAAATTGCTTAAAACCCCCAAACATTATATATTTTCTGAAAGCCGAGACCCTATAGAATTAAATGGTGGCAGTTGCAAATTTTTATGTTGCACGATATTAGCGCAACTCCCTATCAAACCCCAAAGTTTAATGAAAAATGCACTTATATGCCCCCAAAGACAATAAAATACCAATTTTTTTAAAATAAAATATAAAAGATGAGGTTACAACGAGTAAATAGATACCCAACATGCCCAGGTTAAAAATTGTGTGCATCTGTGAAACGGTGACAAAATTCAGTACCCCAAAAAGTCCATAGACAATGTTTTAAAAGCCTACACAGGTCATCAGTTTAGAGATGCCCTGGAATTATTGCTGCCACTCCGGCATGCGTGGCGATTCCAAACGCGTAGCACATTTGTCATTTTCATACGTAGGCACACCAGACGTGTGTTTACGTGAAGACGCACATGCTCGCAGGGCAGGGGACTTTAAAAATGTTTTTACATTTATTTTATTTAATGTTTAATTTTAAAAACGTATTTATTTATTTTTTTACTTTAATTGCTATCACATGAGGGGCTTACAAGCCCCCCATGTGATAGCAGATGGTGGTGACAGGTACTCTTTAAGGTGATGCTGGGGGTCCAAAAGAGCCCCAGTGTTACCTTTACACTCTAAATAAGCTTTTGAAGTGCAGATCGCACTTCAATAGCTTATAGCTGGGCTTCAGGAGCCCAGCACTGACAGCTATGAGACTGGAAGTGATGCAATCTGCATCGCTCCCGCTCCCATAGAACGGGGAGGGGATTGATGAACGGAGGTTCGTCGATCTCCTCCCCAGCTTCCCGCCAACACCAAACAAGCCGGTCCCGGGCCCGTAGGAGTGGCAACGGAACCCAGGAAACATGGCGGGGGCACCTGTTCATGCGGTCTGTAGAAGCGATCTGGTGGCAGCTGAGCCACCAGAATCACTTCTACTGTAAAGCCGACAGTTGGCTTTACAAGTTGAAACAAAGTCCCGGGGGCAAAAGCCGCTGGGAGTATGTTTAAACAGCCCCAATGCCAGCAATGTACACTGTACGTTGTTGGTTGTGACGGGGTTAATATTAAATCTGAAATTCTCTTGTCCCCCTAACTTAGAACAAATGCAGCCCATTCAGTTGGAGTGACCTGCGGATGATCTCAGTTTGCCAGGCCTCTTCAAATTTCAGCACGATATCTGCTAATCTGGGCCTGTAATCTTTATAGTTAAGTGAAGCACTAAAAGTGATTGTTATCTAGAGTTTTCCCCTGGACTTGGCATGAATCAGTTTAAGTGATTCCTTTATGATCGGGGTCGTAAATTCCTAATACCATTGTAATGGTTTTGCCCAGCTCAGCTAAATCCCATAATAAATGAGCAATTGACAGGTTTAGGTAAACCCACAGGACATGGTAAGGATAATGACCCAGGTGACCTCAGAATTACACTTGGTCATAAAACTGAGTTCCATTATCAACACAATTTCATAGCTTGGAATTGGAGAATGATATTGTAAAATGAATGGCACACATAGCTGTGTCTTGTGAAGACAAAAGCGTACATAACAAACATGAACAGGTTATGATGGTCAGAAGCCTGACAAGTACAATTGAACCTCCTTGGCCAGGCAGAAGTCATATATACCTACCAAATTTAGACTTGATTAGAAGATAATTTAATGAAACACAATAATCCATAGCCTATTTAGGATTAGCTCATGATCTTTGAGAAATATGATTATTAAAATGAACACTCACCGTTTGGGAGGACCAGAGGAGGACATCGTAAAGGCTTTTACCCCTCCTGCTCTCCTTCTCCAGCCCTGCCTTAGGGGACGGCTCCGTGACACCCCCCAGAGGCAGCTAAGGGGCTCTTCTGGTAACATCAAGAAGAGGGACTCCTGCAACATCAAGTAGTTTGTAACATCCCAGAAGAGTTCCTCTTTAACATCAGGAAAGACGAGCCATTCAGACCCATCTTTGTTTATTGAACTGGACTCAGTCAGAACTCATAAACCCAGGACTGTTAACCACTCTCTATTATTTTCTTTATTTTTTACTGTTACATATGTCTTTTTATTATCTTTCTGTATATTTTTCTGCACCATTTCTTTTATTAAAGGACGATCAAAAAAATCGTTACGCTTATCTCTACGCTCTAAATAAGAACTTAAAGTATCCTTGCCTCTGAAGTGCGCTGCTGTATAGTGAGACCTGTCATATCCCTGTCTGAGAGGACAGGGGTATCATAGGCTTTGTTTGTGTTTTGAATAGTCACAGCACTTGCTGTGATCGGTTTGTGTGGCAGAGATATTTACAAGTCTGATCCATGGAGGCCCCACCTTGCAACTTACAGGACTTAAAGGACCTGCTACTGACGGCTTGTTGTCAGATACAGAATACCCTCAGAGGTCTAGTGGAGTCCATGTCTCGGTGGATCAGGGCTGTTTTGGCAGCCAAAAGGGGACCTACACAATATTAGGCAGGTGGTCATAATGGTAAGGCTGATTGGTGTATTTTACATACATTTTTCTGGACAGCTTTCCTTTCTATCTGCACCAACAAGGACAGTTTAAAATACAACATACATTACTGACCTTGAACAATTCCCTTTCTACCTCCTCAGCCCCCTTCCCTAGTCTGCTGGAAAGGGTGGAATTGAGGGGGGCACTTTTCACCCAAAAAAATGGGCTGAAAATCTCGGCTTATACTCGAGTATATACGGTAAATTAACCTGTCAGTGAGTACATACATGTGCTAGTATGCCTATAGATCAATTGTAAGCTATTTAGTGTTGCATGTAGCCACATGATGGGAAACATTTACAACCGATCCTGCAAGCCTAGTGCCTAATGGCCTTATTTAATAAAGAGCTTCTGTCCTCAAGTTTACATAATGCATGAGTATTCACTTTGCTAAAATCAGACCAGGTCTGAAAGGATTCTCATTAAAATCGATTGCAGTTTTGCATATTAACCCCTTCATGACTGAGGCCCTTTTTTCATTTTTTTGCACCCATGTTATATTCCACATTTTAGGCCTGAAAATGACGTAAAACCCCCCAACATTATATATTTTCTGAATGCCAAGACCCTATAGAATAAAATGGTGGTAGTTGAAAATGTTTATGTTGCGCAATATTAGCGCAACTCCTTATTAAACCCCAAAATTTAGTGACAAATTTAATTAAATGCCCCAAAACACAACAAATTACCCATTTTTTTAATGAAATATAAAAGATGAGGTTACAACGAGTAAAACGATACCCAACATGCCCAGTTTACAGATTGCGTGCGACCGTGAAACGGCGAAAAACTGCAGTACCCCAAAAAGTCAATAAAAGACACTTTAAAAGCCCCCACAGGTCATCAATTTAGAGATACCCCAAAATACTGGCCCTAGAATTATTGCTCTCACTCCGGCGTGCGCGGCGATACCCAACATGTGTAGCGCGTTCATCGTTTTCATGCGTAGGCGCACCCGACGCGTGTTTACGTGGCGATGCGCGTGCTCGCGGGGGACTTTTACATTTTTTTTATTATTAGATTTATTTTATTTCATTTTAATTTTAAAAACTGTTTGTTTTTTTTTTAACTTTACTTTGACTGCTATCACACCATCTGCCACGTAATAGCAGATGGTGGTGACAGGTACTCTTTAAGGTGATGCTGGGGATCCAAAAGACCCCCAGTGTCACCTTTACACTAGAAATGAGCTATTGAAGTGCATATCGCACTTCAATAGCTTAGACCTGGGCTGCAGGAGCCCAGAACTGACAGCCCAGGGACCGGAAGTGATGCAATCTGCATCGCTCCCGGTCCCATAGAACGGGGAGGGGGATCGATGAACGGAAGTTCGTCGACCTCCTCCCCAGCTCCCCGCGGCTCTACAAGTTTAAACAGAGTCCCGGCGGCAAAAGTCGCCGGGAGTCTGTTTAAACAGCCCCGATGCTGGCGACGTACACTGTACGTCGTCAGTCACGAAGGGGTTAAGCAAAAAACTGGCCATGTCAATTCCTGAGGCTGATGCATCTGTTGTGTCAACAGCCCCCTGTGACAGAATTAAGTACAGCCTACATTTACCCAATATGAGGCACTTTCTCACTGGCCTGAATGCTGTAGACCAGGAGGCGGCAACCTTGGCACTCCAGCTGTTGTGGAACCACAAGTCCCATGAGGCATTGCAAGATTGACAGCCAACAATAATTACTTGCAGAGGCATGATTGAATTTGTAGTTTTGCCACAGCTGGAGGGCAGAGGTTGGCTATCCTTGCTGTACACTCTTAAAAGTCTAGTGAGGAAGCAGCAACAGTGATGTTTTGCTTTCAGAAGGTGTAGTAGACAAATGGTGAATATTGTTATAGTCAAAATCATTGATATGTTTATCCCCTGGGGGTTAGCACTGCAGATTGTGCTCACAGAATCTCCTTTATGATACAAGACTACCATCCCTGAGCCATCCAGACTAGCCCCTTTCCAGATAGACAATTGAAACACAAAAGGTCTTGACTGATTTTACTGTGTTTTTCAGGTCTGTGGACTTCTTGCTGGATTCCAGTCTCCGTAAGGTGTATAACACTCAGTCAGAAAAGACAGATGACTCCCGCACTACTTGACTTATTCTACAGAGGGCAGCACTGTCCTACCTTCTATACTCTACAGCAGTGCTCCCCAACCTTATCGCCGCGGACCGGTCAACGTTTGATAATTTTACCGTGGCCCGCTGAGGGGGGGACGTTGATTGTTTATATTTTAGATTGTTTTGATTTAATAATTTTAATTTAATTGTATTTAAAAATGCCTTCAAAATAAAATAGTTACACCAAAAAATGAGTTGGAATGCTTCACCTATTCCACCACCGAAAAACTGGGCGAGATTACGTTAAAATGTGTGACCACGTCACTGGTCACACATTCTAACGTAGTCTCAAACTTTGATAGATCACATGCCTACCTGTAATCATTTAAATCAGAGAAATAGATAATAGGGAACATTAGTGTAATATTCCCCATTATAATCCACGTCTAATGACATGATGTAAGACACGCCCCCCTTCCCCCGCTCAGACTCACCCTTCCAGGAGCAGCAGCCATGTGTCGGTGTGCACTCACTGCAGGGGGCAGGCGTGTGACACGTCTGTGACTCCCCTCCCGCCGCCTGTTACTATAGACGCGGCCGGGAGGGGAGGCGAGTCACAGGACCCCGCCCCCTCACTGTGAAGCCCGTCGGCTGTTCGAACACCGGGACCGTGCACTGCCATATATTGCATGACCGGACCGCACTGAGACATTGCGGCCCGGTACCATTTGATCCGCGGACCGGTGGTTGGGGAACACTGCTCTACAGCAAGCATTGCTGTTAATTTTAATTGTTCCTGCACATAAGACTGGATTTATTAAAAAACCCACACCAAAAAGGAGAGAGATTGTCAAGATGCATATCTGCTAAAATTACTGCAATATCAAAGTGTCCTCTCCTAGTATGGAAGCAGCACAACACAAATTGAAGATGAAAGCCACTAATCTGAGAGATATTTGAAGTGTCCACTGCAATAAAAAGGACAACATGTAAATCTACTACTGAGAGTTGATGTTGTCAGTGTTGCATGTTAGTGCTTACCCACAGCTTTGCTTTAAACCGAGTTCCCTGCTGTGTTTGAGACACTAACTTGAATAGTTATGTAATGTCTTAGGTAGCAGTTCAAAACCGTTTGGAAGCAGGCTATAACAAATGCCCATGATGGTATAGCAGGAAGTTTCATACAGAGGACGTCCGTATTATCTAGCTTTATGGATCTCTGACATGGCACACTGTAGCCTCACTACCTCTCCCAAAACACATTTCACCCCATGCAGCATTAATCAGATTGGGCCAGGAAGAAAAAGGCTTAGTTCTTAGCCTTAAAGAAATACACACCAGCGAAAAGTCCGAGCAGTAAGGTTATGTGACCTGATCACCACAAGATAGTGATCCAGACATATCCCAAGACCAGTTCATCATAAAATTAAAACATGACAGGGTAAAGAACCCTCATAAAACCCTGAACTATTGTTGAAGCCCCTCAACAGAAGTACAAAAGTTGTCATATCATATGTTTAACAGTTGCTGATTTATTTTATTCAGTTTTGCGATTTTTCCCATACTGGGTACGTGGTCTGTCATTTCACATGGGTCTTATCCTCAACAGTACATTGGTGGAACAAACATTTCAGGGACATGCATTTTAAAGTAGCAGGGCTGCAGTGTTGCAAGTCAGTGTTTTAACTGGATGATACTGACATCAATGAGGTGCAACTTTCTGCCAAGTTGTGGAGCGTGGCTGGGCTCTTGTTGTCAGCACCCAGATCTGGAGGCCTGGGATTGGTGAGCTTGGAGTGGTAAGGTTTCTTACCCAAACTAAGTGGAGTGAGTTTTTTTTTAAAATGAGCTGCCATGACCACAAATGCATGCAAGACACTTTTTATTGCAGTGCATCACATGGCATGTGCACTAGAGTGTGGATGCTTTACCCGCTACTGGAACATGCACATGTTACAGTGCCTTGTAGCAAGGCCATGCATCACCAACACAAGACGCAAGTCATGACAAGTTGTGTCAGACAACTTAGTGCTCAATTAGCTCTTTGTGACAAACTATGGCCTAAACATAACCACTCTAATTATATTCAGTTATAGTTTAGTTTCTCTAAAACCCTTTTGCTGCCAATGACATGTTAAATCATGGCTTTGGAATAGGTAGATCTCTTGGCTGCAGTAGTAGTAGCTTTTGGGTTGTAATGTAGAACGATAAGGCAGCTATAAAGCCACCCAATCACTTCTGCAGGCTCTAGAAGCACTAGTTATCCCTTCTGATGCCCAATCTGCACCCTAGCGTGGACATTGTGCGCTAGGAACTGTATCACAGGTGAGTGACACCAGGTGTGGATACCATAGCTTTACAGTTCAACAAATTGGACAGGTTTGTCTCCAGGATCAGCTGGCTGAGGAATTGGATGCAATAGCTGATTAAAAATTGTGCCAAAGCTGGCTTTTCTCAAGGTGGAGGACATTACTTGGTCCTCAAAACCTTTGAGTGGCCCATGGGAATGTGGTTCACACTGACTTGGTAAGGTTACTTGTAGACAGTGAGCTCTCCCAACCCATGCTAATCTGCTGTCTCAAGGACTGACCTGCCTCAGTCACTGGCTTTAACAGCATGGCTGTTCGAACTTTGGATCCCAAGAGACTACAGCATTATCAAATCCGTTATCTCTACGATGCATAAAGTGCACAAGGTATACCATCAGGCTTGGAGGAAGTATGTTGTGTTGCAACTCAACCCAGGAGTTTTGTGATGACTACAATCTCAATACAAATTAGTAAGACAAACATGAGATTGTAGTCCATCACAGGAGTGAGCTTGGAGCAGTGCCTACTTTACAACACGGGGAACAAAAATGGCCACCCTCCAGAAGGAGGAGTCAGCAAATTCAGAGATATGAGGTGCTACAGCTAAGTGATGCACAAATAACCTACATTTTTGATAATGTGGTACTTTAATGCCTTTGTAAGGTTTAACACCTGAGTTTAGGGTCACTTCAGGGACCAGTGGACAAGAGGTTAGATGCCTCTTCAAAGTGCCCCCCTGTTCCACTGACTGTCCCCCAATGCAATATGCTGCCTCTCTATTGTAGAGAATCTGGCTTCTTTGGACATAAGGACTTGCACACCCATTTTTTGTCCTCATTAACACCTACATTTTGCTGTGGCCAGAGAACATTACCAATGTGTTACTCTTCCCTTTGGTCTAGCCACTCTTCACAATGTGCTCCCATCAGTCCTAGCTCTACGTTGCTCAGTGAAGGCATGTAGTGGGATACCTGGATGATCTGTTAGGGACCAGACCCTGACAGCTAGTGTCCAAATTGACAGTTCAGACTATGCAGCGATTCGGATGGATCCTTATTCAGTGCTGGATCCAGGTTATCACATAGTGTACCTGGACCTAGTACTGGATACAGCCCTGTCCAGAATACTCCTGTCCCTCCGCTCACATGCTCAGACCCTTTGTTCCAAGGGGTCCCTTAATTTGTTCTTGCACAAGGGTATCCTCCAAGGCAGTACCATAGAGTTTCACCCAGGAGTAAGATCAGAAAAGCCCAGCACCTGTCAGGAGGTAAACTCAGGCAAAAAAAAAAATAAGTTTACTTAACAAGTAACTTGACATTAATGGGCCACAATCTTGGCCTTTTAAGCATCCTTTGGGGACTTAAACCATTTTCCTTGTAAAAACCACACATTCACTGCTTTTAGAAGATCCTAAATAATGAGCACCAACCCTCAAAAAACAGAATTATGCAATACCATACACAACCCGAGAGGCAGTATAGAAAGTCTTTATTTAAAAAGAGACTTTAGTGCTCATTGGTTACAAGGCTGCGCTCTTCAATCTCTTTACGTTTTTGCTTTGATCGGCCATACAGTATAACACCAATGCACAGCAGCAACAGAACAGCCAGCTCCAGTAAAAGTGCCCCAACAGCAGGTGGCATAAGGAAGCCTGTAACGGAGAGAACAGCACAAAATTAGGTTTCTCACAGAAAAAAAAAGTCAAAATATGCAATTTAGAAAAGGCCAAACCTCTTTCCAGCACTATAGCTTTACACTTGTGCGAGCCAGAAGAGGTATTGCTAGTCTTTAAATTACAGGATTTTGGAACCTTAACCCTTGCAGTGCACACACTTTAGTGAAAGAGTAGGGGTATAAGTATCCTTTACTCATTCAAGATGGGGGTAGTCATCTGGGTGCCCCTTTAAAGGGTAACCCTAATGCAAATAAGCCCCCCTGCCTGCAGACCCCCCACAACCATTGGGTCAGGGCGTTGGGGAGAGGCACATGACCTGGTATGGTGCAGGGAGCCATTTCCCTTCTGCAAAAAACAAACAAACAAAAACACTACACCCCAACCACGCACCACAAGATTCAACCATTTGTTTTGGGCTGATTGTTAGGAATTACCTGTCTCTGCTGCTCTGGATTCGTTGCCATTAGTAGATGGGCTATGTACTTTGAAGGGTCCTAGAACCATTGTATGAACAAGTCCATCTTCATTTTCTTTACAAAAAAAAAGTGTAACATTCATAAATACAATAAAATTAGGGATTATTTTCTTTAGACAAGACCAACTCTCCACTTACCATTAACATTTCTTTTCTTCCTGGAACTTCTAGAACAGACATTATCGCAGCAAGTGCATACAGTATTGTCTGCACTACCAAGTAGTTCCCACCTATGGATAGAATTTAACTGTCAATTGTAGCCCCAAAAAATCAGCCCTCAAGACTAAGTAGAACTAGAGAACTATGAGGCGAGTGCTTTTCACTCATCCTCAGTTCTAGCCGACCTGTGACAATGAAACGGTCACAGGTCGGCTTAGTAGAGCGGAAAGAGCGAACACATACCGGCTTTCGCTCACTTCTCGATCCTGTCACAGCTCTCTGCCGTGACAGGGGATGGACTGGATTCCCCCCTCCCCGATCCACTAGCACTGACTAGCGGAACGGACGGGGAGGGGGTACAGCTGGCTCTGCCTCTAGATAGGCAGAGCCAGCTGTCACTCACGCAGCTGGGCAGATAGACATAATTGTCGGGATTTGCTTCAGCGTCTCAGTATACCACGAGCTGTAGCTTAGGGTGACGGGAGGACACTAATTTGTGTCCTCCCGTTATCCTAAGGAGAACTATGGGGAAAAGCCCTAACCCCATAGTTCTCCTTGAAGCAAAAAAAAAAAAAACTTTAAATTTTGATAGTACAATGAGGGTTAGAACTGCATCAGGTTTTTGTCCCGATTACCAATGCCATGGGAAATGGAGGTAAAAGCCACAATGGAGTTGCAAATTAATCTTTTAGTGGGACACTGTGGCAATTGTCCAGAGGGGATTTTTCAAAGAGCTAAAATCCCACCTATGAAGTCTCCCCAACAAGAAGGAAAAAAAAAGTTTTGGCTTAAGCTATATTAAGAAACTTTTCCCAAGTTCCCATCAATTTAGGCTTTCTGGACAACATACAGATTATAGAAGTTTTGGCAACTAACCCAACTGAATTCTTAAAAAAATAAAAGGGCTTACTTTGCAAAGTGCACTTACCTTACCACACACTGCAAAGCAATCTGAATAGAGTGCAGCATAATCTGGTTTTCTATAATACATTTACATTTCCATAGGCATTTTAAGAGTCTAGAATTTTAGACACCAGTTTATGGTTTGTACCCAATACAAACCTGTATTTTGCCACTTCCTCCCACATGACAGGTACTTGGATGCTTAGGCACCCAGCTTCTACATGTGTAGTAGGAGGGGACCTCAGCCCTGTGTAAGGCTTACACCCTTACTCTTAAATTGGGGTGTGCAGGGTCACAATTTGTGTAACCATGTGGACACACTGGCCCTCCACATACGGTGTTGGAATCATGGTGCAAGCAGAGGATGGAGAGTTGGTTCTCACTGCATGTGGGGCTCCTTTACGGAGCAGTCGTGTGTAAAGCAGCAATCTCTGTACACACTGTTCCCTGCAAGTTCAGCTCCCACCCCCTGTGTAGCACCCAAGCTTTCTACACCGTTCCTCCCTCCCCCTACTTATAAGGCCCCTGCTTGAAATAGTTCCCACCCCACCTTTTATGAGGATTTTTCTTGTAATCCAAGACGCAAAACAAAAATTCTTAGCATTCTCCTACCTGTTTGTGTCCAGTAAATAAGAACATGCCTTCCTGAGCTCTGTTACATCTTTGGGATCCCAGACAACCAGCTTAAAGGTAAGGTAGATCTGCAGGACAAAAATAGTTGGAGGGGGGGTGGCGACAGTATTTTTTGCTAATAAGTTATATAGGTGGATAATAGATTTACAAGTAGCAAATGTGGCATATAGTACCCACATGTTGCATTAGGTACATTTTAATAGAGTTGCATGTTACCAAATACTTGCCTCATTACCAAGTGTCACAAATTTCATGGCTGGAAAGGTGAGCCATATGGTATTTATTGGATCCTGCTTTACAAACCTAGAGTGCGCCACTTTTCCATCTACAAAACATCTACAGGAAATAAAGGTCAGACATTAGCCCCTGTGCAGCTTTGTATCAGCCACTGCGGTTTACACATGTCGTCATGAGTTAAATCAGCAATTTTGACAATGTAACAAGACATATTTCACACCTTTACAAATAAACTTACATTTGAGTTTATAGAACAGTATTCTACTTAAAGTAGAGCTCCAGACAACTTTTTTAATGGAGGAATATAACATCTGTTTAGTTTGCCATCATTACCATTGGGAAGATTTGCCACAGCCTCCTGTCCAGAAGTCACTCATACAAGAATGTTTAGAAGGGTAGTATTGATGCAAGTTAAACTGGATTTTTGCACTTTCCATAAATGTGTTAATTGAGACATTGGGCAAGTTATTTTGAATGGAGAAAATTTATATATATATATTGCCCAAGAAACTTGTTCTGCACGAGCACCAGCCAAGGCATTGGCCTATACACATACAGCAATGAAGTAATTAAATGAACTAGGATCACACTAATCCAGCACGTTATTATTCTGAGTTGCCCCACTCAAGCGGCAGCCATATTAAGTGGGGCACGTGAGATTAATAACGTGCTGGATTAGTGTGATCCTAGTTCATTTTATCACTTCATTGCTGTGCTGTATGTGTATAGGCCAATGTAGTTGGATCTGTATGTGCGTTTGATTAATCGAAAAAAATGTAAATCGATTAATTCTAAACACACAAAATTATATATATATTATATATATCTCAATAAAAAACCCCAACACACTGGGGACAAAGGCAATTTTTTATCAAAGCAGTAGCAATAGCCCGCCGCCCCCCCCCCTTGTAGTCAGGCAAGAATGGAGAGGCTAAAAGATTGAACACAAATTTTAAGAGTATACATAGCAGGTCAATGTCATAGTCTTATTTAGGAAAGAGACAACTCAGCCTAGCCAAGCAAGCATTTAGATGCACAAAAACAGTTACCCATGGTTGTTGATCAGATCATATCTTGGTGTTAAAGCGATATCTGTAGTTGGAGTCACTATTCCTTCATCCACAAGGAGTCTCAGAGGAATGTGATATCCTAAATTCACAGACAGTTCCAAGTTGATGGGGGATCCCAATAAAAAGTCTTTTGCATCTGAAGGACCTGAGAAGTCATCTGATGGGAGAAAATTTAAAGACATAGTAATGTGTAAGAGGATCATTAAAGATTGATGAAAAAGTGGAACTGCACCAGTTTTGTTTTGGAATATTTGAAGTGCAGAGGAGTGAACAGTGAAGACAACGATTTGTGACCCCCTTCTAGGAGGTTGCCTCACCTCCTGTCACTGACTACAACATGTGTGCAGCATAATTTCTTTCCCGAGTGGGGGGGTGGGAACACACACACACACACACACTACCATTAGCTTAGTTTGACGAAAAACAATTTATGCTGTCATGACATCACATGATGCTGCGTGCAATGGTGTGACTTCATATGCATGTATGGACGCTGCCATCTTTGTGTATATACCAATATTGTGGCACCCATACATGAGTGTGATGTTGCACATGCAGTGTCATGCGCTCTGCCTCCAAGGATGTCAGCATGCATTGGCAGAACACACCAGTGGCCTTTATGGCCACCCGACGTTCTGCAAATGCATTTGCCTGTATTTTTAGTGTATACAGGCATATCATTTTTAGATTCAGACGAAACGCCGGAGCAATGGAATTTCGTTGATTTGTAAGTTAGTCCTAGACATGTGCATTTGGATTCAGACTAACCATCATTGGGATAAAGATCAGGGAAACATGTTCACTGAAACATTACAGGGGATATTTGCAATTAAATCCTAGGAGGATCAGTTGAAACAGTTACCCATTTTGGAAGCAGACCAATCCAAGCAACAACCATCTCATGCTGGTTTAAGGGTATTGCTTCATGCCATGATAGACTTCTTCCTCAAATTTAAAACAGATCCGAGTTCAGGGCATCAAACCATCAACATAATTTGCACAATAAATCTGTCCACGTTAGTCACTTAAAGCGTGTCATGTTAAGAGAATTATGAGGCGAGTGATTTTTCACTCGGCCTCATAATCTGAGCCGACCAGCGACAATGAAACTGTCACAGGTCGGCTCAGTAGAGCGAGAAATGAGCAAACACATACCGTCACTCGCTCACTTCTCGATCTATCTCTGCAGAGAGCCGTGACTGTCACTCACGGCTTCCTGGGCTGTTTGTGGAAACGCATGGTGGCAGCTACTGTTGCATAGCTATAGAGTTAACCAACCCGAGTGGCAATTGCTCTTAGTCTGCTGGCCTGAGATTGTTGTATCCTGTTTTATAGCCACGTCCTTGTGATGGCTCGGTCAGTTCGGAAATGTGTATACTAGTGTTTTAGACCGGCACATCTGTCACAGCATGTGCTCCCCAGCCCCAAGTACTGGCATTTGTTGGGAGCTTTACAGGATGTGACAGTTTAAGGCCCAGACAATAAATACTTTTCCTTGTTGCACTCCTTACCGAGAAATCCCTTGTAGTGGGGGGGTGCTCGCAGTGACTGCGGATGGCGCCACAAATAAAACAGCAATTGTTTAGAGATGTCACCAGCACACCAGACAGAAAATGGTTCTTAGGGAGTGGTAAATTCCTTTATGGGGCCAATTTAGGACCATTCTTCCTCTTTAATTAGAAGCATTTTCTGGGATACAGAATCTGGTAACCCAGCAAAGTCCTTTGTTGAGCAGGAATTAATCCTTCCTCCCCAGTAGATACTCGCCATTATGAATTTTATGACGAGCTAAAAAATTTTAAATTACAATCATGTGGCATTTCCTGCATGGCTTCCATACTACCAAGATGTGGGCAGCAAAAAAACCCAAGCCTACAAGTTGGCAGCTACACAGATGGCTGCCATGGACAACATATTTACATGCCAGCTGCAAGACAGGTTTCTTCCCATCCATTGGCTCCTTGATGGATCAAGTCAAATGATAGATCTACATTCTTCAAAAACATGCAACGGCACATTTAAAGAATTTCTCTGCCTCTTTGAAAATAGTCTTATCCATCCAGGTTCTGAATCAGAACTGGGGACAGGTCAGACAACTGACAAAAGTAAAACATTGCAGTATTTGAGTACCAGGCCTGGGCCGCCATGCAGCTTTAGTACAACCCCCCCCGCCCTTCAAAATGCTAGTGCCAAACTGTAACCCTAAAGCAGACACCCAAGTAGACAAGACTCACCACTGCTACAGGAACCATAGCCTTCTACTCCTTGGAGACAAAGGATGTTGTCCACACCCTTCTCAAACAGGATCTCAAACTAAGGACTGCAGCAAGGAGGTAGGTGGGGGGAAGGTGGCATCCCCACAACAAGGGGGGGGGGTTGGACAAGAACCTACCAAAGGATGGGGCACCTGGGGAAAACACAGGTACATGCCAGGGCATATCCCAGGGTGACCCATGGACCCAGCCACTGGCCCTTCAATAAAATCATCAAACAAGATGTAAACCTGCAAGTAGGATATGCAACAGAACTTCGGGACAAGTGGGTAGGGGCATTTAAGTTACCGTAAAATGTAATATTCATATTACAACAATGGCAGAATGATAAACTTTTATGAAAGGGCATATAGAAATGCAAGTAGGTGATGCGACTTTAGATTGCCTTTATCACCACAGCCCCAACAACTGTTCCATGAAATCCTTGCCTTTTGCTTCATGAAATCCTTGCCTTTTGCTTCAAGATATCACAGTAATCACTTCCATTTTTCTGTAGTCAATTTAGGCAAATAGAATCTGAATGTCTTCTAGCTGAACTTTTACATAGCACCACTAAATAAGCCCAGCTTGGGTGTATGTTCCAGGTCCCTGCTACAAAGTGTTTTGCACTGTACATAGTTGAAATTTAAAAAAACATTTCCCAGCTAGGAGAATAGTTAGGGGTGGGGCATTCCATCTAAAATTGGTGTAGTTCTACTGGAGGCTTATAATTTTGTGTACAATTTAAAGTGCTGTATATACACAAGAATTTCCATCATAGGGACAGAATTACAGCCAAGAATGATTGTTCACTAGTAAACATTGTATGCATTTGTTTAGCTAGCTAAAAATTAAGCTGGTCAAAAAAGCTTGACAAGTCAGATTTCAAAAGCAAAACTGTGATCGGTGGAAACATGGTCAGCTGAACAGTGATTGCATGCAATCAAGTGCAGTCACAGGTGCTGTGGCTTGCCATACATGTGTATGGAGGAATCTCCGACTATTCGGACAAACTAGTCCATGCAGTCTATTTAAAAAGGGCAATGCCACCTTTTCACAAAATGTGAGAAACATACATTGCCCAAGATAGTTCACATCCCCTGGTGGGGAGCACAGCTGCGATTTCCAGGGGTGGGATTTGCAGATTGAGTTGCAAAGCATACATATGAACGGGTTGACTCGTTTGTATGCAATTACAGCAGCTCATTTATATGCAGATTCCACAGCCGAAAACCTGCGAGCTGTGGGAACACAGGGCTGGGCTGAGGTAGTGACCGCACAGCAGCTTAGCCAGTTATGAATTCAGGCCACAGCTTGGATGCAAACTTGAGGGACAGGAGTAAGAGTGCGATTGTCCAGACAAGATCAGGGAAGTTGGCAGCTATTAGGGCCCTGTGATGTCTGTTTAAGTACCTATGGGTTACTGATCTAGAACAAGCATGCAAATAAGCCAGAATTCTTATCTTTGTAATTTCAGGGTCTGTGGCTCAAACTGAAGCATGGCAACCAGACAAAATCGCTAACTTTCTGCCCATGAACAATGACTTTAATATTTGTCATTTGCTGGACAGTTATTTGTATTGTTAAAATTTTAATCTCTGCAGCTTACATACTAGCCTATCACTTATATCAAAATCCAGAACATTAATGCAACAGTTGAGCAGAATTTTTGTATGTGTACCTGACAGGTTATATGGGGTGCTAAACAAGTTAGGATTCTATGATGTACTGACCATTGACATTTTATTCCATGGTCCATTTACTCAATATACACAAAACTTGCATGTAATCAAGGCCACAAAGGATAGATACTGACATACCGGTGTCTTTACTCACCATTCATGAAGCGAAAGCTGAAATTAAGGTTACCCATTCCAGATGCTGTTAGAAACACTGTAGATGTCATGTCTATAGGAGTTGGATTCATAGACCTGAAAGGAACAGA
>NW_017306467.1:973113-1005237 GCF_000935625.1 Nanorana parkeri | reverse complement strand
GGAGGGATTGTTGGGATGTTGACCACAGCAACCAAATTCAACAGATTTTTCCTCCGAAAGGCATAATTGTATTAGGTTACCGTTTTTCTTGATATCCTGACTGACACCCAGGGCAACCTACCTTCTTCACATCATACTAGCCCAACTTCTGTAAGCAAGAGGATTCTGCCAGTTGTACATGTACCAACTTGCAGAACGCCAAGCACAGAATCTACCTGCTATTGTAGCGTAGAGCTGGTTAGATGCTAGTCACCTCCATCAAGCCAATTAATGAAATGCCAGTCCACCTTCATGGGGAAAATACTTTCACAATATTACTTCATAAAAATTGCATAGGCAATTTGTACTAGGTCTAGTTACTCAATTTATTACTGCCATGTTGCCAAGAGAGCCAAGCATTTTAAACAGCTCAGTCTTCAAAATAAAAAAATTCTACAAACCCCTGAAGTGCAGCCACATCAATATTTTCAATTGATTTTATACATTCCTTTTCAGTTTTCTAGTGTTCCAATTGAATTATATTTTAGGTTGATAATAGCAAGATACATTCACAAATGAACAATCACACCATGCCAAATTAGATGAGTGCCTGGTGTATCCCACCTCTGGAGAGCTGCTATTCTCTGGTACGCACAATCTGCATCAGGGAATCACTGTCTGAAAGGTTAGGCAGCACCCCAGCCCAGTTTATACAGCTTTAGGTCTTTCAACATTTCCATTACATAGTTATAGTATTTGAGGTTGGGGAGAAAAAAAAAACAAAAAAAAAACGACAGGTCCATAAAGTTCAAACTGTGAGTGCGAGGCTCTTGTGCATGCATGTTCGTTCTAGTATTTAAGTGTACCTATACCCCTGTATGTTACAATCTCTGATGGATTCGAATTGATTTTTGAACTAATCAATATTCTTTGCCGATACCACTGCTTGTGGCAGAGAGTTCCAAATTGTAACCGCTGACTGAAAAGCCCGTACACCCTTTGTGGATAAATCTTTTCTCCACTAATTTTAGGTGGTGGCCCCTAGTCCTTGTTATGGGGTTTACAGTAAAACATTTAGTGCTGTTGTACAAAAGTACAGTGGTGATTGCACCAAAATCATGTAATCACTACATTATAATAATGATGTTCACATATCTGCTTACCTCTTTGCTATGCAGACTATGGGTACAGAGAAAGGCTCAGAATACTGATTGGCCATTTGGGTAGGCATGTAAACCAGGTTAGCATAAAGCTTCACGGCATTCCCAAGGGCCTGCAGAACAGCAATAAAGAGGTAGGTTACACTTAAATGTGCAAGTTTCTGGAGCATATTATAATTACAAGTTATTAAAGTACAATTACATCCACTGCATAGTATATGGTGGTGAAACCCCTGCTTCCAACATAGGCGAGAGCATGAAAGTGTTAGAAATACAACTTGTCGTCTGTATCCTCTTACTTCCACTGACTGGTGTCATAACAGCAACTGGGAAAACCGTATAATAGCACATTTTCCATAGGCGTGAGGAAGGTTTTGACCTATCAAGATTTTGTTCCCCATCTGTCACCACTCGAGATTTTCTGCCCAGATGAATGGTTGCAGGACAGAAGATGCAGCAAATCCCTTTTTTGCATCTTTTTGGCCTGTGAAATATTCTCATTGAAAGCTTTATGTTATCTGTTTGGCAAGTGTAAAAAAGACAAAACTTGCTTCATAAACTGTAAGCCAACAAGTAGTTGCAATCCACTTGAGCTGCTCTTGTCACATTGTTCCTAGATACCTGGACTACAGAACACCTCATTATGAGGCGAAGGGGGTGGAAATTTTGTAGTTCTGCCCATAGGGTGCAAAAGTCATGCAGACAGAAGCTGTATTGGCAGGAAAAATGGAAAGAGTCTTAAGACAGCTAATGTAGCCACCACATCGATCTAATAAAACCCCAGCTTAGGGGAATACGAAGACATTCAAAAAAGGTGAAAATGGCTTAATGTAGTTTAATGTGTAAAAAAGTACCTAAACCTCAATTGCCATGAAACTTTTGCACAACCAAAAGGTTTTCAACTTCCTACCCACAAGACAAATGCGCGACATTAAGCTTTTGAGAGTTCAACTGTACAAACACAAAAAAAAAGTTAGTTGCAAATTTTTTTAAATAGGACAATGGGGACATGACCTCATCCCCTTTGCCATGTATACTATAAAAAGGTACTGATTTTTCCAGGATGTATTTGAATAGTCCTGTATTGTGTGTTGTTTGGGGTAAATTGGTTCACACTGAGTTTTGGTACATTCGGCTCCCCAAAAAAAACAAGCTTAAAATGTCACTTGTTTGCCTTGTGGGCAACTAAAATCCATGAAAAACTTCTAGGATAGGTTTGGGAAGTTCAAAACCAAGGTTGAGACAATTGTGAGGTGTAGGCTTTTTTTCTTAACACATTAAGCCATTTTCATATTGACAGTGCTATTAACTAAGGGGTGAAGAGTTTGGAGAAGAACAATCTAGAACATACCTGAATTGGAGAATTTTTCCAAATGAACAAAATAGCCGATTTGAAAAATGTCTCCAATTCAGCTCACTTTCCAGTTCAGCTATGTTGTCCTAGATTGTTCACTTCTCCTGTCTTCTCCAAACTCTTCAGCCAATTGTGAATATCCCTGTACGTTTTCTACCTATTCTGTAGTCCAAGCATTGGGGAGGGCCAATAGAAGTATGCACAGGACACCTGGATTACTGACTGGATCATTTACAAAGCTATGCACAAGGCTAGGATCTTATTTTTACCCATGTGACTCATTTTAAAAATACAGTTTAAGCAACACAAAAATTAAAGATTCTTACCCTTGTGCTTTAGCTTTATGAATTGAGCCCATGATCAGGGTATTTTTTGCACTTAAAACCAGCAAAATATTTTCAATGGTATATTTAAAAAAAGCAAAAAGGCTCAGATGGTGTTTGGAAAGATTCATACACCAAGTATGTCCCTTTTCAACTACAGCTTAAGGTGGCCAATATACTAGGAATTTGGGGGCACCAACATCTCAAAATTACAAGTTCCTCCATTCAAATACAAAAAAACAACAACTCACCATTCTATCGAATCGACAGGCACTGTATTGGTATTCAAATACAAGGTAGCCAAGAAGTGCAGTAGTACTAGAGACTGGGCACTTCCCTAGGGTCAAGTAAGCAGGGTTCAGTCTTCTGCTTGTACCCAGTGGGTCAACTTTGACTGCCACACTTACAAAAGTGTCATTACACCCAAAGAAGACACTGTTTGCTGGAGCTGCAAAAACAAAAAAAACAAAAAAAAAATGCAAGTTAGGACAAAAGGTTTATGACATCTCTAGGAGTCCAAACACTTACAAGCAAACTTAAGCTGCATTAGATCCAAGCAAAAACACTCAATGGAGGACATGAAGCAAATAGAAACATTGTAATTGTCACAAATCATGCTACCGCTCCTTCAGCAAAGTCCCTTCAACAGTTTGACAGAGCTGTGTGTTCCTAGGCAGACAAGTGCAGCAGTTGGCAAAGTTATGAGGGATTGAGGATGCAACAAATTCTAGACAGGCGCACAATTAAGTGGTCAGGGTAGTGTTTTATTCTGTTACAATGCTACTTAAGAGCAGCTAAGGAAGGAATTTATGACTCCTGCTGTAACCTTGTACAAGTCTCATTGCCCCCGTTTAGCACTGCTTTGCCAGGTCACAGAATTGATATATGTCTCCCAATGTGAATCGTGAAGAGAACTGAATAGAGAGGTCTGAGCTGGTGATAAAACCATTCCTGAGATTGTGTGTTAAGTGTCAAATTTACTAACTAAGAAGCATAATGAGAATTCAAACTATGGTTAGTGAACCGACTTTAGAAAAAAAAAAAAAAAGATAAAAAAAAGGATCTTAGTTCTGACATTAGAAAATTAGTTATAGTCGATTTTACACAGCAGCTGCAAAGACTTTAGCATTCAATAGGATTTGATGCAGTCCGCTCATATGAAAACCTTTGCTATGTGCTTGAGACTTTGTTGTAAATATTTCAAAGCTAGGCATGTGGGGCAGTCATCTGGTTTTTATCATTGAGTGTCAAAGCCCTCTCTGTTTGGACACTTGGGAGCCTCTTAGATAAAATATGCACATCCTAATGTTATGCTAGCCAAACCCTAAATTTCCACAGGCTTGCAACAATTTGCCACCTAGCCCTTTGACTTTGTATTCAAAGTTTGTTGAGCTGGGCGGTGCTGGCAGGGGGGGGTCACTCATCTCGACGTCTGGCCGCTTTAAATTATGTACATTCATTCTGCAACTGTAATCTTTTGCTTGCGATACATTTTTATTGGACTTTTATAGAGAAGACAAAGTTACAATGAATCATGCATTTATATGTGAACCAGCTTTTATACCATAAAGGTTATTCAGAGACCAAGTGTCTCCAAGCATGAGTAACTGCTAAAATCAGAAAGACAGCAAATAAAGACCCGAGTTGGAGTGTTGGCATTAAGGGAGTGAAAAGAAGAATGTCCAGAGCAAGCTCTGTAAAGAGGAAAAGAGTAGGAGGGAGATAGATGGAGATATTTAGGATGCAGGAACGGAAAGGGGGAGGGATAGAGGAAGGTGAGCTGAAGAAAATGGGAAAGGAAGAAGCCACTAGAGTACACTTAAAGTTCACTCTCCAATGGAAGCACATCTTCAGATGGAAAAGCAGCATGAACACAGGAGAATTTAGAAAAACTGGAGCAGACAATCTGGAGCAGCCGTGCATGGCAACCAGCTTCTCCCTTAAAGGTGCCCATACACCTTACGATTATCGGACGATAATCGTATGCGATCGACTTTTCGTCCGATAATCGTATGTGTGCATTGCAGTGTCCGACCGACAATACTGTACAATCGTACGACTTTTGACAGTCAAGCATGTTTGAAAACTTTGCTAGATCGTACGATTGTCGTAAGGTTGCTGGCGTCTCCGTCCGGCAAGTCGCACGATGTACACTGCGCTTGCGCCAACGAAAATACGGCAAATCAATTACCGCATTTCGTCCAGGTGCTTTTGGTTAATTATGGCTAAATGATTCTTGCGATATCGGGGCAGGATGGGGCTGCCGTACGAACATCGTACGACTATTCGATCGGACGAAAAGTTTCGTCTGATAATCGTAAGGTGTATGGGCACCTTTAGTTTGTTCTGTTAAGATTTGAAAATGAAAGCAGCTGATTAAGTTGCAATGCAGAGCTGCTCCAGGTTTGATAACCTGGAGCATCCATAATCCATGGATACTATACAGGGGAGAGAACACCCCCAAAATACCCATGCAGCACCCACCCCAAGTCAGCAACATCCCAGTGCAGGATAACACTACCATTGGCTCCTAAGGGGTGATCTACAATAATAGAACAAACAAGTCTTCCTGTGTTTCCTCCAAGAAACCTCGATAATGGATCCACAGCACACCTCGAGATCTAGGGTCAGATGCTATGGGCTACTGCAGCACCAAGATCTTCATGTCTAGGGGTAATCTCACTCACTTTGCCCATCAACACTTACCACCCTCTGGCAAAATCGATTAAAGCGATGTCTAGACTGTAGATATGATGCTTGAAAGTTGTTGTAGAACTTTAGGGAGAGGCAGAGAGTTAAGATCATCCAAGCAGATGTAGACTCCATCACATAGCAGAGTGTGGTTACCGTTTCCATGCACAGCATTACTTGAAGTAGAAGTCACTAGTCATGTTCATCAGTAATAACCACTGGGCCTGCTGCTATCAGGCTCACTACTCAGCTAGTCCCCAGGCCTAGCCATCTTAGAGTCCACAGCAGCCTCCCCAAAGGCAAGGCCTGGGGGAGGAAGAGAGATCTCACATGGTCCACCAAGTATTTATCACCTCAGCCAGCTTGCACCACTGGCCATTGTCCAACAGTGATATCAACTTATAATCTCTCATTGGTTGCTCTGCGACCAGGGTACGTGACAGATTGTTTAGGGGAACCAAATGAACCCAGATTACAAATCAGCATCAAACAGCATACAGTCCAATACTAAATTGAATAGCACTCTTTCCCAGTAGGGTGCTACACCTGTATATTTTGCACTGATAAAATGCCAGTTTCTTCCAAGCTTTGGCGATAGTTTGTTATTTTACAGTTTACCACCAATAAAAAAGGCAATTTAAATTGAGAATATGTAGGAAAAAATGGAGATGTGCAAGCTACGGGTCTCTTGGAAGAGTGTTATTCTGCTTCTAATTACCAAAGGGGGCACCAAGCTTGCCCCCCACTCACCAGTTTAGACATGGGGAATCATAATTGAATTACCCTCAGATGTCATCTATATATATATATATATAATCTTTCAAGTCAGAACCAGCACTCGAGAGCTGGTGCTGAGAGCATCCTGGAGGGATGCGTACAAAGATTCCCCCCCTGTCCCCTCCCATGCTTAATCCAGGCATCAAACTCTCAGGTCCAGACATCGCTTTTGACCAAGTCCCTCCCCAGGCAACTCTCCAACACAGACTTTCCTCTCACAACAACCCGGGGAAAATGCATCTGTTCACACCAGCACAGTCAGTTCCAGACCAGAAAAAATACTGCTAGTGTTATTTTGTCTGGAACGCCCACAACAACAAAAAAACAAAACAAAAAACACCCCACACTTTTAATGCAGCAAAAAAACACAATGCATTGTGTTCCCGATCTGGTCCGTAAAATGGTGTGAACCTGCCCTAAATGTAAAGTGGTCTTAACTTTTGCTGCCATGGATTTGAACACTACATCCATGGTAGCACAGCCCTGTAAACACATAAGAGATGTCAGTGTACATTTATTCAGCTGATAAGGCATTTTCCATACTGCTAATTTCCACCAAGTGGCAGCACTGTACTGCAGTGCTCTTCATTGTTACAGCACAAGACAGTTCACCTTTTTTCCCTCAATGTTACTTTCATCTTGCCACACGGAAGCGCTTTACATTGCAGTGCTGTACCATCCAGTTGCAGCTGGTGCACTGCAGAAAGATGCAGTCTGTCTGCATTTTACCACAATACCTGTGTTTTAGTATGCAGAGGACACATAGAAAATTGTTTTCCACATGACCTGGTGGAGTTGATCTGGCGCGGAATGCCAGTCAACACTGAACTGGCAATTAGTCTGATGTGCATTAAGAGAATGGAACCATAAAGCAAAGTCACTATATGCAAGGAGTTTGCATTTTGTTTCCTCCCCCACTCTAAAGACATGCTGAAGGTTAATTGGCTCCTTTCTAAATTTACCCTAGTATGTGTATGCAATAGGGCCCTTAGAGTACAAGCTTCTTAAAGGCAGGGTCTGATGTGAATGTACACTGGGTAAAGTGCTGTGCAAGAATTATCAGCGCTACACAAAATACCTGAAATAAAAGTCACTGTGCTGCACTGCTAAACTATCAACCCATGCACATCTTTTGTAGTTCCCTGTACACATGGACTAGAAAAATCAGCCATTTACATCTCTAGAAAAACTACAAAAATACTGCAGATTCCCCTAAAGCTAGCTAGAACAAACCGTATGGTATTCTTGCATTACCAGGGGAAAGAGCATAAACCTGCAGCTGAGGCATTTGCTACCAGACAGGCCCAGTGACAAAACTCAAGTGTCATAACCATGTCAGTAAGCAAAGGGCACATAATGAAACCTTGGTTATTGTGCTGTAATTTACTCATTTGAAAGCTATACCCCATTTTTTATACATAGTTTTATACATAGTATTTGAGGTTGAATAAAGACATAAGTCCATCAAGTCCAACCTGGTGTGTGTGTGTATGTATGCGTGTATGTATAGGTCCATGAGTGTTCTCATTATAAGTACCTGTACCCTTGTGCATTTCGGTCTCTCAGGATGTAGTCCAAAAGCCTCTCGAATGATTCCAGATTAATTGCGGAAATTACCGCTTGAGGCAGTGAGTTCCAGACCCTAATCGCCATGTTTAAGTCTTTGGTACATCGTGGGCTGTTGCGGTGCATTAACATGCATTGCCTGTATGTGCACTGAATTGCATGTGTGTTGACCACTACTGTATCCCTGCACGGCCATTAAAATTCAGTTGTGTTACGGTGCATGCATTACAGTAAAGATAAGGCACCCTCCATTGCCCACAGTGTGCCTCTAGGGCCCAATAAATTTGTGGTGCTCCAATATGCAAACTTTAAGGAGTAGGAAAGCTTCTAGTGTAGCACTATGACCAATAATGTTTCTAGTGTAGCACTATGACCAACAGAAGTTTCTACTAAACACTAAAACCTATAAATGATCACAAACTTATATAATAGTGCTATATGATCTATTTCAAAGTCCAAGTCATAACCAGGTCATTTAAAACTCAATAATCTTGCAAAAGGCGATATAACAGTTAATGAGTACTATGTAGATGCACATGTATTCCAGATATCAGTACGTTTAAACATGAAAATATAAATCTTTGTGAAGCGATATCCAAAAGCCTCCACTTTTTGCCTTTCACCTGATTGTTAGACCCAGTGTTTGTCCAAGGTCAGAAATAGCATGCATCCCTTCTATGGGGAATTCGTGCAATGCTCTTCCTCTAGAACCTTGTTTTCTGCTGACGAATAAGCAGAGATCAGGTCTGTGCTTCTTACTCTCCTATGGGGGGTTGCTCAAGTGATGTTCCTCTGATGATTCAGGCCATCAGATAGAGTAATTCTCAGAAAAGAACACAACCCTAGCACTCAATCTTTTGATTAAAACTGAAAAATGGCCACTCGCATTAAAAACAGTGCACAAAGAAAACACTATAAATATTGTAAAAAAAAAAACAGCACTCAAATCGCTGTTACAAGATGTGCAACACCCATGTGCAATTGACAGAATGGTAACTGGAGCCTGGGCATGTCACCACTAGGAGGGCACATTGAGAGGCCAAAAGGTGCATACATGGACACTGGGTAGAGAGACCACCCAACAGAATTTAGGGCAGCTTTAAATGCCTATTCACAGCTATGTGCATTTTGCAGCCACTACATCATAGGAAATATGAACTTGAAGGGTGTTTTCAGGCAGTAGAATTAATGTGTTCACTGAGGGAAAACAACAAGTGTCAATAGGCTCTAGAACAAGAGTAGCAAGCATGTTTCATGGTCAGCTTTGTAAAGCTTTACAATCTATGCCTACACAGACATGAGCAGTCTGATACAATCTATACTATAGGACACGTGACATTTGTTAAATCTAATCAAAAATGCTGGACTTAGTACCATGCAGTACCAATATATAAAGACAAATGTTCCCCAATATAAAATGAAGCAAATGACCTGGTCATCAACTGGCACAGGTCACACCACTGCATAGTGGCAGCATGCACTCAAAAATAGTACTAACTGCTCATTACAAATAAACTTCCAGTTGAGTGTGGACACCATTACGTGTGTCAGATAACAGGCCAACAGCCTTTAACACATTTTATTAACCCCATCATACAAGTCAGGCATCCAGTAAAGCAAAGAGGAGAGAGCTTTGTAATTGCCTAATATACAGCTTTAAGTGGCTTACCTGTCAAAGACAAATAACAGATTAGGAAGAACACAAACCACTAATCCTAACATGGCTGCTAAACACCTAACATAGAGGCTCATGTCACTCACCATCCTGGCCCCTGAGCAAGGTGAACCAGGTTAGATAGAGCACCAGCACAAACCAAAGCCCCATGTTGAATTCACTTCACTACTCCTCCTCCCTTGGGAAGATATAGGCTCCTTAGACTGCTTCAATTAGGATCAGCTGATATCCATGATTACCTCCAGCCTACAGATAATGTCTGCTATAGGTTTCTGAAATATCCAGCATTGAAGGATATGTATCCAATCTTTGTAAGGATAATATCTAAACTAATGGTTTTGTACATGGTAGGCAGACTCACATTGCAGCGTTATAAAACACTTCTTGTTAATGCCCATCTAATTTCTCTACTTTGCCCTCATTTCACTTGAGACTAAAAGGGTTATTCACAAAGGGGTGAAGAGTTTGGAGAAGGCAGGAAAAGTGAACAATTTAGGACAAAATAGCTGATTTGGGAAAATTCTCCATTTCAGCTCACCTTTCAGTTCAGCTATGTTGTCCTAGATAAAGATAAGAAAAGTAGTACTGAAGCCAAAACATTTTTTAGGTTTTGGATAGAGTGAGGGTTATAACCCCTGTCAAAATTTTTTTGCCATATGTGTCCCATTGGGAAGAGAGAGAAAATCCTTCCAAAGTGAGAACTAGATCTAGTGCCCCTATAAAAAGATTTCCCATCTATTCCTATTCTGGTGACAACCCAAAATTTGGGATTTTCTTTCACTTTCAGTGATAACATTCACCAGGACAAATAGAGAGGGTGAATCTTCCTAACGGGGACACAGCCAGCAAGAAAAACCTGACAGATGTTCTAATCCCTCTCCAGTCTATCCAAAGCTAAAAAAGATATGGCTTCAGTTGCACTTTAACCTTGTTCACATTATGTTCATCGAGCTGCATTTTTCTGTTCACACTATACATGTGTGGTGGTGTGCAGAAAAACACAGTTCAACAGACATAGTGTGGACTGACCCTAAACTTGATTGGCTGCTATGGGCAATAGACTATAAATATAAATAAGTCATCCTTCCTATAAAAACAAACATCCACCAGACTTCTCTCATAAAGCATATAACACCTCGGCATTTTAGGTGCATTGCATTTTCACATTTTTTTTTATATCAAGCTTATCTCTTTTACATTTATATTTATTTATTATAGTCATTTATATAGTGCTGACAATTTATGCTGCACTTTCCATATCATATATTCACATTAGTTCCTGCCCTCAAGGAGCTTACAATCTAAAGTTCCTACCTTACATGCATACATAAACATACCAGGGCCAATTTATATGTAACAAAACTCATCTCTCTCTAAATTGAGCTTTGTGACCAGTTTTATACTCAAAGGGGCACAATGAAAAGTAACTTTATAAATATACCCTTATTTTGTTTCATTACGCCTGTACATGCTTGAGATCGGTGGCGGAACTATTGCTATAGCGACCCAGGTGGCTGCTATGGGGCCCAAGGCACAGGGGGACCCGGCCAGGACGAGGAACAAAGGGGTCCCCCTGGTGCCGTGCGGGACGTTTGGGCCTGTGTTGCATCTGCATACTGCAATAGGCTGCTGGCTGTCACTGACGGCTGTGAGGAGGAATGCACCGCTGTCCAGATCACTGACAACCTATCAGTGATCTGTGCAGCGGCGCATTGCTCCTCACAGCTGCTGCTGAGTCAGTGACAGCCAGCAGTTGCGTTAGAGGAGGTCGGGGCCCGGTGGAGGAGGAGGCGGGGCCTGGCGCCAGTGGAGGAAGAGGCCAGGCCCAGCAGTGGCGGGGCCTGCCAGCGACCAAAGGGGAGGCGGAGCCTGGTGGTGGAGAAGGCTGACAGCGTATCGGGGCTGACAGGTAAGAGGCGTGCAGGGAGGTGACCAGCCCACCTGAGACCCTGCAGAGCCCACCATAGACAGTCTATGGTGGGCTCTGCAGGGTCACTCTCATGTGGGCTGTGTGGGATCTCAGGTGGGCTCTGCAAGGGGCGTAACTAGAAATCACAGGGCTTCATACACAATTTTGCTATGGGGCCCTAAGATTTCTAGTTATGCCCCTGCTTGAGATGTATGTACAGTATCTTTCCTTCTGAAAATGTTCTAATTCTGCATTTATTCATGGAACATTCACTTAGACCCAGCATTATATTATTATTATACAGGATTTATATAACGCCAACAGTTTGCACTGAGCTTTACAATATAAGGAAGACATTACAGTTGCAATACAAATCAAGACAAGATGGTAAGGAGGACCCTGCCCCTGAGAGCTTACAATCTACAGTTATCACATGGCATGACAGCAATCAAAGTTTGCGCATCTTCAATTGGATAATGTGGAAAGTTCAATGCCCTATGCAAGCATAATGGAACAAAATGGAAAATTAAAGCTATTTAGGGCTCATTCACATGGATGTGCACAGCTGTATAGTGTGTGCGTCCATGCAGAAATCTGCGTAGGGAGTGACAGCTGGCTTGAGGAGTGACTTCTAGCAGCGTGCAGCCATTTCCTGTCATTGAATTCTACAGGCCACAGGTTTTTGCACAGACAACCATGCTGTATGACTGTGCACGTCCACGTGAATGAACCTTACACATATATAACACATATTAAAACAGGTAAAGAGAGAATAAGGGGACTTTCGAGGTACTCAAAGGAACTCGTAAGATACATACAGTGTACTTTTATTGTAAAAATCATAAAACTGTTCATGTTCTCCTGCAGTATGTTTGCAATCCCAAGCATGCCAGTGTTGCAATTATACTGTAGACCAGCGGTCACTAAATGGTGGACCAAGGTCTGGACACGGACCGCGTGACGGTTCTGTCCGGACCGTGGTCACCTACCTGCGCTGTGTCATGGCTGGCTGACAGTGGATATGTTATGGCTGGCTGACAGAGGCCAGTGCATGCATTTCCAGCCATACCCAACGCAGGCCCCCCTTCACTTCAGTCATTGGCTGCTAGAACCGTTGGCTTCCTAGCAACCAATGACGTCAGGCAGACAGGGCCAGCTGCTCAACTACAAGTGATCTCAGTATATATACACCTGATCTGAAAGGCCACAGAGTCTGCAACACCACTGAGCAAGGGTCACCACCAAGCAAGCGGCACCATGAAGACCAAGGAGCTCTCCAAACAGGTCAGGAACAAAGTTGTGGAGAAGTACAGCTCAGGGATGGGTTATAAAAATATATCATAAACTTTGAACATCCCACAAAGCACCATTAAATCCATTGTTTAAAAATGGAAAGCATATGGCACCACAACAAACCTGCCAAGACAGGGCCATCCACCGAAACTCATGGACCAGGCAAGGCGGGCATTAATCAGAAAGGTAACAAAGAGACCAAAGGGAGCTGCAAAGCTTCACAGGGAAGACTGGAGTATTTGTCCATAGGACCGCTTTAAGCCGTACACTCCATAGAGCTGGCCTTCATGGAAGAGTTACTAGAAGCCATCGCTTACAGGAAAAAAAAAATCACATTTATAAGCATGTTTGCTGTTCGCCAAAAGGCATGGGGGAGACTCCCCAAACATATAGAAGAAGGTACTCTGGTCAGATGAGACTAAAATTTAGCTTTTTGGCCTTCAAGGAAAAGGCTATGTCTCCATCCCCAGCATGAAGCATGGTGATGGCTGCATCATGCTGAGTGGATGTTTGTCATTGGGACAGGGACTGGGAAACTAGTCAAAATTGAAGGGATGATACATGACGCTAAATATAGGAAAATTCTTGACGGAATCCCGTTTCAATCTGCCAGAGATTTGAGACTGGTTCACCTTCCAGCAGGACGATGACCCTAAGCATACCGCAAATGCAACACTCGAGTGGTTTACCCACTTGCTGACCGGCGTATTAAACCCCCTTCCTGCCCAGGCCATTTTTCGGTATTAAGCGTTGCATTACTTTGCTGACATTTATTCCGTCATGCAACGCTGTACTGAAATGACTTTTATACCATTTTTGGGGGGAGAGATAGAGCTTTCTTTTGATAGTATTTAATCACCACTGGGGGGTTTATTTTTTACTATATAATGAAAAAAAAACACGAACATTTTGGGGGAAAAACTGTTCTCCCTACTTTATGTTATAAAACATTTATCAACACCCAAAATTTTGGTAAAATATAAAAGACGGGGTCATGTCGGGTAAATAGACACCAAACATGTCAAGCTTTAGAAGTGCGTGCGCCTGCAAAATCCCAAAAAACGGCCATGCCTAAAATTGTCCATAGGCGATGATTTGAAAACTTTTACCGCTCATCAATTTAGCGTTATCAGTGATTGATGGCCCTAAAATTATTGCTTGCACTCTGATGTTCGTGGTGATATGTAACGTGTGTGGCGTAATGGTTGTTTTCGCACGCAGGCGCACCCGATGCATATTTATGTTTATAAGTGTGTCCAAGTGGGGGCAGGGGACTTAAATCTTTTTTTGGTGTTTTTATTTTTTATGGGACTTTTTAAACTTTTTTTTTAAAACTGTTTTTTTTTTTACACTTAGCTTGATTGCTATCACATAGGGGGATAACAAGCCCCCCTATGTGATGGTCAATATACACTGACAGGTCCTCCTTATGGAGACATCAGGGGTCTCTAAGACCCCTAATGTCACCTGGGGGCCCCCAAAGAAGCTGATGAAGCAGAGAAGCTGATGAGAGCCAGAGAAGAAGCTGTGAAGCAGATCTCTGCTTCATCAGCTTCTTTGGGGGCCCCCAGGTGACATTAGGGGTCTTAGAGATCCCTGATGTCTCCATAAATGACAGCTGAAGGCGGAAGTGATGTAATATACATCACTTCCGCCTTTAGAGAGAGAAGGAGGAGAGATCAGCGGCGGGAAAATGCTTATCTCACCTCCTTCTCCGTACGGGCAGTCGCTGTGCCGGTCCCGGGCTCGAAGGAGGGACAGCGGAACCCAGGATAACCGGCAGCGACAGGGGAGCGCCGCAGCAGAGGAGGGGGGCCTCATTGCACGATCATACAAACGATTCGCCGGCTATGGAGCCGGCCGAACGCTTGTATATAACAGCCGGTAATGGCTGTTTAGATTCCCCGCGGGGCCCTGTTCGCGAGCGCCCGATAGGGGGCGCACGCAACCAGGAAGTAAATCACGTACATGTATGTCCACCCGCCGGGAAGCATCCACCGTCCGCCCCATAATTTTACAATGGGCGGACAGCAAGGTGTTAAAGGGAAACATTTAAATATCTTGGAATGGCCTAGTCAAAGCCAAGACCTCAATCCAATTGAGAATCTGTGGCATGACCTAAAGATTGCTGTACACCAGCAAAACCCAAAAACTTGAAGGAGCTGGAGCAGTTTTGCCATGAAGAATGGTAAAAAATCCCAGTGGCTAGAAGTGCTAAGCTTATAGAGACGTAACCCAAGAGACTTGCAGCTGTCATTGCTGCAAAAGGTAGCTCTACAAAGTATTGACTTTGGGGGGGGGGGTGAACAGTTATGCATGCTCAAGTTTTCCGCTTTTTTGTCTTATTTCTTGTTTGTATCAGAATAAAAAATATTTTGCATCTTAAAAGTGGTAGGCATGTTGTGTAAATCAAATAATACAAACCCCCCACAAATTGCCAAGAATACTTTTGCAAGCCACTGTATCTTCCCCCTTGGTACTTTCAAAGTCCCCTTTTGCACATAAATGGGATGCTGGTACCTGCTATATATATATAAATATATAAATAAATATTTTCTCTCATTAAAGCAAGAGCCATTAAAGCATTCCTATTCAGGGCAACAGGTGTGCTTTAATGCCCTGCTCCCCAGCAGCATTTACGTGCCTTTCCTTTGTTTTCCCACTGCTCTGTTTACCATCACCACCAGCAAAGAACGTGGTAATTCTGGCTACAGCATGTTGCTCAGCTTACCCAATGTGACAGCAATGTGCCAACCAGCAATGTAACACAGTATAAGCATTTGCGGAGCTCTGCATTAAAACGAACCTGTTACTTTGTATGGGCAGAGCACAAAAGGTGCTATAAAGGTGGACATAAGTGGCCTGATAATCATAAGCAGTGCTACCGATTTGAGCATTACTGGTAATAAAGCTTGACCTCCCTAGGGGTCAAACCAATTCCCTCTGGCCACTGGTGCACTCGCACAGATTTTATACCTTGCTGTTCTTCATCTGAGGGTATTCACTTGTACCTAAGGGCAAGCCTTTTTCATTAAGTTTTGGATAGATGGGTGAGGGGTTAGAATTCTTGTGAGATGTTGCAGTCCTGAGTTTTTGCTTCAACAGTGCTTGAACGGAACAGGGGGTTCTACCTGATCGTGCCTTACTTCTACAGACTCATCTCCATCACCAGGACAGCGAGGCTGGAGTCAACCACATTGTCATCCTGAAGCTGCATACACCTACCAGTCCTTGGGTTTTTACTCTGACCGTGATGACGTGGCATTGGCAAAGTTTTCTAAGTTCTTCCGTGAGCAATCGGAGAAAAAGCTAGAGCGCGCTGAGGAATTCCTAAAGTTCCAGAACAAGCGTGGGGGACATATTGTGCTTCAAGATATTAAGATGTGTGACTTCCTGGAGTCTGAATACATAGAGAAGGAGGTGAAACTGATCAAGCTGTTGGGAGATTACCTTAAAAACCTGAGTGTGAAGGCATCGGTGAATGGAATGGGAGAATATCTCTATGAAAGGTTGACACTAGGGGATGAGAGTGACTGAACTTTCTGATCTTAATAATGGCCAGTGGATATTAGTCCACTTGGTACTTAGAGCTCTTGTACTAAAATAAAGGCAAGGGATGAGGTTTGGGGGTGAATGACAGCTTGCTTTGAAATATAAATAAAACATATGTGCAGTAAAAGAAAAATTCTTATGAGATATATAAAGAGAGACTGTTACCTTGGCTACAGAGAAAGTGACAGAGGGCTCCTCACCTTACCTTGCCTGCATTCGCTCTCTGCCCAATCCTTTGTCACAGCCGGCAATACTATCCGGTGCTTCTGGGTATGGGGAAACATGTGACCTGCTCCTTTTTGACAGTGCTGAGACCTAGCAGCCAAACACACTACACCTGAGCATTGCCACATGACTGAGGGAGTGACAACTAATTCCATGAGGAGAAAGGGAGCACAAGCGGGGTCGGGGTGGGGAGTTGTCCTTTACAGAGACAACGTTATTTTGTCCTGCATGGGCGAGGTGACAGTGTCTCTTTAGTGCTCATTTACATTCTTGCAATATGCGGAAACGCTGCAATTCATTTTGAATAGCACCCCCATGCACTAAGGCAATGCACCTGCACTGCAACGCACATCAGGGTGTGTTGGCAGCCAATTTATTTTTATTGGCTGCCTTAACACAATGCACATTAACACGTGACATAACATGTAATAATGTGCATATGTTAATGCATCACAAAGAGGTATATGGGCACTCAGTGTTATATTTGTCCCCTTTGGGGAGATTCAATCTCTCTATATGTCCTGTAGATTACTCTCACTGGGACTGAAAGTGTTGGAAAAGCCAAAATTTTGAGTTGTCACCAGAACAGGAATAAAGAACAAAAGTTTTTAATGGGAACACCTGTTTTGGTGACAACTGTCTGAGAAGGGATTTCTGTCACTTTACATCGATATACTCCCACATCCTTTTATGTTTACAGAATATGAAATGAAGGGAAATCCCCACAAAGGGTGAAAAATGGCAAAAAAAAACCTGACCAGGTTAATCCAAAATAAAAATAAGTTTTGGCTTTGGATATGCAGGATAATACTGCAGTCACAAATCTTTCCTCTTCTTTATTTACTTCTTGTAGGTCATTGTTTGAGTGTCCATGTCACTGCCTGCATGACATGGACTATTTCTATTGGCTTTCCAAAGTCGGGGTTCTATCAGGATCCAGAAGAGGAGTGACGCCATCGCAAAAGGATGGTAGGGGTCCAGATGTGTGGAACCATCTGCAGCTCTTGTTTAGAAGTACCCCGCACCAAGAGATGTCGAGAGACCTGGAGTACTTCACATGGTAAAGTTAGAGGGGGTTAAAAGCGGGGTTATATTTTGCCCGGAGTGGGGCTTTAACCACTTGCTTCCCAGAGCAATTTTTTACATTTGCACACAGATGATAAAATCTGAATTATGGGCCAGAAAACAGGGCCCTAAACAATGATATATTTTCTGAAAGCAGAGGCCTTGTAGAATTGGAAGCCGCTGATCTCTCCTCTGATCTGTCAGGGGAGACTCTTCACGCTGGTCCCGGGCTCACACGGGGGACAACAGAGCCCGGGAAGCAGACAGCGGCACCGACGGCTGCGGAGGGGGGGGAGGGTGAAGCAACAGTGTTCTTGGTATAACCACTTCCAGCGGAGAACATACATTTACGTGCTAATCCGGGGGAACCAATCAGAAAAGGATGGAAGTTCTCCTCCATGCAGGCCCGCTGCACCTCCCACCCTCTGACATGCTGCCCCAGCTGTGGCTCCTGATGTGATGGTATGACTCTGATGTAAAGAGGGGACTGAGGACTCTGATGTGAAAGTGGCGTATGATAAGAAAGAGGGACTCTGATGTGAAAGGGGGGGTTCTGCTGTGAAAGGGGGGCCTCTGATGTGAAGGGGGCTTCTAATGTCAAAGGGGTCGCTCCATAAAATCCATACCAGACCCCTATCTCAGATGATGGTCCGGTATAGCTTTTGGAGGGGCCACATGCAATTTTTTACAATATAGACCTGGGTATCTTGAGATCTTGCATACTTTTAAAGGGTGCCATGGCTAAAAAGAAATTGAGAAACACTGCTCTAAAGATGAGGAGAAGGGAAAGGATTCAGTGGTTTTCCAACAGACAACTCGGTAGGGCTGACACTATTCCTTATGATTTCAGTCAAGAAAAAGACATCTCTTGTCAGTCCAGAACGGGAAATGTAGAGGTGAATGTGTTTCTGACAGATTTACAGGTATTTCTTGATACTTGCAAGATCTTTACAGGGATACAGCGTGTGGAAATACACGTGTTGTGGATATGTGCTGCATTTTTTAAATTTTTTCCTGACATACACTTTAGTGATAAAAGCAAATGGGTGGGTAGGGCCGGGCTGGGTTGTTTTTTTAAGAAGCACAGCTACCTTTTAAGTGTTCTCTGTATAGGGGAAATGTGCCAAAAGGTGGATAATAAACTGTAAACAAGTCAGCAAATCTTTTTTTTTTTTATTCACATTAACTGGCTCAGTGAATTATTGAGTCAATTTGAAGAGTTTAAAATCTGTTTTATTAGAGTCCCAAGGGCGAAATCACTGTGTCAAAATCTAAGAATATAATGTGGATACACAATGGACAGAAGATAGATAGCCCTGCAACTACAAAAGCAGGACATGTCTCCAATGCATAAAGACTTTGTGAATGTTGTGCTGTCACAATAAATGCATAAAAATATCACACAATTCATAGTCATAGTTGGTGTTCATACAAATGTGAAATGAGAATTTATATATTTCCTTAAAGGAGAACTATGGGGTTAAGGCTTTTCCCCATAGCTCTCCTTAGGTAACGGGAGGACACAAACTAGCGTCCTCCCGTCACCCTAAGCTCAGTATACTGCGAGCTACAGCTCGCGGTATACTGAGACGCCACAGTACACCGCGAGCTACTGCTCGCTGTATACTGAGGCGCCGCAGCTGAAGCGGATCCTGACAATTATGTCGGGATCCCCCCAGCTGCGTGAGTGACAGCTGGCTCTTCCTATCTAGAGGAAGAGCCAGCTGTACCCGCCCCCTCCCCCGTCCAATCCGCCAGTCGGCGCTGGTGGATCGGAGCGGGGAGGGGGGAATCCAGCCCGTCCCCTGTCACGGCAGAGCGCTGTGACAGGATCGAGAGGTGAGCGAACGCCGGTATGTGTTCGCTCACTTCTCGATCTACTGAACAGACCTGTGACAGTCTCATTGTCACAGGTCGGCTAGAACTATGAGGTGAGTGAAAAGCACTCACCTCATAGTTCTCCTTTAGGCCATTATCTGTGCTATTAGTATAGCTGGTCATTATACTGCCATCTAGTGGTCGTTTTGGTTATTGCACCACGTTTTCTGTGTTCCCTCCCATTTATAATGTATTTTCCTTTCTTCATGAGGTAGTCGTTTCTGATGTCATGGCTGACCGTGATATGGCCACATGTACATGTATATGCATTCTTGGAAACATTACCATCTCTGACCTTCAAATACCGTCTATTCATTAATCTGCTGTATCATGTTGTCCTCTTCGTGGAAGAAAAGGTATTTGGTGAGTTCAGCTATCTGATAAGGATTGTCTGCAGTGATTATATCTTCTTATACAAGCCAGGCATAGAGGTCTCAGCAAGGAATAAATCGCTAATACAACAATCTGAGTCAAAATAAATGTCATTTATTTTTAAAATCCAGAAGTACTGCAATATACCATAATGTAGGTTGTTGACATTTTAAACATGCAAATAAATGCAACACTTAGGCTGGATTCATAGCTATATGCATCCATGCATGTTTTCAGTGCTATATGATGCATGTTAACTTATATTCACCACAGCGCTTGTTATATGTATTGTACATAGCTAGTAGCAGTTAGTCAAACTCAACTGGACTTGCTCTTGTAATGTTGAAGACATTTTACAGCCTATCCAAGCCACTTTTTCAGCTCAAGAATACAGTGTTTATTTCCACCCTGGAAGCACAGACACCTTAATCCAAATTACCACAGAATCTGTCGAGGCAGATGTTGATTGTCCAGGAACAGAATAGGATGTATGAAAGTTGTGCAACAACGACTGTTCTACTTACATAATCCCATCCCTTTCAGGAAGCCTGCATAGGTGTCAATTCTTCAATTCACATGGGTAAAGGTGTGAATTGTTGTCAAAATGCCAAGATAGACATGGTTTTGTATACATTTTCATTTTAAAGCCTCTCCGGCACCGAGATATCACTATTATTTCTCACTCTGTTCTCATCTATCTTGAGGTTTGGATGGTTTTGCCTATTTGGGGGCACCACTCACTTCATAATATAAATTAAATTGAAAATCGATCAGGGTGAGTAGGAGCCCCACATTATGGCAGTGGTAACAAAAGTCTTGAAAATCAAACACAAGAGTCAAAGCCCGCACTTACACCTGCACGTTCCATTTATTTACAATATGTGCCCACTAGGAAAACATTTTTGTGGCCACTAGGAAAGCGATTTGTGACCATTCAATAATTGATGGTCAATAAATTCCAGTGAGTGTGGAGTGAAGCTACCGTAGCACGGGTGATTGAAGAGGACTGCACGGAGAGCACTTTTGCAAAAACGTTTTCCTAGTGGGCACATATTGGAAAGAAATATGCTAACTTATCATCACCGGGATACAATTGAGCACAACGGACATTGGCACATATATTTATAAGTTTATTACTGTTGGGACTTTTGCACTTTATGTTGGCACACTGAACTATAAGGGGTCTATTCACGAAGCAGCCAAAGGATCTAGCCGTAGCTCCGGCCAATCCTTCGGCTAGCTTTGGCCCCAGGACCCCTTCGGTTCAGCAGAACCGAAGGGCTGCTGTACGGGCTATTCACTATAGCCCGTACAGCTCCCGAACTTGGCCGAGCGGCTCAGTCGAGCCAAAGGCATATGCCTCGGCTCAGCTGAGCCGCGCTGAAAGCCGAAGCTGGCCGAGTGGCCGACCCTTGGCCATCCGACAGCCTGCTTCTGACAGCTGGGCGGAGCCAGCCGTGATCTTACGGCTGGCTCCGGCCACTTGCAGAGAGATCAGCGTCCCTGGTTACCTGCTAACCAGGGACACTGATCTCCAGACAGCAAACTCTCCCGGGCGCTCCGGGAGTCTCCCGCTCCCTGCCGCCAAGGAGAGAAACACTGCTTTTTCTTTTTTATTCTAATATGGAGAATGGCCATAGGAATGCATCGCTAGATTCCTATTGGCTATTTCAATTTGCAATAGCCAATAGCAAACTAGCATTGCACCCGCCCTCTGCTGCAGTTCTCCATCAGGTCCCCACTACTGAATGCCAGCAGCAGAGGGTGGGTACAATAGCTAGTTTGCTATTGGCTAGTGCAACTTGAAATAGCCAATAGGAATCTAGCAATGCATTCCTATGGCCAAAAATTCTTTTTTTTTTTTTATAATCTGACACGGCTCCGTATCAGAATTTCCAGATGTTGGATCGGCTGAGTCGAACTCCTTCTGCACTTCCGGTCGGCCGAACATGCTGAGCATGTTCGGCCGACCCAAAGCCACCTGATGTACGGCTGATTTCAGCCGATATATGGCTGAAATCAACCGTACCATTCTGAAGTGAATAGCCGAACAGCTCACTTCGCTTTAGGTCGGTCATTCACTCGGCTGCCTACGCAGCTTAGTGAATAGACCCCTGAGTATTGATGTATTATTTAAAACACATTTAAGTGTGTGTGGTTTGGTATTGTTGATTTATATAAGATATGATTATGGCGGTCAGTGGATGTATATGAGATTATTTCACGATGCTTAGTGATTGATTTTATGTTAGAAGTGCAGTGCAACGTTACATACATATATTTTAAAGGCTAGTAGCACAGCAGCTGGGGCAATACTACTTAGGGACATAGTTTAGGAGCATGGGTATAGTAATTTAATAAATTTTTTAGATGTACCTTAAGGACAGGAGGCGGGACCAAGGCTCCCAAACATTTGATCACTGTGACAGCTAATTACTGAGCTGTAAAGGAAAATCATGCGCAATCCAGCTTAATTGATTGTCAATATTTATTGACCTCTGTAGTGTCACATCAAATAGCTATTTGATGTGTCACTACAAAGGTCAATAAATATTGACAATCAATTAAGCTGGAGTGCACGTGACTTTCCTTTACTGTACGTTAATCTGCAGAGTGATCTGCCGTTACTCAGGCAAACACCCGATATTTATGGGTACTATCAGGTCAGCAGTGTGATGGGTCCCATATGATTTTTGAGCTAATTACTGAGATTACATGATCAGGAGCCTTTTCCTGGCTCCTGATCGTAAACAGTGATCAGGAGCTGTCAGAGACAGCTCAGTCACTGTGCTAGGAGTGCACGGTGAGCACTCTTCCAGCACAGAACAGTGGACACATACAGAGGTGGCTCTAGACTTTGTGAGGCCTTAGGCGAAACTCAAACGTGAGGCCCCCCACTTACACCCATAATGAAAGAAAATGCAAACAATAATTAAAAATGAACTGTATACATTGCATATTGTAAGACTAGCGTTTAATCCCAGCAGCCAGGAATTTACAGCTTCTAGAGCTAGAATGTTATTTCTGTCTCATATCTAATTCTACAAACAACTATTCGCAAAACCCTAACCCTAAGGAAGTAACATGCAGAGGTCAGATGTAAGGAACGCACAGGGTGCAGAGGCCAGATCTAAGGAACGCACAGGGTGCAGAGGTCAGATGTAAGGAACGCACAGCGTGCAGTGGTCAGATGTAAGGAAAGCACAGTGTGAAGAGGTCAGATGTAAGGAACGCACAAAGGTCAGATGTAAGGAACGCACAGCGTGCAGTGTTCTTCGGCCACTTGCAGAGACAGATCAGCATCCCCTGGTTACCCCTGATGCCGATCTGTCATTACATCCCAACTCTCCCAGACACTCCGGGAGCCTCCCGCTATTAGATTGCGCCGCCTGGCTGAGAAACACTTTCTCCTGGAAAGGTTTACTCTGTTCGATCGAGCAGAGTAAGCCTTTTTCTGCTTAGTTGTTTTCTTTTTTTTCCCTGACATCGGAGCCGCCGGCCGCCGTCAGGCGGAAAAAAATCCCAGCATAGGAATGCATAGCTACATTCCTATTGGCTATTTCACTTTGCAATAGCCAATAGCAAACTAGCTATTGCACCCACCCACTGCTGCTGTCAATCAGCAGAGGGGACCTGAAGTTCTCCATCAGGTCCCCTTCTAGTGATTGACAGCAGCAGAGGGTGGGTGCAATAGGCAGCTTGGTATTGGCTATTGCAAAGTGAAATAGCTATGCAATCCTATGCTGATTTTTATTATTATTATTCTGACGGCAGCAGCTGTCAGAATACTAAAAAAAAGAAACTTGCAGCTAGCAAAGAAGCTAATGCTTCCTCTGCTATCTGCCATCATTTCAGGGGGGTGCTCTCTCCCCCCTGCATTACAATGAGAGCTTAGCTAAGCCGACTCTGCTGAGCTCTAATGGTACTGACAGTTCAACGTCCCCTGGTTACTTGGTAACCAGGGGACGCTGATCTGTCAGTACCATGAGAACTCAGCAGACCCGGCACGCCGCCGGCTCCGACAAGCTCTCATTGTAATGACAGCTGGTCGCGGCCAATAGAAAACAGTTGGGTGGAGCTGTCACTGCTAGCTCCGCCCAATCGTTTTCTATTTTTGTAAAAACTATTTTTCTATTCTGCTCGGTCCCACAAAGGTACCGAGCAGAATAGCCGAGCCGAATGCCGCTCAGCGGCATTCGGCTATTCACTCACTGCTCTTCGGCATATGAGAATCGGCCGAACAGCAGCGAGTAGCCTGCCGGAGGTTCGAGGTCAAACTCGTTCTGCACTCCGGGTGGGCTGAACATGCTGAGCATGTTTGGCCGACCCTAAGCAAGCCGATGTACGGCTGATTTTATTCGGTGTACGGCTGAAATCAGCCGTACAAGCCTGAAGTGAATAGCCGAACAGGTCAGTTCGGCTATTCAGGTCGGTTATTCACTCGGCTGCCTACGACACCTTTGTGAACAGCCCCCATATAAAAAGTTTTTAGCAGCAGGTGTGAACAAAGACAACAGTATTTGAAAAAAAGAATGACCGTTTTTGTTTCTCTTCCAGCATGCATTTTTCTATTTTACAAAGAGGGGTGCTTTTAAAATAGAAAAATGCATGCTTAAAATAAAAAAAAATGATCAAATTGCCAAAGAGGGGGGGGGGGGGGGGAAATACTTTCTATAAACGCTGTAAATTGTACCCAGATGTCTGTTTAGAAGCGGCCGTGTCACTGTGTCCTGGGTGTCTTATATCACGTACATGATCCGTCACCATCCCGGCCAGCTCACTTTGTTTTGGGGTGGGAGGGGGCGCGGTGGTGCATTGAACTCAATGGCACCACAGCCACGCCCCCCCGGCTGCAGTGCGATCGCGCTACCCGAATGCATGACACTTTAGTGCCTCCGTTAAGGTCCAGTGCAATCTCCACAAAATAGTGCATGCAGCATTATTGCAGATTGCACAGGACCGGAATGCACTAATGTGTCACATGTTTCGGTGCCAGAGATCGCACTGTGGGCGGGGGGCGTGGCTACAGTGCCATTAAGTTCAATGCACCACCGTGCCCCAAAACAAAGTGAGCCGGCCGGGTTGCATTCCAGTGCATCCCAGAGGCCGAACGCACTGGAACGCACTCCTTAGGCTGGTACTGGGCCCTCAGGGCTTGTTCACACCAATTACAGTGACTTCAAGAGCAGTAGCTGCTGGAATGCACCACAATCGCGCACAAAACTTACCCCTGCGTTCTGGGGTGGGAGGGGGTGTGTCGGTGGATTGAAGTCAATGGCACCGCAGCCACGCCCCCTAGCCGCAGTGCGATCGTGGCACCCGAATGCATGACACATTAGTGTCTGCGTTCCGATCCAGTGCAATCTGCACAAAATAGTGCTTGCAGCATTTTTGCAGATCGCACTGGACGGGAACGCATGCACTAATGTGTCACACGTTTGGGTGACGGAGATCACACTGCGGGCAGGGGGCGTGGCTGCGGTGCCATTGAGTTCAATGCACCACCACCCCCCTCCCACCCCAAAACAAAGTGACCCGGCCGGGTTGCATTCTAGTGCATTCCAGAGGCCGAACGCACACCTTATGGTGGGACTGGGCCCTTGGGGCTTGTTCACACCAATTACGGTGCTTTCCAGAGCGGTAAAAAAACTCACAAAACTTCCCCCTGTGTTCCGGTGTGGGAGGAGGCGTGGTGGTTGATTGAAGTCAATGGCACTGCAGCCACGTCTGCCCTCGTGAGCGCGAGGCCTTAGGCGACCGCCTAACTCGCCTAATTAGAGAGCCGCCTCTGGACACATATATACAGGGGCCAGGTGCTAAAGCCTACTTTCTTGCCACCGCATATATGTGTGTTAGCTGGTCGACAAGTGATAAAATAAGAGCTAGGGCCAGTTTTTAAGGCCTTTTGTTTACTTTAGAACTTCTTCTCTTCCCCTACAAGTCTGAAAGCAGAAGCAGGTAAAGCAAGTAAAATCCATGTCTGTCTCTAAGTCACATGCATCTGCAATAAATTCTGAAGGATCTCAGAAGCATCTCAAGCTGATATAAAAAGAAGGCTATATTTGCCCAGAAAAGCTGCTGGACCCCAGCTAGGAGGTTTGCATATAAGTATGCAGTTTATTTACCAACTTAAGCATGTGGCCTTGCCCATTCAAACATGCGTAGATTCCACCTACGTTAAAGTAACATTAAAGTCACAATTTCCCCCAATGCTGCTTTAAGGACTTACCTTAAATGATGCCTCTTGATCCAATCATCTTCTTCCTTCCACTTGTATTCAGCAATCCCTCCAACACTGGTTCCGGTCCTGCTGGCCAGCGCAGGCTCCTCGGGTCCCACGATGTCTGTCCGATGTGCACGCTCCCAGCTGCATGCATTCACTTCCACTATGTCTCTTCTCCCTGCCGAATATCTCTACTACGCATTCGCCCACCCTATCATCCTGCACGGCTTTCGAGAAGCTTCAGATCCTCAGACTGGAGCGAGCGGTCGAGACAGAGGTAAGTATTTACCTTTTTGGTAACTTTTTATTTTTTTTTATGTTTTTGCATATACAGTAGCTAATGCTTGCTAGCAGTAGATATATGCAAAAAATGAAAGTTTAATTCTGCTTTAAGTACTGAACTGTAGTACTGTAATCTCGACAAGAATTGTCAACATTTACAACTTAGTAGCTAATAGTTGTGCGCTATGTGCACAGCATGAACTGTGGGTATAGTGGTGTGCCTAATGAGCAACAGGTAATTGGGAATGGTTTGATTGTTACAGGCCTGCTAGGGACTCGATTATAGTAATCTGGTCCATTAAGGCCGTGACACACTGCAGGCGAAGCAGCGTGGCGCACAGGCGAGCGGCGACTCGCAGTCCTTCGCCTGCAGTGTGTCTAGTGAGTTCCGATCCCCCGCTCTGCCCGGCGACAGCATGCGTAGCGCAGCGTCGTGAGATGAAAAAGTTAATCTCCAGCCAATCACAGCGCGCGATGCAATGAAGGCATCACAAAGCGGCAACACGCGACCAGCCAATCAGATCACTCAGTTCTGAGTGATCAGTATCTGCCTGTGTCTGTATTTGCCTGTTTGCAAATGCGTCTTGTCAATCCAGAGGAGAAGTGTCTGTGGTATGTTCATAAAGCCTAGTGCTATCCTATCCAGCACTCAGGCACTTTTTTCCAGACCCTAACTGATCTTACTGTGAAGAACCCCCTTTGCCCGTTGGGCTGGAATTTTTTTCCCACCGATTTTAGGTGATTGAGGCCTCTGGTTTTTGTAATGGAGTTAATTTTAAACAGTTTATCGCTAATGTTGTTACCGCTATGGAACATTGTGTACATGGAGATCATATCCCCCCTTAATCTCCTCACCGCAATGTGAACATGTTTAAATTTAGTAGCCTTGTCTCGTAGCTCTGGTCCTCCGTACCCCTGATTAGTTTGGTTGCCCTCCGCTGGACTTTTTCCAACTCAAGGACATCTTTTCTTAGTACTGGTGACCAGAACTGGACCGCGTACTCCAGATGAGGTCGAACCGATACAGGACAAAACCCTGCTAGCTTTGTTTACAGCAGACTGGCACTGAAAGCTACCTTTCAGTTTGTGGTCTACAATGACCCCCAAATCCTTCTCCATTTCTGACTTCCCTAGCGGCATACCCATAATTGTATAACCCATTTGTTTATTTTTAATTCTAAAGTGCATTATTGGCATTTATCGACATTAAACCTCATCTGCCACATTAATGACAAGCTGCGGTGTGGTGCGAAGTGGAAGGTTGCAGTTTTTTCACTTTGCTTCGCTTCGCATCGCTTTGCATTGCTTCACCTGCAGTGTGTCACAGCCTTTAAGCAAACAGCTCTGTTCTGACAATTAAAGGAGAACTATGAGGTGAGTGAAAATCACAGTTCGACGTGTAACCAATGAAACTGTCACACGTCGGCTCAATAGATCGGGTAGTGAGCGAACGAATACCGTCGCTCGCTCACTTCTCGATCATGACCCTGCAAAGAGCCATGACTGTCACTCACGGCTCCATGCAGGGATTCCCCCCCCCCCCCCGTTCCGATCCTCCAGCGCTGACTGGAGGAACGGACGGGGAGGGGGCGGGTACAGCTGGCTCTGCCTCTACTTGTCTCTCATGGTCTCATGTGAGTGCAATACTTACTGCTTTTATTTCAATAAATACATTATTGTATTTGACCTTACTACACTATTGCAGGAACGTGCGGTCAGGGGAGGCAGGTAAGGCAGAGCCTCTCCTAGTATTATGGAGGAAAAAGCTGCAGCTTAAAGTCCGAATCTGACATCTTTTTCTCCATTCAGAGCGGCTTGTAACAGGTTACACAGCCTCCCCGCTGTGTAACCTGTTATGGTCGGAGTGCTGCCTGTTAATTACCGGCAGCGCTGCATCCAGCTTTTGACAGCTAAGTTAGGATACACAGCAGCGGGCTTCACCACTGCTTGTGTAACCTAACATAGTGAGGCCAGAGCTGCAACAGCCTCTACTCTGTGTTAGAGGCTTGAGCTCTGTGGATGAGCTGTCCAATCAAAAAAAACAAAACACTGAGGACATTGATCTCAATGCCTCACCAGTGATGAGCAATTGAGGGACAGGGAGGCTCCTCCCTCCCTCCTGCCGTTGTAGCTTGGTGCCCGGGTTGGGGGGAGGAGCTTTGGTGGGCTGGGGCGGGGCTGGGTGGGCAGGGTGAATGCCTCACCCAGCACGGAAGGTACCAAACGTCATGCGCACTATTGGTCTTTTTGCACTCTGTTCCCTTTTTTTCTCTTTTGTTTCTAGTTTCACAAAATATATGCACTTTGATTGCATAGATTATTATTAGACTGTACTAGTGCTCTAATATTGGTGATGTTTCACCACTCATCCAAGTAGCTTCCTCAGTTCTAATGCATTTGGGGAACAAACCTCTAGCATTTACAGCAACATAGAATTAGTAATCTGAATCCAGTCCCCTTGGTGTCATAAAATGCATAAAGTCAGATGTTGATTGGCCCCTTAAAATAATGAACCCACCCTGTTCTAATTTACATAATCCAATAACTGTGGTGCCATAAAGTTTGGTACACATGGTTACTCTGTGAGTTACACAACTGAGAGTCGGTTCACACCAGCTCCAGTGCGTTACAGCACGATTTGCTGCTGGAACGCACTGGAGCACATCCTGGCTGGCTCCCTGCGTTCTGGGGCAGGAGGGGGTGTGGCAGTGCATTCAAGTCAATGGCACCGCAGCCATGCCCCCCTGCCCACAGAGCGATTGCCCCGCACCAGAACGCGGGACACAGCAAAAAAAAATGTTGTGCAGTTTTCGTGATTGCACTGGACCGGAACGCAGGCATTGATGTGCCCCGCGTTCTGGTGTGGGCAATCGCACTGCAGGTGTGGTGCTATTGACTTGAATGCACTGCCACGCCCTCTTCCGCCCCAGAAGGCCAGGATGCGTTCCAGCAGCGAATCGTGCTGGAAAACGCACTGGAGCTGGTGTGAACCGGCACTAAAAGTTTAACATCTGCCGGTGTAAAGAAATGTTCAAAAATGTTTTAACACTACAGAACAAGTCCAATTAAACAAGTAGTTCTACTAGTTATGCCATGACTTGCCTCAATGACAACCATCGTGCACATAGTCTGAAAGCTGTTTGACTTTATGTGACTATATCACTGTTCCATCCTAACTCCATGTACAGTATTATGTTGGTGCTATATAGAAAAAGGACCTACCCACAGAATTTGTGTGCGTGGCTCTTTTTTTAAGCAGCAAGTGTTTTAATACGGTCCTCATATTCTGTTTGTTCTGTACACCAAAATTATGATTTTTTAAAATATTTCAGTAATTATTTCTGACTGCTTAATGGCAGTAACCAGGTGGCAGTAACATATGGCTAACCCCTTAAAGTCCACGGGCGTGACTAACTACAGGAATGGAGCACCTTCATTTAGCTTAGTGCATTTGGTGAATACTTTGCAAGGAATACTCAATCATGTGCAAGGAAAATGAAAAAAAAAACCTAAACATGCTTGCACATGATTGGATGTCTGAAGTCAGCAAAGCTTTACCCTATTGAATTCACAAATACCGCTTAGCTATTGTTATTTTTCAGCCTAAAATAGGCATTTGACTTTTGAAAGATCAGGGTTATTCACAAAAGGGTGAAGAGTTAGGAGAAGGCAGGAGGAGTGTACAATCTAGGACAACATAGCTGATTTGGAAACATTCTCCAATTCAACTCGCTTACCAGTTCAGCGATGTTTTGCTAGATTGTTCACTTCTCCTGCCTTCTCCAAACTCTTCACCCTTTTGTGAATAACCCGCTTTACTATGACTTTATTCACTAAGATACATGTTTTTCTTATTCCTCTTTATGTTATCGCATGATAATTTTCACCTTGAAATGTTCACCTCACCAACATTAATATTTTCTTCTGTTAGATAGAAAGAAACTGCACTAGAAATCAAATAACACTCTAAGTGCAGCTGTGCTTAATAGGTGAGTACACCCAAAATAGGAAAAAATAAAATAGCACTGCGCTTCAAACTCAAAAAATATTCCTAAAATGTGAGAAAAATAGTATGAAATGTGAAATTGTCACAAAGGGATATACAATTTTGTGTCCTACACAACACCTGTGTTGCACAATGCCTGTGCTGATGATAGTAAAAAAAAACAAAAAAAGAACGTGCTAGTACATCTCATAAAATGTGTACATATAGAAAATCCTGTGTTGAATCTCACAAGTGATGTATAACTCCCACCTAATCTGCATAACCATGTGTGAAGTCCATTACTTCTGGATACAATAAAGTCCTTGTATGTGAGGATATATCTTCCTGCTTTTATAGTCAACACCAACGTCCGTGAATGCAAAAACAATTAGTGAATCAGTGCTCTCCAGTCTCCACCGTGCTCAAAGATAAGATCTGGCCGCACTCACCGACTCCTATTGCTCACCATATTTCAGATTAGACATGTGCGATTCGTTTCGTTCCGAATCGAAATTCGGACGAATTTTCGTAAATTTGGACATTCGGATGTATCCGAATTCCGAATTACAGACATAACGAATGCAAACGAATCCGAATTTCCATTTCCCAAACGTTCGTTTCGTTTTCTGTTCTTATTCGTTTCTTATTTGTTTCGTTCGTTGGAGCAAAGTGACATTAGAGAAGGAGAAAAATATTTCTCCCCCCTCAAATGTCACTTTTGCTGCAAACGAACGAAACGAATAAGAAACGAATAAGAACAGAAAACGAAACGAACGTTCGTACTAACGCTACCGAATTTCGTCCGAATCCGAATTCCGAATCCGAATTGACTTTCACACCCGAATCCTGAAAAACGAAATAACACAAATCCGAATTTAAAACGAAACTAATTTTTTGGCAGTGCACATGTCTATTTCAGATGAACAATTAGCGCTTTGCTGATATATAGAGAAACAAATAGAAGCACAAGAGAAGGTGGAAGATGGGGGAATAGTTTTACACGATTTTGGAAAGATAAGCCAGAGTTGGGAGGAATCTACCCCAATTTATTGTCGGATTAAAAACAAAGGAGAGGATTTGTTTCTATATATATAATCAAAGCGCTAATTGTTCATCTGAAATATGGTGAGCAATAGGAGTCGGTGAGTGCGGCCAGATCTTATCTTTGAGCACGGTGGAGACTGGAGAGCACTGATTCACTAATTGTTTTTGCATTCACCGACGTTGGTGTTGACTATAAAAGCAGGAAGATATATCCTCACATACAAGGACTTTATTGTATCCAGAAGTAATGGACTTCACACATGGTTATGCAGATTAGGTGGAAGTTATACATCACTTGTGAGATTCAACACAGGATTTTTTAATATTTTCTTCTGTTTTGAGATTTTTAGGTTTTGGGGGATTTTTTTTGGTTACAGGTGCCTTTAATGGGATATTCCACCATTAGAAAAAAATAATAAATGCACACTACTTCATAAAAAAAGTTTGTATTGGAGCCAGTAAAGTATTGCAACCGCCATCAGTGGATCATGGGTACAATGCTCTGGATCTGGAAGTAAAGATGTTCAATAACATGGACATGAGGACAAATTAATGGTTTACATGTCCTGGGATGCCACCATAATTGTACAGTATTTCATTGTGGACTACAAGTCCTTCTGGTGCAGTGGCCGATGAGACGTGTTTCTCCATTTACAGATCCTGTCAAATGATCTGTAAATGGATGACGTGGTTGTGTGGGCAGAGCCATGCAATAAAAAAATATACACCAGCCTGTGGAGAAAAGAACCCTGTGGTAAGTGGGGAACAGGA
>NW_017306467.1:926704-973043 GCF_000935625.1 Nanorana parkeri | reverse complement strand
GGGGGGGGGGGGGGGGGGGGGGGGGGGGGGGGGGGGCGGCGGGTTGCGATCTGACCATGTTTCATGTTACACCCTAAATATAGGAATAACATGAAACGTGGTCAGAAAAGTACATTTAGCCTTTAACACAAAGGTCTGAGAATACTCTTAAGACAGTTATCACAACATATTGTTTAATGGAAAAAAACCATTGTAATTACTGTGCACTCTAATAATATTGTACAGAGGAAGTAAACAAATGAGACACACTGATAAACGTAGTTAGAAAAAAGCGAACACAAGTCAAAGTGAGGCAACTGTGAAGACATTACAGATCTAAAGAGACAAATGCGACGGACATAAACACAACAGTGCACAGGAACTGTATGCAGTATCACCGGACTGGTAAATAAAACTTCTCAGGACAAGTAATACAAAAAAAGATTTAATTACAAATAATCCAAAGTTACAAACCATTAGCAATAGTATTCCATGTTCCAGCAATACTAATAAATTATTGTGAAATAATGATAGTGAATTAAATGTTATTTTTAGTTTTGTATCTTAATGTCCATTCTCTGATTGTAGATAATTGCATTTAACGTTTCACTGTCCTGATTTAATTTTGACAAATTGTTGAGCATCATGTGAAATAGGTAGGTAGTGCCCCTATAGTATAAGGATATTCAACAGCCCAAATCAGGTATTTCAGTTATGGTGGAACACTTTTAAATGTATTCACCTGCTGGCTTCCATATATTTCAGAGATTCTGAGTCTTATTCCTCTTCCTTTTTTCTCCATAATTTAAATATAGAGAAATCCAGCAGAGAGATAGACTTATAGCACCAAGACCTGGTGAAACTGAAGACTGAAAGATGTTTCTCAGAACTTATTCACACTTTCGGAATTCAGGCAAAACTGGAATACAGTAATACCCTGGTTTACAAGTAACTTGGTTTGAGAGTGTTTTGCAAGACAAGCAAACATTTCTGAAAAATGTTGCCTTGATATACAAGCAATGTCTTGCAATAAGAGCACAATTTTGTAGAAAAGCACCACCGAATAAGGCTGAAGCAGTGCGAGCGATGAGTGTTTAACGACAATGCAATGTCACATTGGATAGATTCCTTGTTAAGGTTTCACGAAATGAAAAAGATTCCATTGAGTCAAGAGATAGCAGTGATTCCTTTAGTGATAGTGAAAGTCGTGTCCTGCACAATAATCCTCCTCTCTCTCGTCCCCCTAACACCAGCCACGAAGGTACCGGTAATTGGTTTATTTTTCCTTATATTTTGTACAGTATTATATTACAGTACAGTATTGTAATCATTTTATATGAATATTTTTGGGTTGTGGAACTAATCATCTGAATTTCCATTATTTCCTATGGGGAGATTCGCTTTGATATACAAACGCTTTGGATTACAAGCATGCTTCCGGAACGAATTGTGCTCGTAAACCAAGGTATTACTGTATTTTGTAAGATATTATATTACAGTACAGTATTGTAATCATTTTATATGAATATTTTTGGGTTGTGGAACTAATCATCTGAATTTCCATTATTTCCTATGGGGAGATTCGCTTTGATATACAAGCGCTTTGGATTACAAGCATGCTGCCGGAACGAATTATGCTCGTAAACCAAGGTATTACTGTACTAGTTTTGGATGAATTTAAATTCCCTTTGATGTCTACCTCCATAATAGCGGTGCATAGCACTTCTATGTGGCTCAACAAAATAAATACTTATATTTTGTCATAAACATTATAATGTTGTTTCAGCTCTCATCATAACAGTATCTACTGACAAGGTAAAGGTAACACTCCTGAGGAGGATGTGTGGCCAATCCTAACTTCACCGACCCAGCTAGGTTAAGGGTTTTCATCTATTTATTTTCTGTCCTAAGGCAGCACAGAGTGACTTACATTTCCAAAAGGAAGTAAGAAAGTAGACAGAATATTGAATAATGAAAGTATAAGGACATTCTCAAACACCATTGTGTTTTCTCTTTCCTTGGAACGTGTAGGATTACTAGATCATATGTTGCTGAGCAAGGTGTGGGGCTCACATTCACCAGGATTCAGAATCAAATTACTGTATCTTGAAATATTTTCTCAGAATGTTTGGTGTCTTAGCTTCTCACAGATAAAAACAATGTCAGGGTGCTAGGAGATCATAGTGACCTCCTTTCTCAGAATGTTTAGTGTCTTAGCTTCTCACAGATAAAAACAATGTCAGGGTGCTAGGAGATCATAGTGACCTCCTTTCTCAGAATGTTTAGTGTCTTAGCTTCTCACAGATAAAAACAATGTCAGGGTGCTAGGAGATCATAGTGACCTCCTTTCTCAGAATGTTTAGTGTCTTAGCTTCTCACAAATAAAAACAATGTCGGGGTGCAAGGAGATTATAGCGGCCTCCAATAAATGAATAGATTTCTTAAAGCGGACCTTTATACTCAAGAATCGCATTCTACCAATGCATTCCACTATGTATGATGATGATTAATAATAACATAGACATGTGTAGCGCCCTCTAAAATGTCGCTATTCAATTTAGAGATACCTGGACTGTAACCAGTCTAGATACTGATTATACAGAGCTCTGCATTCTATAGGTGTCCCTGAGTCTGCTGGATTGATTGCTCCTCCTGTTGCTGAGGAAAAGGGAGCCTTGGCATACAGTGAGGGAGGATCCACCCTCAGGTTATGGCATCCTATGGACCCTAAACCCTCTCTCTCCTATTGATGTTGCAAATAAATACCCTAAAAAGACCCTAAGACTCGAGCCGTTCTGTCCGTGAGTGTCGGTGTGCTGTTGCTGATCAAAGGGGACTGGCAGCTGGAACCAACAGGTAGGAGAACCTATTTCAAACTCAGCGCCTCCTTCGGGGGTGAGCGCTACACATGTCAGGTGTAAAATGCTGTGATTTTGGAATACTTTCACTTGCAAAGCATTCGCTTCCTCTGTGGTACTGAGCAGAATAGAAAAACTGTAAAGAAAAGTAGAAAACGATTGGTAGAAGACGTCCCTGGTTACCAGGTAACCAGGGACGCTGAACTGTCATTACACACTGAGAACTCGGTGGAGCCGCCTTGATATCACGGCGGTTCCGTTGGGTTCTCAGTGTACTGACAGATCAGGGTCCCTGGTTACCTGGTAACCAGAGGACACTGATCTGTCTCTGCATGCAAGTGGCCGGAGCCAGCCGTGAGATGATGGCCGCTTGGCCAGCCTCGGCTTTTACCTCAGCTCAGTCGAGCCGAAGCATATGCCTTCGGCTCGTCTGACCCGCTCGGCCAACTTCGGGAGCTGTACGGGCTATAGTGAATAGGTCCTGGGGTGAGAGCTTAGCAATGCTGGCTCCGACAAGCTCTCATGACAGTTCAGCGTTCCCTGGTCACTAGGTAACCAGGGACGCTGAACTGTCATTACACACTGAGAACTTGGTGGAGCAGCCGTGATATCACGACGGTTCCGCCGACTTTTCAGTGTACTGACAGATCAGTGTCCCTGGTTACCTGGTAACCAGAGGACACTGATCTGTCTCTGCATGCAAGTGGCCGGTTACCTGGTAACCAGAGGACGCTGATCTGTCTCTGCATGCAAGTGGCCGTAGCTAGCTGTAAGATGACGGCCGTTTGGCCAGCCTCGGCTTTTACCTCGGCCGAAGCATATGCCTTTGGCTCGACTGAGCCGCTCGGCCAACTTTGGGAGCTGTACGGGCTATAGTGAATAGCCTGTACAGCAGCCTTTAGGGCTACTGAACCGAAGGGGTCCTGGGGCCGAAGCTAGCCGAAGGATCAGCCGAAGCTACGGCTAGATCCTTCGGCAGCTTTGTGAATAGACCCCTAAGTCACTCTGAGCAGAGGAATCACTTGCCTAAATAAGACCTTCTATTACCAGCAAGAATCAGACCTCCATGTGCTTATTAAAAAAAAGTAATGTCTGGACATATGCAATAATCTGAATATTGGGTCTTCATTTTAACTCTTCGTAGTTGCCTATGAAATATGTATATATCTCCCTTATTAAGCTTTGAATACTTTGTCTAAGGAAGCCTCTTCATTGGGAGACAGTTGCTTGCACCTTACACACTGTATTGTACACAATTATATTTTAAAACTGAATATTTAGATTGCAGTGACCCAGTTGTAACCGGTTTTCTTTACAGTGTATCTTTCAAGGCCATCACTACTTTCTGGGGCTTGTAGAAAATACAAATACATCTAAAATCTGATCCTCCTGTTGAAGCTCTAGCAATGAGCTCTTCCTAAATTAGATCTCTGAACATACATTTTTATATAATTAGAATGTTTATTGCTGAAAAACAAATAAGTGATACAATGTGAGCATTGAGACTATGAAGTTTACTAAAGAGGAAGATGCTGTTCACTTAGCAAAGTGAATATTTGTAAATAAGGTGGTGCCGTGTTTACTTTGAATACCAAATAATGTGCAAGGTAAAAGAAACAGATTTTTTTTAGCCATGATTGGTTGATTGAAGGGGGCACAGCTTAATCTAATTTACTAAGCTCAGTGAACAGGTATAAACTTCTTGCATAGCAAACTGATATGCACATGAGAGTCGTAATGCATTATAGCCACTAGATGGAGACAAGGAGCATAGGAAATTCCTGTGCTAACCGAGCTCCACCTAGAGGCCATAATGTGCTGTGAATCTTATTTGCATAGCTGTTCACTATGCAAACGGTTTATAAATCACCAAATTTACGGAGCTTAATAAGTAAGGTTTATGAATCCCTCCCTAAGTGTCTGATGCTTTACTAAATCACCCCCATGGTACATTAGATGAAGAATGAGGTGTTATCAGTGTAAACAACACTGCAGGAATATTTGCCTTAAAAAAAAGATTTGCTAGTGCGGCATGTGCTTTCATCGTCCTGATATCTGATGACAAAGTTTAGGCTTGCATGCTGTTGATAACCAGCTAATCATATCTCATGAACTGTTATTTTCATTAAAGATCTCTATCACAATAGCTGAACCAATACCTTATTTAAGGCTGTTTGATCTCAGATTATGTAGCAGAAAGAGCACAGAAAGTAAAAAGAGGCTAGCCTTCCCTGGGACTAATTTATGTGAGTCCTGTTTTACATTTCAAAACATGTTTGAATACAGTACACACACATTGTGAGGGTATACATAGACGCAATGCATATTTTTTGTAATATACAATAATGAGCTGTCATCCACACACTAAAAGGGTTATTCACAAAAGGGTGAAGAGTTTGGAGAGGGCAGGAGAAGTGAGCAATCTAGGACAACATAGCTGAACTGGAAAGTGAGCGGAATTGGAGAATTTTTCCAAATCCTAGATTGTTCACGTCCCCTGCCTTCTCCAAACTCTTCACCCTTTTGTGAATAACCCTGTAAATATTAACAAACAGTATCAAAGTAAACTTTTTATTACAGGTGTAAACATTCTTCTATGTTCCTACCTTACTGCACAGTCACACATTGTAATCAGACTTATTTAGAAAGGCAAAGAGCAGTGTGCAAAGAGCAAAAACAACAAATCAGAATACATCCCTTTTTAACTGTTCTGACATCAGTCAACTGACATTTAATTGGTTGCTAAGGGCCACTGTACTTTTCATTTCCCAGCTTTATAAAAGTTCAACCTTTGGGGAAAAAAATCTCCTCAGCCCCCTCAATACACTAAACTGTGTCACCTCCTACTTTTCTGGCAGATAAAGGTTCCGTAGACTTGAATGGGAGGTTGCTTCTGCAAGATGGGGGCAGCCCATTCAACACTAGATTGTTTTCAGTCAGGTTGCGGACAGTGTGGGAAGGCCACAGCCATCGAAAGAGGTAAGACTTATGGGTGGGGGACACAGTTTAGTGTTTTAAGGGGGCTACAGAAGTGGGCTGGGGTATTTTGTTTCCAAAAGGTGAACTTGATCTTTAAGTCCAAAAGAATATTGATGAAAAGCTGACCTGTCCCAGGAGCACGGTCACTGTGCTTTTAAGTAAATACGGGCCAGCAATGTGTCAGCATACAGTATAGATTCAAACTCATACTGAATGACTGCTTCCATTCTAGTGCCATAGCTATTCTCTCCCTGTACGTAACTCATTTAAATAATAGCAATATATTTGATTTACAGAGGGAGAGAAAATGTAACCACTGACATTTATTACACGTAGCCTCGGTGACAGTAGCATTTGTATACTGGCAGTATACCAATAAAATCACATAGGGCTGAGTTGCTAAGGAATGATCTTCACCACAGCCTGTGCTAGCTGCAGATACATAATTATTTATATCCTAATAAGGTTTCTGAGCTTTTCTTTATACGCAACTGTTTTTGTTTTAAGTCAACACAGCCTACTCTGAATATGACACATTTAGTAACTCACTTCCAGAAAGTGAAAGTCAAATTTACTTAACGTTGCTGGCTCAGTTTCTATTTACTGTGTAATAATAAGTATAAAAAACAAACTAAAGCATATTGAACAAACACTGGCTTCTACATTAAGCTTTTTTAACTAGCTGTATTCTCTAGACATAAAAATCACAGCTGTTTCCAGATTTGCTACCTGCACACTTTTATAAAAGGGTGTTTTACATTTTAATTTCAAGAATGACCAATCTTATGGGGTAATAGTCATTGTATGATCATGAAAGGGTTCTATGTAGAGATGGGATAGGCTGAAAAAAACCGGACAAATTGGGGGAAAAAAATGTCTCTGAGAGTGTGGAATACGTTCTTTTACAATGATTAATAATAGAGGTGCACTGAAATGGAAATTTTTAAAACCGAAAAGAGAACCGTAATTTAAAAAAATGTCAGGCCGAAACCCATACCGAAAATGTTTTTTATTTTTTCAAATTTTTTTATATTTTATTTTTAATAAACTTTTTAATTTTTTTATATTTATTTTTATTAATTCATTTTTTATTCAATATTTTTATTTTTTACTTTTACTTTTAGGGGCTTTGGGGAAATATTAGGAGTCTAAACAGACCCCTGATATTTCCCTTTTAAAATAGAAAAAGAGATTGCGAACACAAAGTCCTCAATTCTCTTTTTCTGTGTCCCCTTTTATCAATGAACAGGAATCCTCTATTAGTCTTCCTGTTCATTGATAACATGAGTACATTGTTTGTTTACTAGAACTACAATTATGAATGAACAGGAGGTGATGTAGATCACTCCCATTCATTCATAATTGAGGATATAGTAAACATACTGTACATGCTCTCCTCTCTGACAGCTGTCACAGGAGGATGATCGAGCGGTGTAGTGAGAAAAGCCCAGCCTCCTGTGACAGCGCTTTCTCCGCCCACACACCGCTCTGTGTGGGAGGAGACGCCGGCCGCTCACTGCGCTCTCCTCCCGCAGCGCTTGGCCAGCTGTCACTTTCTCTTCTCCCAACTGGGACACAGTGCAGCGCCCAGCGGGGAGAAAAGAAATCACGGATGCGCCGATGTATCGGCAGGAAAATGGCACTTACGGCATTATGCCAAAAGTGCAATTTTCGGCCGATATGTTTCGGCGGCCGATATATCGGTGCATCCCTAATTAATAATATATATTTGATATGCTATTCAAACTATATAACATGAAGATCTGAATGAAGGATTTATGAGACTTTATGTAAAGTCTTAAATGATTGCACATTCTCTCAGCTGAAGACAAGCAAATCCTGGAATACAATTCAAGTAACACTGTACTTCTCAATGCACTTCTATTTTAAGCATAATACTTTTATATACACTGCATTTCATGTTCCTAGTGTAACAAAATGACTTTTTATTTGTAAAAATACTCCACACTGAATTTTTTGAAAAACATTTCTGAAAATGTTCATTTTTTACGGAAAAAAACAGGGAAAAAATGTTTTTTTCTCATGATTTAAAATTTTCACATAGAATCCTGGACAACACCATGGAAAATACTGTATGTTGGATGGCTAAGTGTAAATGAGACATTGCCCACCATGCACAGAAAATAAAATATTTCTTCGTGTGGGGGTGTGACCAGCGAATAGTGGTTATATAGGGGTTGGCGTTAAATGTAAGTTGGTTCTGTAACACAGGACCAGTTGTGTGTTGTGACTTGTTTTTATTGTGCCTTACTACAATACTTGTGCAACTGACCTTTTGTAGCAAAAATGTGAAAATGTATTAAATATATGTTTAAAAAAAAAAACTTCTGGAAATGTTACATCTTTAGTTCTATGGTGTTAGCAATATTAAATACAATCTTAAAAGGTTGTCCAAAAAGTTAGCTAATTATTTAGAACATGTAAGCCCTCATTCACACCTCACAGAGGTGCTGCAGGGTGCACTTGTGGTGCACAAATAAATGGGCTGCCTACCGCAGCTAAACGACACTGAAAGAAGCGCGTGCACCTTTTAAAAAAAATTGTATCACACAACATTGCATGGTAATAAGTTATCATGTGATATGCTGCGATACAAGACACATGCGATGGCTAGGTGTGTTGGGGTGCCATCAAGAAATAAGGGCACTGCAATGCACCTAATATTGTGATACGCATAGATGTGAATGGAGCATAACTGTTGGTGACACAATTCAATGTCCTTTGTCTAAACAATATATCTGTCTGGGGCTGCAGGTGTCAATCAACTATCCACCTCCTTACACAATACTTTAGCTGGCAATACACTGGAATATTTTCGTACAAACATTTATGCAAGAAAATCCCATGAGACGCCGTTGTGTTTCAACACGTGTGGAGGTGTAGGTTTCCCAGCCCTCCCCTCCCTCTCTTCTAGATTATTCCCTCTTGCTATCTGATTTCTATTTTTCCTTTATACTTTTTTCACATCATCTACTCTTTTCTTGTCCTATTGTTAACCCTTCCTTTCTTTTAATAGTTTCTAGAATTGCCGCCAAGGACAATCTACTTGGTCAGTTTAATCCAGTGTCTAGGACACCTCTTGATATGTGTTATTCTGATTTATGGTTTGGTTTTCTGATTTATGCTGCCTATGTTGACATTGGCTCACTATCAGATGTGTCTATATGTTATTTGGTCCTTGCGGATTTAAATAAGCAATAAAAAAAAAAAATCTCAGAACATTTGAAATGCCATCAAAGGCTTGACGAATGTAGTTGAAAGTTTCATTTGATTTTAACATTTGAGTTTGTTATAAATGGAGTTTCTTGAATGAAAACCGCATTCACTGTTAGAATGTAGTTTGTTCAAGAAAAATTATCTATCCGGCTTTTTTGATGGTCAAAAATGATCATTGATTTAACCCCATTAACTACAGGAAAATGGAACAAACATTCCGAAAACAATTTTTCTTCAAACAGAATTCTACTGGTGCATGGGCAGCACTAGACAGACGCAATTACTAATGTAATTAAAAGATATATTTTTAGATACCAAAATGATGCCAATTCCAGGTACACTGTGCATTAAACACAGTGAAAAGGCTCTCAGGTCCTCGGTGTCGAACAAATATCAGGAAGCGGGATATAAGCTTTTGACCAGATGGTACAGAGTACCTACGACCCTCCACGTTATGTACCCATCTGTGTCCGAAGTTTGTTGGCTATGTGGGGATGAGCCAGGCTCTATATTAAATGTTTTCTGGTCCTGCTCGAAGGTCAGAGACTGCTGACTCCAGATCGCCACACTGATCGGTAAAATTACGGGCCTTACACTTCCGTTCACACCCTTGGTGTATCTCCTCCACTTGGCCCCGCTTTCACATAAACACGACCGACGCTCATTGCTGATCCACCTGCTGAATGCAGCAAGGGCCTGCATCCCGGCCTTATGGAAGCAGGCCTTACAGCCATCTGTTGAAATGTGGGCTAGACGAGTGGAGGAGATTAAGCTGATGGAAGACCTGACCTCCTCCTTAAACGGGACCCAGGCCAGATTTGTTGCTACTTGGAGTACATGGTACTTGTTCAGAGACTCAGCCAACTTCCTGACTGCGTGCCGGAACTGAAGTGAGAGATGAATTGGCTCCCGTTCAAGGGCCCTTTTACCCCGCCGTGTTACGGCCAGGAGTAATCCAGGCCGGATGGCCTGGAATTGACCGACACCTGGAATCTCTCCCCTTCTACCCTTATGTGTTTTGTGTTTCTCACTCTTTGTACTACCTTGTGTTATGTTGATTTGTTTTGTTCGTTTACGTGTACGCCTCCAGAGTAGACTGGAATGGTACTGGCCCTCCTGTTTTATAACTACAAAATGCCTTAAGGGATGGGATGAAGAGAGTCCGATTAAAACCTGAATTATCAGCTTGAATATAAACTGTATACTAGGTATGCTTTAGTACTGCTTGAGATGTTCTCAAGGGGTTTTTTTTTAATTATTTTTTATTTTTTATAACTTTTATTGTCAGGTTTCTGGACTTGGACTGTTGTGTGGCCATGTGGCCCATTCATTCTGATTATACTCTCTGTATCCCACCTTTTTGTTCATAAATAAAGAATTAAAAAAAAAACACAGTGAACACATTTACAGTATGTTATTTCTCATATATACTGGCAATTATAATAAACATTTTATGGATGTCAGCCATAAAACATTGTTTATACTCTAGTGGTAAAATACTTTATGCTTACTCTGCACATTATATGCACTGTATATTTCAAGTTGTACAGCATAGCTGAGTCTGTGCAAAATGTCCCAACTCTCCAAGTCAGTGCTACTTTTTACCCGTTTGTAAAGTATATTATATGCGTTGTTGAAAAACACACCCGAGATATATGATCAAGTCCTGGATTTAGTTTTATACACCTAAAAACAAATACAATGAAGGGCCTATTTATCTCTTCCTCCTTCTATCTCTCTTAAAAAAGCCATATACTGATCACCACAGCAATACCAGTATGAGATATCTTACCAATACATAGTAACTAAGCTTGATGCTTCCAGATCCTGCTCTTTAATTGTTCCCCAAGTTTACAGTAACCCCAAAGGCTGGTAATAACTATCACCTGCATGTTACAGCTGTACTGTCCCATCATAAAAGAAGGAAATATTGTGGTGACTGTGTAAAAAGAATTACTATCTTCTGATAATATTTCTTATCAATACTGCTATCCATACATTGGTTAGTCATACTTGATACTATTTACTGTGGGGAACTTTTTTGCTCATTGTGTTTGGCTACTAGTTTACAAAAAGGAGAAATTATGTTTTCGTCCTTCTATACATTTTAGGAGGGAGAGATCTAAACAGTCATCTTTCAACCAAAAAGTAAAGCAGCATGAGGTCGCCTGCCTTTAGTGGTGACAATGATGAAGAACATGCAGTTGGTATTAAAGATGGATTTCTGCAGCACTCGGGGACTCAAAAGCAAAAAATATCCCTGTCATGGGCGGACTGACCATTCGGGCACTTGGGCACTGCCCTATAGCCCGCGGCCAGGAGGGGGCCCCCACTGACCCCCACCGCTGCTCTTTCGCCCCCTTTACCCCACACAGACATGCTAGGCAGTAAGTGTCCCCTGGGCCCACTAGACCCAGCCGTCGCTGCTTTAAATTAGTCCCACACAGCCGCGTCTCGTGGTTTGGCAGCAGCTCCTGGTCCTTGGACTGTCCAGTGAGCTTGGATCAAGGTGAGAAGAGATAGCAGGATGGTTGGTGTCACTATGGTACTCAAGACCACCTACATGGGGGTACAGAAAGCCCTGCTGGCCCAGACCCCATCAGGTCAGCAGGGGGGCTCAGGACTTGGACTTTTTACAGGTGTGAATTTCCCTCTTTGGACACAGACATAGTTTCTGCACCTACCCGCAGGACCTGTTGAAGGTGAGTGCTCGCCTGTGTGCTGGCATGGGAGGAGCTTCCCATTAACATGTGTGTGGGCGGGTGACATCCCACGGGGATTGGACTGTGTGTGTGTGTGTGTATGATAGCCGATCTTGGAGATGTTCTTGTGTATGTGTCCTTCTGTCTGCGGTCTGCCATATGTTGGTTCTGGTCTGAGGTTTGCCGTGCATTGGTTCTGGTCTGCAGTCTGCCATTCATTGGTTCTGAGAGAGAGTTTAACCCCTTCGTGACGGGAGACGTACACTGTACGTCCAGCCACAAAGGGACCAAATGACTCGTCACGTACACTGTACGTGACGAGTTATTTGCTGCACTAGAAGGCTGCTAACCGCTGAGAATCAGCGGTTACCTTTCAGTAATAGATGTCTAACTATCTAGAGATCCATTACTGAAAGGGTTAACCTTTTTCAGACACCCGATACCTTAATATCGGGTGTCTGAGAGTCACAGCAAAGCAGAGACACATGTCGGCTTTTGCCGGCATTCTGACAGCTCGTATAGATCGAGAGATATCTCTCTCAAGCTATACTGGCTTTTTTTTTTTAAATCTTTTGACTTTCAAGAATAGATACAAAATGTTATGTATTAGACACATAATGTATCTATTCTTGAAAGTAGAATGTTTAAGTTTTCTGAAACATTCACTGACAGCTGAATCCTGAACTGCTGCAGGATCAGTGTCACTAACTTATTATCGGCTGTTCTGAAGTTTGAAGCAGCCTGATAATAAAAAAATAAATAATAAAAAAATTTATTAATTTATCAAGCAGTAATAGTGAGATTAATTCACAATGACTGCATGATATAATTAAATAAATACAATTTGTCAGTATAAAAAAAAGTGAAAAGTGTAAATAAATTTAAAAAAATAGTGAAAAGTGTAAAAAAATTAAAAATAAGGGACAAATAAATGAATGTATGTATTGCATTTTTTTTTAGCTGTGCTGGTTTTGTTAAAAAAAAATACTACAAATCAAAACTGGGAAAAAAAGTTTTTTTTTACGTTTTTTCCTCTTTTTTTAATTTGTATTTGTGCTAAGTGAGGCGTTAGACACACATATGTGATATAAATATATAGCCCTATCTGTCCTCTAAAAAACAATATATAATATGTGTGGGTGCACTTTGTAAGAAAGTATATTACTGACGTGGAAGAATCACACAGCAAAAATGTCAAAAGTGTGTCAGTCATTTACGAACAGAAACCAAAAACAAGCTCAGTCATGAAGGGGTTAAAGCTAAACTCCAGACAAACAGAAAAATACACAGTTTAAATACTGGAATGGGAGATTCAATACCTGCCAAAAGAATTGCATTTCCCTCCATCCAGCTCTGAGATTTACAGATCATTATTAGATAGTACAGCCAGGCTGGCAACAATAGTTCATCTTTCTGCTCACATTGTTCTTATATATCTCCCTGGAGTTCAGCTTTAAAGAGTCAGTAAAGCTGGCCATACACTGTTCTACCCGCGGGCTGAACGAAAAATGGAACAGAATCTCCATCAACGCGTACAAGTATTGATCGAGGAATCCCCGCTGTTTCGTTTAAAAGAATTGTCCCTTATTCCACCTTATGTCACTTCATATAAAATTCTGCAAACCCCCCTCTTTCTATCCTTCCAGGGCCTATTTATCATCCTAAGAAGATTTTGTATTTAGCAGCTGAAACAGTAATTGCACGCTACTGGAAATGTAGCATACACTGATCTGTAGCTAATTGGGCCAGAGTAATGTGACTAATGGCATGAAAACATGAAAGGTACAAGATTCACTACTAGACCTGATGTTCAAGGCTTCTATATAAAGATTTGGCCAATTGTAAGCATTATTTACAAATATGGGCCCCTGTATAAATTGAAAATATTTCTCGCTCAGAGGACACAGGGTTCCTGGCTTCTTTAGGGTGTCTACACCCCCTATCTTTTTCCTCTCCATTATGTGTCCAGAATGCTCACCTGCAGGCCCGGTGCTACAGCAAGGCAAGGCATGCAGCCGCCTGAGGGCGGAAAAAACACGGCATTTTGACAAGTACTCGTACTTGTCAAAATGTCCCAATGCTTGCGGTGTTTATTTTTTTCTTCACTTACCTTCAGTGCAGGAGAGCAGCGGCGAGTCAGCGCTGGTTCGGTGGGAGGAGCTCCAGGTGGGGTACTAATTTAGCTGGCCGGCGACTGCCACCGGACCAGCGCTGACTCGCCGCTGCTCTCCAGCAGAGCGCGCCACTGAGGACTACAACCAGCGAGGCACCTTCATCGAGCAGTGAGTGAGGGCAAGGGGGGTCTGAACTTATGATTATTAGCAGTTGATAATTGTACATCTATTGTCTGCAGTGTGTACTCTATATGTTCTACATAAAGAGTATACACTGCAGACAATAGATGTACAATTAGCCTCTGCTAATATGAATGGATTAAATGATCCATAGTACATAATATGTACATAACATGTAGTTGTACTACGGATCATTTAACCCATTCATGTTAGCAGAGGATAATTGTAAATCTATTGTTTTTAGTGTATACTCTATATGTAGTACATATATACAGTACACGTTCCCAATACACTGCCGGCAATAGATTCACAATTATCCCCTGCTAATATTAATGGGTTAAATGATCCGTAGTACAACTACATGTTATGTACTATAGATCATTTAACCCATTCATGTTAGCAGAGGATAATTGTAAATCTATTGTCTGCAGTGTATACTCTATATGTAGTACGTAGTACATGTACGTTACACACGTCCAGTACACGTTCAGTACACTACTTTACAATTCTTCCCTGCTAACATGAATAGGTTAAAAGATCCATAGTACATAATAGTACATAATAGTACATAATAGTACATAATAGTACAAAATAGTACAAAATATGTAGTTGTACCACAGATCATTTAACATATTCATGTTAGCAGGGGATACTTGTAACTCTATTATTGCAGTGTACGGGACATGTGTACTGTATATGTACTATGCATCATGATTTAACCCATTCATGCTAGCAGGGCAGAATTGTGAGCGCCACCCACAAGCTGAGCACCGAGACGCGATGCAGCGATCCTGCCCAGCGACAACTACAAGAGGCACCGCGTGAGGCAACAGGGATCAGAGTGAAACTGTGAGTGAGAGAAGCTGGGACGGGGCTGGCTGTAAATCTATTGCTATAATGTACTGGACGTGTGTACTGTATATGTAGTACATATATACAGCACACACCTCCACTACATTACAGCAATAGATTTACAATTCTCTGCTGCTAACATGAATAGGTTCAATCATGATCCATAGTACATAATATGTAGTTGTACTATGGATCATTTAACCAGTTAGTGTTAAAGAATAGTTAGTGTTAGTGAATAGGGAGTGCAGTCAGTGTTAGAGAATAGTTAGTGTTAGTGGAAAGGGAGTGCGGTTAGTGTTAGTTTATGGTCCTGCTCAACATATTTTGCGGTTCTCCGTACTGTTACAAGCGAGGGGGCGGCGGCAAAATGCACCTTCGCTGTGTAGGCAAAAATCCTTGCACCGGCCCTGCTCACCTGGTCTTTCTTATTCTCCCTATCTACCGTCTTTTTTTCCTTCTTGGACTCCTTTCGTATTTAATTCTCCTTCTCGATCATCCAGGACAACACCATAACTGGAATCACCATCAGACTCGGAAATAACTCTGATACTCATTATGGACTAAACAGGTTACATCGTGCAAGTGATGCCCTCTATGCCCGAAAGGCCCACAAATTAATTATGCTATGTTCTATACACTGAGTGACCAGATTATTATGACCACCCCATCAGTACTTCGTTGGGCCACGAGATGACTCCACAAGAGGACTTCGTTGGGCCGCCTCGTGACTCCACGAGATGTTGAAAGGTGATTCGAGGAATCTGACACTGCACTGTTGCCCTTCTGTTGTCTTGTACCAGTCTTGCCACTCTCCGTTCTGGCCTAACATTGACTAGTCGCTGACGGCCACAATTCGCACGTTCAGACCCAGATTTGGCTGACAGTCCAGTCTTTAAACACCTTAACAGCAGCTGCTCTTGACCATTTAACGAATTCTGCTGTTTTGCTGATACTCGCTCCATGGCTCCGAGCGCCAACAATCATCTCATGTTCAAAGGCTGTTAAATCGCGTTGTTTACCCATATCTTCAGAAAAAAACCCACTTCTACTGTTGTGGTAAACAACCTGCTTCCCTATAGCTAATTTGCCTACAAACGTCAGGTGGTCATAATAATCTGGCCACTCAGTGTATTTTTTCTCTTGTTTAATACCATAATACTTCTCAACATATCTCTGTAATGGTCATGTGATGTACCTGGAAGTCCTGCTACGGCCTACAATTGTATTGTTCTTGCTTTATTTCTTTAAAAATAAACTTTTATTGTGTAACAAAAAAATTAACTGCACTACATACAATAGATGCATCTGTTTCCTCTGCAACATGCATTCATGACCTCCAACCAGCAGCCCTTAGTACACACAGTATGAGCTGCAGACAATACCTGCAAGCAAAGGTCCTTACAATGCCTACAAACAATAATGATCTATCAACTGGATCATGTACAATAGGGCAGCCAAATGATCATTTTGATGAACAACATGCACATTTATACAGGATGAACATTTGTTTTCTCCAAGTAGGGGCACTGGCCTCTCACAGAAGAAGACAATAGTTATTGGCTGGAAAAAAATTATATCCTGTTGTGTTCACTATCACACCCAAAAAAACTCAGAATAGGGGTGTCACCCATGGTCCAGGAGAAGCCTACAAACATACATGTGTAACCATTCTTGCTTTAAAAAGCCAAAACTAGTAAACATTCTCTTATGTCTGTAGGCACCTTCCAATATTACACACAAACAGCCTACTGCATGTAGTAGTATACACATTCTATCAACCAGTTTTGTACTAGTTACATAAGGGCAGAATATCCCAGCGGCTGAAATACTTGCAGTAAATATACAAATGGCACGAGGTGGTGCACACCCACCACTTCTGTCCCTGTGATAACCCAGCAGCCAGATAATGACCAAAAGGACAAACAAACATTTGGACAGTAGTTCTAGAAACCAAGTTACAAATAATAGGTTTCGATTTTCCTCATGAGCTGCTCTTTGGGGAATGTTTTGCACAACTAAACAAACACGGCAAGATTAACTATTACAGTAGATCTCTGTGTTCACAAGAAGTTAACCAAAACCCAAATGCTTTTGCTATAATCCATAGTGAGCAGCGGTGCTTATCCGTGGATCATGGCCCTAATCCTAATGTGTACAGTATATGGGCTTATTCAGTTAAACAGTGAGAAATGATAAAAGTGTCAGTAAACATTAAAATCAGACTATATCTTGCACTGATCTGACCTCTGTAAAGTGTATTCTGAATGGTTAGTGCACTTTTGCATTTAGTATTTTGTTTATTGCAAAGTTTACTCAATAAACCCCAAATTGTAAAATATATTTTTTTTATTATTCTCCTAACTCTAGACCCACAGATATAGGCCTTAAGTATAGAAACAAAACATGATTAGTTTTCAAAACTGGGAAATGGACAGAACATTTGGGATTACATCATATGAATTAGGTTTAATGAGATATATTGAAGTTTAGAACCAGGGGCATCATACATGTTCACAAAGATACATTCTCCACCTCTTCATCACAAAATAGGAATTATTCTAGTAGGGTTCTCACCATGAAGGTGATATTCTGGAACCGCCTGCCGATGTCAGCCATATATACAGTATATTTCAGTCCCATTTATGTAAATACAGAGTTCTCACTTGCAGAATGCAGGGGAAAACACTACACAGTTAATGATTCTTTCATTGTATGGAAAAATACCCTGTACGGATACTGTCCATAGCACTAGCGTTCACCCAGCACACTCTTCTGAAAATACTGATTCTAGGAAAACACTTGAAATTAAAAAACTAATTTACAATTTTCAAGATTTCATCAGTCATTTGCTGCTATTTCAGAGACCATCTTGTTCTTATCTCTCTTTGGCAACGTCTCTTTAGTACACAATTATTTTAACATCAATGTCACCAGTTCAGCAGTGCTCTAATATTACCCCACAGTTTTGTGACCCAAAGGTCTGCTCCCAGCTTGCTCATGTACTGTATTTCAGGAGTCAGCATACTTCTGCACAGATGCCTGTGTTGGGGCAGAATGTTCTTTTTCAAATTATATCCTTGAATAGATGTTTTCCCTATAGGCTGCCATGGTTGCAGGCCAGACTCTTTAATCTTAGTAGCATCTACTGGGCCACCACCTGCAATACATTCCTGCTTTAGTTCTTCATTCCTCCTCCTCAGTTCCATGACATCCTTCTTCATCCTCTCCATTCCATATCTTTCTACATTCTTCCAAAATGTAGAATTAAAATGTTGATAAATAAGTAAGTCAAGCGCATTCCACTCCTGTGCCAACTGGTATTTCTCAGGGCTTAGACGTGAGCCACTTAAATCTTTACGAGCATTTAGCTTAAAATAAAGTATGTCATCCATCTCCCAACACATCAACTCACGCAACAGCAACAACGACTCATCAAAATATTCCAAGAGCATGACCAAATGAAATCGGTTATCAAGCTCCTCCAAGAAATGTTGCACTCTAGAATCTCCCACATTGATTTCATTATCATAACCCAGGTCAAAGGTCAACAGGTTATGCAGGTAGTGTGCATTAAATCCACTGGAATCATAGTAACTCTGGGGACTTTGCAGGAAAGCATCCATTTTTTGCTCACTCCCTGATCCTGGCAGACTCCATGTTAATGGGACCACACGACCAAAGTACTGGAATGAGGATTCAAAAAGCAGAGCTGGATTGCGGAGAACGGTGACAAAAGTAGTATCTGGAGGCATGAGAAGGCTCACTTCTGAATGCTGGTAGCGCATATGATTGCAGATGATGTTAAAGCACATGCCCGGCTCGTAGCCTTCAACCTGCCAGCGCTGAAAATAGCTTGGATACCCAAAGTCATTGCGCCTGCGGGGGAAGGCAAAATGAAGATTGTGCTTCTCTCCATAGCGGAACAGAATGTTAAGGATTGTACTGCTACCTGTTTTGTGGGTTTTCAGGAACATAAGGTTGTGCCGTGGTATACAGTGCAATGAAGAGCCAGAACTAGAATTGGATTTTTGTATATAGGAGCCAGGATGTGGAGATGGTTGACAACGGAAGGAGATAGGGTTTCTGCAAAGAAAAACAAATGTTTATATACTTTTCTGCAAGTCTATATTATAAAAACCAAAGGAAGGCAAGAATATGATTTATTATGCATTCTGAGTGTGTCATCATTGTAATGGGTACCACCACTGGAGGAATATAAAAAAACATCCATTCAATTCTCATAAACAAAGAGCTCATGGTGAGTACATTTTATGTGTGATTTTACTAGTGAAGTCTATTCAACTTAATGTGAGTTTGCATTGACTCACACAGAGCAACATATAAAAGGTATTGCCACATTGTGTCAGAACATTTAGCTAAAAACCATATTGTTGACCATGCAAGAGTACAATTTATGGGGGTGTTGCCATTTGTTGTGGTACAGCTTTCAGTCTGTTTTTGGTCTACAGTGAGCATAAAAGCTGCTCCACAAGGCTAGCAGCCTATCTTTTATTTCTTGGGGCACATAGTTGTCTCAATCTATCATGGAACCCACGAAGAAGTAAACAATTAACCTAATTTTGTTTATCACATGTTCAAAGGTTCATTGTTTATCCAATCTGAAACACTAGGTGAAATTGAAGAAACTAACTAGTCAAATGAACAGTTGTTTGTGCTTTGCACAACTTGTAGTTACTTTGTGTAAGAGATTTAACTGCAGATGGACTCCTGCCTAAAAACATGCATGCCCGCAAGTATGCAATCCATTGCTTAAAGTTCCTGGAAAACTTGCTTTAGCACGTGAACGCGCGCGTATGGGAATGTTTATGCGCAATAGCGCATGCACCTGAGCGTACGGAAGCACGCTCATTAGCACACTATCATATATAAACAGACATGAAGCCATGGCTAAATTGCTGAGTAGTCTTCAGCTAGTCCCTGTGCACCCTGTACTTTGTTCCTGTATCCTGACATCCTGTGTATGAACTCGGCTTGTGACCAATTGACTCTGCTTCCTCCTCCTGATTCGGTACCTCTGCTCTCTGATCTCCTGTATATGACCTTGGCTTACGTTTCCTGACCTGCTCCTGATCTGTGATTCGGCACCTCAAGATTCGGCTCCCTGTGTATGACTTCGGCTTGAACCTGACTTCCCCCCTGATCTGACACTTGGTGGATCGCTCCATCAGTACCCTGAGCAATGGCATCCAGCCAGTGCTCCGTTGGCCTCACACCCGTTACCTGCTCTAATTTCAAGAGGTCTCGGTGTCATCCCGGTCTTGCCGATTCACAAGCTGGTCCAACGCACTCAAGCACCTCCTCAAGAACCAGCCAGCCACCAGTATCGGTACCTGTGCTCCACTCTGTCCTTACATCCCCTGTCACTACTTCCAGAGGTGTGGGATGAGAGGTGCATGTGCAACCCCCTTCTCAGCTGAGTCTCCAGTCATGTACGTGGTACTTTGCGATGAAGACGGTATTCAGGAGAAGTCAAAGTGATACAAAGGAGAACTGATACAGAAATATTTGTTCTAAATTAGTGTCTAATTGCTTGTGTAATGTTTAAAGGAAATGTATTCGGCCTGTTCCTTTTCATCTTCAAGTTGAAATTATAATACAAAAGTAGAAGAACCATATTATTTCTACGGTAATTAGTTTTGTGGTACTATTAAGGATTTTTATTATTTCTTTTTGAAAATGAAAGCCAAATACCAGAGAGAAAGTGGTCATCAATGCAAAGGTTCAGTATTTCTATAAATAGAACAATGTGCCATTATTTTTCAGTGTCCTCAGGCTGCCAAGGGTCTGCCTTGTGGAGGATGAATGATGATACTACTACAAATGACAGATCTTCATATGTTATTATATCTCATAAATGTGTTCAGTACAAGGTAGCACATTGAAACTAGTTACAATTTACAATGGCTGTTCTCCCAAACTTCTGGTTTTCAGATTAACTACACATTTGCCAAGTCAAAAAGTGGTTAGGAATTTCTAGTGGACATTCGTGGTGGCTCATAAGGCACTTCAGAAGATAAATGAAGGGTTACTACATGTGTTTGATATTGCAAGTGATTAATGTAGTACTATTTTATCAGCACTGATACACTTTGAATGGAAAATTCTAGGGATGCACCGATACCAGTATCGGTTCCGATACAGGGCACTTTCACGAGTACCTAAAACCGATACTGGAGCTTTAATTTTTTAAATTGAAGCGGCTGCCATAAGGTCCTGCTCTTGCTAGGACGTCGCGGCTGCATCCTTGGAACCCACACAGTACCAATTTACAGCGCTGGCCCACACATCTCCCCCTGCTGAGATCTTCCGCACCCCTCCTAAGACCCTACATAGCCCTCCTGAGATCTTCCGCACCCCACCTGAGACCCTCCACAGCACCCCTGGAACCCTCCTCAGCCCTCCTAAGACCATTCTCCCAAGATATCAGGCCGGCATCGCAGAGCAGAGCGGCAGCACAGAGTATGTAGCAAATGTATAATGTATTGCTGGTATTTGTAGTCCTCTATAGCCGGCGCCATTCTGCATTGATGTATAATGTATTGCTGGGATTTGGAGTCCCCTATAGCGGTGCCATTCTGCATTGCTGTATAATGTATTGTTGAGATTTGTAGTCCTCTATAGCTGATGGTATAATTTTACATTTCTGTATAATGTATTGCTGAGATTTGTAGTCCCCTGTAGCTGATGTTATTCTACAGTGCTGTATAATGTATTGCTGGGATTTTAGTCATCTATAGCCTCTGCCATTCTGCATTGCTGTGTAATGTATTGCTGGGATTTGTACTCCTCTATAGCTGGTGGTATTGTAGTCTCTCTACAGCTTGGAGTCAGTGGCAGAACTACCAGGGTCGCAGAGGTTGCAGCTGTGACCGGGCTCTGGCACTCTGTATTGTTTTTTAAAAACTGTCACATGACACTGAAAAAAAGGTATCAGTAAATGGTAATGGCGAGTACTTAAGGAAAAGTATTTGTACTAGGACTAGAAAATGGTATTGTGCATCGCTAGAAAGCTCCAATAATATCCCCCAAACCCTGTGGGGATCGGAGGGGACACCGACCCCTGCGACCAGTGCCCTGTAGTAAGGAAAGCTCCCCCACCCCCAAACTTACCCCTAAACCCCCTGCCCCCACTGCCGCTCTGTAGCTCTCTACTGCCCACTGGGAGCCTGCTGCATGCAGGGGGGTGGACCTGAAGGAGAAAGTTTTCATATATACAGTAATTGTATTTTTTGTTCAATTTTAGAGTGTTATTTTAAATAAAGGTTTGATTATTTTATTATATTGGCTTGGAGTTCTTCATTTCAGATGAATTTTAAATCCATAAAATGAATTAAAATGTCTAATATAATACATATATTGGAAAACAATTTTAAAAAGTCATTTTCGGTTCAGCCTGACAAATTCTGGTGCAGAAGGTGCGTTGTGGTGCCATTCATTTCAAGGGCACCCCAAACTCGCCTCCCGCCCACATTGTGATCGCCCGCACTGGAACGCACGGTACGGCAATGTGCGATCCAGTGCATGCAGTTTTATTCTAAAGTAAACTTTATGTTTGTAACACTCCATTTGTGTATTTTATTTTCAATTAACAATGGTTTGTATTTTTTTCTATCCAATTAATCGAAAAAATAATCGGCCAACTAATTGATTATAAAAATAATCGATAGCTGCAGCGCTACTTATCTGATTAGCAAATGAGTTAAAATAGAAGTTAGTACATTGCTAGTTAGAAAAGTTAACTAAGTAAACTCTAGACCTACACATTTATCTTTGGTTCCGTGGGCTCTGGTGCTGATATTAGTAGAACAGGCTTCTCTTATCACAATGTTACAAATATAACATGTGTTTGTATAATTCTTTTACATTCTGTTATTATTTGGCTGCAGGGTCAAGATTTCACCCAGTGTATGTTACCAAGTATATCATATGTCACTAGCAAACTAGCGACTGTAAAGACAGTTACAGTACTATAAAGCTGCCTACAGATACAAATTATTTTTTTTTAACAAGCACAGCACAACATACTGTACATATTCACACTGAGCAAACACCCAAGCATGTCCCTATGAAGGGAGGAGAAGGTTCTCTCTGTTGTATGAATCTATCGTGCCTGATCTCTCTCATCAAGAAGGCTCAGACAGAGGGTGTTGGGGAAGGCCTGCAGACATATAAACAATCCCCAATCATAAAAATAATCGGAGCGAACAAATGTTCTACAAAGATTTGCTTGTGTACAGATATACAATTATCATATGCTTTACTAATGATTAAGAGGGTTATTCAGTAATGAGCCGAAGGATCCAGCCATAGCTTCGGCTGATCCCTCGGCTCGCTTTGGCTGCCGAAGCGCTTCGGTTCAGTCGAACCAAAGGGCTACTGTACATGCTATTCACTATAGTCTGTACAGCAGCCGAAGGCAGCCAAGTGGCTCAGCCGAGCCGAACCCATATGATTTGGCTCGGCTGAACCTTAGTGACACTCAAAGCGTGGAGAATGGTCTGTACGCAAATGACAGCTGGGCGGAGTCAGCCTGACCTGGGGATGCTGATCTGTCCCCCAAATGACCTGGGGACGCTGATCTGTCATTAAACAATAACAACTGAGCGGAGCCGACCGTGATGTAACATCACAGCTGGCTCCTCCCAGTTGTTATTTATTGCTTGGGCCAATAGGAAACAGTTGGGCAGAGCTAGTGGTGATATCACCGCTAGCTCCAGCCACTTGTTTATATTTTGCCAGCATCTGTCAGCGGGAGTTCGTCGCGTGCGGTTGGGACGGCATGCATCGTTTTTTAAAATGATTTTTTATTTCGCCGAGTCGTCTTCATGGACAACGCCAGGCGTCATGGTTGACGCTGGATTACGTCAGTGGATCAATTTTTTTGTTTTTTTTTTAAATAAAAAACTTGTCAAAAACTTGTCCTTGGTTTTTTTTTCAATTAAAGGAATTTTTCTAAAGTCTGGCGTCTTTTTTATACTTTAATTTAACCCTTTAGTGAATGGATAGAGGCATAAGTACCCCTTACTTATTCACAAAGGGGGGGGGACACGCATCTGGGTGCCCCTTGGGTGGCCTGGTTCGGGCACTCGCTCGCCCCCCCTTCCTGCCCTGCCAGGCCTGTGCTCGGATCCAGGGCTTGGTATGGAATTTTAGGGGGACACCACGTCCTTTCCCCCCCATTTTTGGGGGTGGGGTTCCTCCTTAAAATTCCTACCAGACCTAAAGGGTCTGGCATGACTTTTGGGGAGAACCCCACGCTTTTTATTTTCTTTTAAATGGGGTCCCTCCTAACTTTCCTACCAGACCTAAAGGGTCTGGTATGATTTAGGAGAGGGACAACATGCTGTTTTTTTTTTCTTTTCTTTGAAATGTCTTTAATTATTTTCTTAACCTTTTTTAAGTTTCCGATTTTTTAAAATTTATTTAAAAAATGTTTTAGCATTTTTTTCATTTATTTACATTTTTTTTCTATTCTGCTCGCTACTGCGGCGGCATTCGGCCTATGAGAATAGGAATGATCGGCAACGAGTGAGCTGCTGGAGTTTCAGCTCAGCCGATCCAGATGTTGGATAAGCTGAGCATGTTCGGCTGACTGAAGGCAGCCAAAGGCAGCCGATGTGCGGCTGATTTCAGCCAATGTATGCATGTTCACAAGATGCCCATATGTGAACGGGGCTTACTATATCTGACCTCTATGCATATCGCCGGGTTCTCAGTGTAATAACAGATCAGCGTCCCTGGTTACCTGGGCCTGGAGCAGGAGATGACGGCTGGCTCCACCCAGCTGTCAGTAGCAGGCTGTCGGCCGGCCAATGGCCGGCTGGTCGTCCAGCTTCGGCCTTTACCTCGGTTCAGTCGAGCCGAAGCACATGCCTTTGGCTCGACTGAGCCGCTCCGCCAACTTCGGGAGCTGTATGGGCTATACTGACGGGCTTTCAGTCAACTAAAACTAACTAAAACTAGACTAAGATGTTAGGGAGAGACGATTTGGGAAGGGATCCAATCAGAGCTAATCTCTTTGGACTTCCAGTTCCGGTTCCAACCTAAATGGACGGCTAATAGGTAATATGTGCAATGGCATTACAGCCAATATCGTTTTTCATTTCAATATTTTTGCTTGAAAGAATGAAGAATGTCATATGCAAGTTGTTATAATCAATGTATATCTAATTTCTGGTCCTTTGTTGAAAATACTAAATATAATTGTTTCTTTATAAGACTTGGTTTAATCTGATTTGAAGATAAATAAAGACATGTTATATATCACAACAGTTAAATATGGGTCTGTATTGCATGTTCAAACCTTAATACCAGAAGTAATAACAGTTTAACAGATGTTTACTCCAGGAGTATATAATGAGATTGGAAATTCTAGAGAAATTCTTAAATTACACTAAAACACACAAGATTGTAGTAGACTAAATCTACTGTAAATTTAGCCAACTGAAATCTTATGATATTTAGTCGACTAAAACTAAAACAATTCGGATGACTAAAATACGACTAAAACTAAATAGCATTTTATTCAAAAGACTAAGGGGGTTATTCACTAAAGAGCTGAAGGATCCAGGCATAGCTTTAGCTGATCCTTCGACTCTCTTTGGCCACCTCTGTCCTTCGGTTCAGGCAAACCGAAGGGCAGCTTTATAGGCTATTCACAATAGCCCATACAACAGCTGAAGGCAGCCGACCAGCTCAACTGAGCCGAAGGCATATGCTTCGGCTCGACTGAGCCGAAATGACAGCCAAAGCTGACCGATATCCACGCAAATGACAGCTGGGCCGAGCCAGCCGTGATCTCACGGCTCGCTCCACCAAGTTGTAATGATCGATCAGCGTCCCCAAATGACCATGGGACGCTGATCTGTCATTAAACAATAACAACTGGGCGGAGCTCCGCCCAGTTGTTATTCATTGGCCGGGACCTGAAGACTCTGGCAGGTACCGGCCAACTGTTTTTTTTTTCTTATCTTTAAAATATTTTACCTATTTTTTATAAATCTTAAAATAATTTGTCAACTTTTATTTTTATTTTTTTTTTGCATTCTTTCCACTTCTTTTCTATTCTGCTCGGTACCTCTGAGGTACCGAGCAGAATAGCCGAGCTGAATGCCGCTTGTCAGCATTCAACGAATCAATCACTGCAATCCGGTCCCTATGAGAATAAGGGCGAATGGCAGCGAGCGAGCTGCCGGAGCTTCGGCTCAGCCGATCCAGATGTTGATCCAGATGCAGAGCATGTTCGGCAGACCAAAGGCAGCCAATGAAAGGCTAATTTTAGCCGATGTATGGCTGAAATCAGCCGTACAAGACTGAAGTGAATAGCCGAACAGCGTTCGGTTCACTTCACTTCAGCTCGGTTATTCACTCGGCCTTCAGCAGCACATGTTACATATCGCCGCGAACGTCGGAGTGAGAGCCATCAATCACTGATAACACTAAATTGATGAGCGGTAAAAGCTTTTAAAGCGTCGCCTATGGCCAATTTTGGGTATGGTAGTTTTCTGCGATTTAGTGGGTGCGCGCAATTTTAAAGCTTGACATGTTTGGTGTCTATTTACCCGACGTGACAGGATTTTTAATATTTTAACAAAAAAATGGGTAATAATAAATGTTTCCTAACATAATGTAAAAAAAAAGTGGTGTTTAAATACCACCAAATGAAATCTCTATATGTCCCCAAAAAATGGTATAAAATTAATTTCAGTACAGCGTTGCATGACGGAATAAATGTCAGTCAAAGTACCGCAGCGCTGAATACTGAAAAATAGCCTGGCCAGGAAGGGGGTCTAAACACCTGGTCTTGAAGTGGTTGAAGTGACATTAAACCCTCAGATTTTTTTTAACATAAACCAATACTGTAATGTGTGCCTTACTGTAATCCATGGTTGTTTCCCTTCTCTTTGCTGCTCTTCCTTTTAAATCCTCATGTCTTCTCATGCTTGGGGAGAACTTCCCTTTGCAGCTGAGTGCCTCTTCCTGTAGTGCTGTCTCAGGTTGCAAACGTACACACAGACACCATGTAGCCATTCCAGAGACAAGGCAGTCTGCTGCAAAACAGAAGTTCTGCCAGCATGAGAACAGATCCAGATTTAAAAGGAAGAGCAGCAAAGAGAAGGGAAACAACCATGAATTACAGTAAGGCGCACATTACAGTAATGTTTTATGTTAAAAAATATGAGGGTTTAATGTCACTTTAAGGTACTTGAATGATTTTTTAAGATTTATCTCCTAAATTTAGTGACACTTTAAATAATGCTGAATCAATAGATCCATAGCAGAAATGTAAAAATTGCTTTGACCCATAAGGTTTATACAGGTGCAAGAGCTGAACTGGTGAAAGTGAAAAGGTGCTCTGCCCATTGCAAAGAAACAGATTAACTTACAATAACCCTCACCATTCACTGTAGAAAATACTTACCTTCCTGTTGCTTGTGAGCCTTTCCTTGCAGCCACTAGAGTCAAGAGGAAAAGCCCTGTGTAAAAGCTTCAAGTTAATCTATACAGAGCTTGCACAGGACAAAAGACTCAAACCATGCCCCACATGACAACACTGACATCGGGTGAATTACCCAGTTGCATATCTTGGGAGGGAGGAGAAAGACACATGATCCCCCACTGGAAGTACTGGGCATTTTATGTGCTCCCCAAAGGTGACTGGTGCAGCAGAACATAGCATAAGTAGTAGAGAGGTGGGCAAATAAAAGCAATGCATATGGTTTTGTATATATTTTTTTTCTTTATTATGGTAAAGAGTCAGACAAAAAAAATATTTTTTTAAATCAGGTAAAATATAAAGCATTGAATATTGTCTTGATGCGGTATTTTATCTAGGCGGCAAAGTTAATTTTGGGATAAGCATAGAGAGATAAGAGAGAACATATGGGGTGCACACAACTGCTAAAATGTGGTTGTCTTATTTTTTCTGATGACATATGGCACTCTGCTTTAAATCCTGCTTTGGAATGTCAGAAACATTTATTTGCACTGCTTATCTGACTCCTCCTTCCTTCTATATACAAATATAACAATAAGAAATCTGGTGTTCTTAAAGGTGACAACTGAGAGAGGCAATGTTAATAATGGTGATCAAACAAGCAAAAAAAATAATATGGTTCTTTTGTTAAAGTCAAAAGCAATCTGCAAGGTGCAATACCTGGACAGTACATACTACATTGGTGAGAAAATAAGTTTGTTTAGTTGCATTCGGTCACTATTCTTTACATTGTCATATTAAACAAACCCCCGCTGTACTAAATAATGCCTTAGGCTGCATTCACATGGGGCTTGTATGTGCGTTCAGGGATTCTTGCCGCAAGAATCGCAGATGTGCCCGGTTGGGATGCAGCCACTGTACCCATTCATGTTAATGACAGGGTGACAGCGGCCACATCTGTCAGCAGCCCACATGTAATCGCACAATTTGCTTGTGGACTGAGAAAGTTACGGAGCAGAACAGAAAAATAGTTTTAAAAGTAGAAAAAAATAAATAGAAAAAGATTGTGCGGAGCTAGCAGTGACAGCTAGCTCCGCCCAACTGTTTTCTATTGGCCAGCGTTTCTGCTGCTGTCAAAAAAACGAAAAGAAAAAAGTTTCCCGCTCCCGGCCGCCAAGGAGAGAAACACTGTTTTTTCTTCGGCTTTCAGCGCGGCTCAGCGGAGCCGAGGCATATGTGTTCGGCTCGACTGAGCCACTCGGCCAAGTTCGGGAGCTGTACGGGCTATAGTGAATAGCCCGTACAGCACCCCTTCGGTTCTACTGAACCGAAGGGGTCCTGGGGCCGAAGTTAGCCGAAGGATCGGCTGAAGCTACGGCTAGATCCTCGGGCTGCTTCGTGAATAGACCCATATGTGTTATCAGTGATTGATGGCACTAAAACTATAGCTTTCACTCTGACGTTCGCAGTGATATGTACGCACATAGGCGCACCCGACGCATGTTTGCGAGTGTATGTGGGCGGTGGGGGAATTTTTTTATGTTTCTTTAATTTGTTTATTACTCTTTTAAAAAATTTTTTACACTTAACTTTATTGCTATCACATAGGGGCTAAGAAGCCATCTATGCAGAGGCGGCTCTCTAATTAGGCGAGTTAGGCGGTCGCCTAAGGCCTCGCCCTCACGGGGGCCTCGCAGCCGCCTAACTCGCCATCAGTGGCTAGTGAAAAAATGCCGTAGCGGACCGGGCGGAGGCCCCTTTAAACGGCCGCCGCAGCGGCGATCACAGCTGTCCTTTATCGCTCTCCTCTGGCCGCTCTGTAGCTGCAGCGGCCGGAGAGGAGAAAAGGCGATTCAGCTTTCAGCTGCTCTCTGCTCTAATGCCATTGCCCGCTTCCATCGTCGGGCTCCTCTGCAAGAATGTGCAGCTCCTCCCACTCTAGCTGCTATGGGCTGGGAGGAAGCCTGCATTGGCCAGTTGACAGAAGGAGAACGTGTCCTGGAAGCAGGAAGACGGCTGGAGGCACCATGCTGCACTGGAGGGTTCACAGCAAAAAACATAACTACTCCCCCCCACCAGGAGAGGAAGAGGGAAGAACAACAACAACCTTTATGCACTGTAAGTCTCTCTACTGTGCACCCCCCTCCTCTATACTCTGCCCTCCTCCCTCTATACTTTACCCCCCTCCCTCTATACTCTGTGCCCCACCCCCTTCTATACTCTGTGTCCCCCCCTCTATACTCTGTGCCCCCCCTCTATACTCTTTTTTTTGTCCCCTCCCTCTAAACTCTGCGTCCCCTCCCTCTATACTATGCGTCCCACCCCTGCACTCTGCATCCCACCCCTGTGCTCTGGGTCCCACCCCCTGCATGCCACCCCTGTGCTGTGCATTCTACCCCTGCGCTGTGCATCCCACCCCTGTGCTGTGTGCCCCAGCTGAACTGCGCACTCAACGTCACACCTCTGCGTCCCCTCCCTCTAAACTTTGCGTCCCCTCCCTCTAAACTCTGCGTCACCTCCCTCTATACTATGTGTCACACCCCTGCACTCTGCGTCCCACCCCTGTGACACCCCTGCACTCTGCATCCCACCCCCTGCGTGCCACCCCTGTGCTGTGCATTCTACCCCTGCGCTGTGCATCCCACCCCTGTGCTGTGTGCCCCAGCTGAACTGCGCACTCAACGTCACACCTCTGCGTCCCCTCCCTCTAAACTTTGCGTCCCCTCCCTCTAAACTCTGCGTCACCTCCCTCTATACTATGTGTCACACCCCTGCACTCTGCGTCCCACCCCTGTGACACCCCTGCACTCTGCATCCCACCCCCTGCGTGCCACCCCTGTGCTGTGCATTCTACCCCTGCGCTGTGCATCCCACCCCTGTGCTGTGTGTCCCAGCTGACCTGCGCACTATACGTCACACCTCTGTGTCCCCTCCCTCTAAACTCTGTGTCCCCTCCCTCTAAACTCTGCGTTCCCTCCCTCTATACTCTGCATCCACTGCCTCTATACTTTGCGTCCCTACCCCTGGGCTTTTCTGCGTTATTACTGACTTCCGCACTCTGCGTTATTACTGACCTCTGCGATTTAATTTTTCAAATTGATTTGGGTTACTTACTACTGACCTCTGCACTTTGTGCGATACCTTCTCCTGACTGATGCACTCTGTATGTTTCTTACGACTGACCTCTGCAGTCTGTGCGTTACTTACGACTGACCTTTGCACTTTGTGAATTACTTCCTTAGGGTCAGGGTTTTGTGTCTAGTTATTTATAGAATTATATAAGAGACAGAAATGAAATTCTAGCTCTAGGCGTGTCTTAAAATATGCAATTGATTCATTCAATTTTTTATTATTGTTTGCATTTTTTTTCATTTTTTCATTTGTAAGTAGGGGCCTCACGTTTGAGTTTCGCCTAAGGCCTCACAAAGTCTAGAGCCGCCTCTGCATCTATGTGATAGCCAATTTACATGACAGGTCCTATTTATGGAGACATCAGGCGTCTCCAAGACCCCTAATGTCACCTAGGGACCCCCAGAGAAGTTGGTGTGTAAGGCCATAGCCGGGAGCTTGTGTGCTACTACGCATGCGTGTGTCCCAGTCCTCCGGGTTGCCGGAAAAACATCTGTTAGCACGCATGCACGCACAACGGAATGTGACACACAGGAAGTGACGCGGTGGTGCACAGGAAATGACTCACGGCCCTCTAATAGATGTTCCTATTTAAACCAGCTGGCCCAATGGGTCAGTGCTGAACGGTCTTTCAGCTTGTGCTCCTGCTGATCTGTTGCTTCGACCTAGATTGGTGCTGACTTCAACTGATTGCTGCCTGCCCCTGACCTCTGCTTGAAAATCGATAGGTGTATGGGCACCTTAACACTGAGCCTCAGAAAAATTGACAGGCGGACTTGATCGGAATGCCATGTTAAAGGGGCAATCAGCTTGAGGACGTTGTAAGAACTGCCTGTCTCATTATCTACAAAGCAGGTGCAAGAAAAACTTTGCAATGAAGCTTTTTATAACTCTTGTGTAGAACTGACCTGGAGAAGATTTATTTCTCAACACAAGAGGGGGTTCACTTTAATGATGCAAAAACTATGAGGATCAAACATGATGATGTAAACTAATTACATTGAAACCAGTACTTATAAGATGCTTATAGATGACTCACTGTGTGCTGCTAAGATTTAGAGGTGGAGCGGCATAGGAGTACAACAGAACCAAAAAACTGGTGAAGAGGGTTCCCAGGACCAATCCTTTCCATACTGAGCGGCAAAGTTTGCCCTGGGCCAGTGCGCACATCCTCTGCAAAATAGCAAAGACACCAGGAATAATGATCAGTTGCTGCATACCAATTTACAAACATCATATTCAAAGCAACAATAAAATGACATCTTTATGTTCTATACATTTACATAAATAATGCAATCATTTGAATAGGTACAACATACAATCCTCACCAGGGCTGCCATCAGAAACTTTGGGGCCCCTTACACAGCTTTAGACCCGCCCCCCAACAGACCAAAGGCCTGTCCACTGGCTGTTCCACCGAGTCCACACACACCCTCCCACCCAGTCCATCCACAGGCTGTCCCACCAGGTCCTTCCGTGCTCCGACTTTTATTTTAACACTTTAAAAATATACAATTGAAAAGTGTATTCCAAGTCATCAGTGCATTCAAGGTAAGGAAATATATTCTGGCCAAAAAATATGTTGAACAGGACCCTACACTGACCACACTCCCTTTTCACTAACCGCACTCCCTTTCACTAACACCAACCGCACTCCCTTTTCTCTACCACTAACCGCACTCCCTTTTCTCTACCACTAACGGCACTCACTTTTCTCTACCACTAACCGCACTCCCTTTTCTCTAACACTAACCGCACTCCCTTTTCTCTAACGCTAACCACACTCCCTTTTCTCTAACACTAACCGCACTCCCTTTTCTCTAACATTAACCACACTCCCTTTCACTAACACTAACTGCACTCCCTTTTCTCTAACACTAACCGCACTCCCTGTTCTCTAACACTAACCACACTCCCTTTCACTAATTACACTCCCTTTTCTTTAACACTAACCACACTCCCTGTTCTCTAACACTAACCACACTCCCTTATCACTAACACTAACTTCCCCTCATCTATCCACTAGCACATCTAAGAAAAAAACTGGGCTGTACAGGCTCTCTATGGTGGGCTCTGCAGGGTCTCAGGTGGACTGGTCCCTGGGATCCCCTGGCTATAAGGGATACTATAAATGTCAGACTCGAGTGAACTTTTACACAATTGTTTTCTAGAGCTCACGGACTGGTTTTGCATATCACTCGGAGTTGCTCTTAAACTTTTAAGTTTTATAAAGTTTATAAAAGAGTTTATAGTGTTTTAAAAAATATATGATTTTAAATATTGTTGGTCAATAGAGACAAATCATATAGTTTTGAGACCTCACTCTATTTTGTCTTCACTTGGCACCCAATTTCTTGAAGCAGAAGTGTAAAACACCCCCAAGGGATAGGTGGGTTTACACTTATATATTTCATAAAAACATCCATAAATGGTATCTTTGGTCAAAAAAGAAAAAAAATGTATTTCCATATACTGATCTTCAATAAGTTATTTCCCACTCCTAATAAAAGTTTGTTAACCTACTTACTGAAGATGCCCGTAGGATGTACCTCCTCAATGCACTGACACAATTTCACTCAGCCCTCTGAATATGCACTTCGTTGTATCACAACTGAGCCTGCCTCCTGAACTACAACTCAGCATCTGAACAATGTAACATTATCATTGCTGGAAGCAATGCATGATGGTATATGTAGTCTTGAGAAATTGAGATTGCATCACATCAAGCAGCAGGGAAAGAGAGGCAAAGCACACTGGGAACCCAGGAAGTTGATGAAAGTGTTGGATAGACGGAAGGTAGCACTCACTACATAAAAGAGATGTTTTTTCAAGTAAGTTTTGATTGCATTAATAAAAACAACTATAGTATCTATTTCTATTACAATAATGATGTTAAAACAGGATGTTAGAACTCATTGTTATTATTCTTATTCTGAATATTATACAGGATTTATATAGCGCCAACAGTTCGCGCAGCACTTTGCAATATAAGGAAGACATTACAATCACAATACAATTCAAGACAAGATGGCAAGGAGGGCCATGCCCGTGACGGCTTACAATCTAAAAGAGAGGGGCAAGTGATACATGAGGAGGTGGTTAAGCACCTGAGGTTTATTAGGAGCCCCTGTTCACATTAAAGTACTCAGTCCCCTGGGGCCCCCTCACATTAGAGCAGTGGAGTCACAAGGGGGGTGCGGCCCACAACCGGGTGACACCATTGGAGGGGTGACACCAAAATGACTCACAGTCATTTTGGTGTCACCCCCCTCTGAAAAGTCGGGCGCTCGGTCACGGACCGAACGCCCGACAGTATCAGGATGACACTCGGTTACCGCTCCGGGTGTCACCCAGCCTCGGGACGCCCCTGCATTAGAGTCCTCAAAGTCATTAAACTGCAGCCTAGTATAATTTACCTTATTGATCCCTCTAGAAGCATGTCAGCCTGGCTGCCATGCAGTCGGCAGACCAAGGGTTGTAGCGGTGAGCCAGAAGGGTGGAACAAAGTTTGAACAGGCCTGAGCTGAGTCTCTCCAGAGGCAGACCTCCTGATGGAAGTTTCATCCTCTGCCAGAGTAAGTGTAGCTTGACGTGGTGAAGTCACTGGTTGCTTGGCCGCTGGCAGTCGCCAGCATCCATAGCAACCAGCAACAGGGGGCTACCAGCATTGCACTGGAGTCCAGTTTGGGCTTTACATAGACTACTGGCTGTGCACGGAACGGAGCCCATTCCCCCCAACAGACAGCCCAGGAGATTTTGACATATCTGGCAATAACCCGGCAATGCTGATAAAAATCCGGCATTGCCAGGTAATTTCCGATGAGTTCCCAGATCTGCTAATGGGGACACCAGACAGCAATGAAAACCTGACAGTGTTTCTAATTCCTCTCCACTCCGTCCGAACGAAAAAGTTTTGACTTTAGTTGCACTTGAATTCTTGGTGTTGCTTGAGCTCAGAAAAGCTTATCCCATCTAACAAGTTTTTTTTTACACAACTACCTGAGTTAAGCTGACAGCATACCAGTCTGTATTACTCACCATTTTACAAGATCACTTTGGTGTAACTGTCTAAAAAGCCACTATGCATATGTATATAAGTATTATAAAGGCTTGAGGACCCCTGTAAAAGAGGCTAGTTCTGCCACCATCATGCTATTATGTAACTGTCAGCTGTTAAACCCATTTTACTACATTGAAATAAGTTATGCAAGCACTGAGCTAGCAGTCAGCAGGCGGCTGACATGTACTCTAAACAACATTATCTGAAACTTTAGGAATTTGACCTTGGTGACATACATAAAACATCAACTTACCACCACCCTAAAACTACCTATAATTTTCAAGGACACAGTTTAGGTGTTAATGATTTATCCCTGGAACTATTTATTTTCCCACTTTACAGGACAATTTCACCTGGGAAGGCACCTATAGACATCAATAGTGTACAGTATGTATAGCTAAAACCTTCTTTTTTCCTTTATGGGTCAAGAAGGGAAGTGTTAAATCCCCTTCTACAGGAGGTCATAGATTGCTGTGTCTCCAGTAGTGTCTATTACCTCTTCTAGCTTGATGTCCTCTCTGTCTTTTGTTATGGTCGCTCTGTCTTCTTTTTAAATGGTTTCCTGTTCTCATTTAAGCATCTATTACAGTGGTATTACCTGAGCTCTCTCTCTATTCGTAAAAGTATCCCTTTGTATTTGTATAAGAATAATTACTCACTGAGCTTTTCTCCTGCTCTGTGTGAAAAGCAACTGGATGTTTTAATTCTCAAAAAATCATTTACATGAAATACTTACTCACCAAGTCATTCACTCAATTTGATCACTTTTTTATTGCTAAATTTACCTTGTCAAAATCTGAATAAGCTGTTCATCCCAAAGTTCAGATATTTACCTTTACATTTGCTCCAGCTGAATTCTTTTTTCTTTAGTGGTTATGATTTGCATTAACTGTCCTAGAATTCTTAATAAGTGGTGAATTGGCCAGAATTCGATTCAACCTGCAATGCGCCTGCACATTCATCAAAAAATATCTGCTGAACACGAATTGCAATGAATGGGGTCCTGTTCCACTTTTGCTCTGTGGAAGGTTGCTGGGCAAGGTGTTGTCACCCAAATAACAAGAAAAGCTGGGCACTGCTGTGGTGGACCTTTGCAAAAACATACTCTTTGCATGTGGTGTTACAAAACCACCACGGTTTTCAAGGACAGCCTAAGGGACAGTGTACTTTGACAGCTCATATTTGGCTATGATGTCAGAAAAAAAGGCTTGTTTGCATGAAGCATTGATAGACCTAGTGGGGTCCACAGGTAGGAGTATTCCTAAAAAAATTACTATCCGTGACAACTGCAAAATAGTAACATCTCTTCACTTAGAGAATCTTAAACTGGCCATACACCTATAGATTGTCTGCAGATTTTCTATGGTTAGTAGGGTTTCCACCAGTGACGTGCAGTACCTTTGGTTCCGGGTGAGGCATTCCACAGCCTTGCCCACAGCATGTCCCGCCTTGCCCCCGAGTCAGATGAAGCCCCGCCCCACCAGTCAAAGCCCCACCCCCAACCCATTCCCCGAGCTAGTGTGAAAGAGGAAGGGAGAAGACAGGGAGGAGCCCCTCTGTCCCTCACTTGCTCGTCACTGCCGAGACATCGCGATCGATGGCCTCAGTGGTTTTCTTTTCTTCTTTTTTTGATTGGACAGCTTGGACCAATGCGCTTTGCCATTGGTCCAAGCCATCCACAGAGCTCATGCCTCTAACAAAGAGTAGACGCTGAAAGCTCTTGCCTCAATAGTTAGGATACACAAGCAGTGGGGAAGCCCGCTGCTGTGTAACCTAACTACCTGTCAAAAGCCGGATGCAGCGCTGCCTGTAATTAGCAGGCAATGCTCCGTACATGACAGGTTACACAGTGGGGAGGCTTTCCCTGCTGTGTAACCTGCTAGTAGCCTATCTGAATGGAGAAAAAGCTGTCAGCTTCAGACTTGAAGCTGACAGCTTTTTCCTCCATAATACTAGGTGAGGCTCTGCCTCACATGCCTCCCCTGACCGCACGTCCCTTCTTAAAGGTGCTCATACACCTTACAATTATCTGCAGATTTTCTGTGGTCAGATGAAAAAAGTGCAACTGATTGGCCCAGGTGGAGATTACTCCATCCACACAGTTTAGCGTAGATGGAGGAATCTGTTGCACCTTTTCCATCTGACCACAGAAAATACCGCTTTGGGATAAGCAGAGGCTTATTTTGTAAAAACTATATTTATAACATGAAATCGTTTTAGCTTGTCTGTCAGTTGGACATGTGCACCGGCAAAGAAGTGGTTTAGTTTCGTTTTGATTCAGATTTTGTGTTATTTCATTTTTCGGGATTCAGGTCCGAAAGTCAATTTGTTTCAGGCGAAATTCGTTAGCGGTAGCCTGTACGAATTGTCGTTTCGTGTTCGTTTCGTTTCAGCAAAGGGACATTTAAAGGAGAATTAAAAAAAAAAAAAAATCCTCTCTAATGTCACTTTGCTGCAACGAAAATTCGTCCACAAATGTAAATTCGTGCTGACTGCCACTAACTAATTTCGTCAGAAATTTTGTTTTCCAAAATTCGGATTCGTTTTCATTCGTCATTTCTGTGATTCGGAAATTCAGGTACATCCGAATCTCAGAATAACGAAAATTCGTCCGAAAAATGAATTTTTTCAAAATGAATTGTACATGTCTACTGTCAGTGATATAATCATAGCTGTCTCTCACTGCCACAGGCGGTGATTTCAGCAAATAATGTGGAATTGTTCAAGAAACTTTTGGACGATTTCTTAAGGGACCGTAATATACAGGGGTACGGGTACTCCTAGAATGAGATCCTAATAGGTTGGACTTGATGGACTAATGTCTTTATTCAACCTCAAATACTATGTAACTATGTCATTACAGCAAGGTTTCCAGATTGGTTTAAAATTCGTGCTGAGATTTTCTATTAGGGTCATAGGACTGGAAAGGTTTACAAAAAGTTTTAAAAAGACTTTGGCTTCCATGTATCCTGCGCTACAAAGTCCACAAAAGGAACCAATTCACCCATGTTGCTAAATAGTAGTGGGCATTCTACAAAGATTAGTGCAAATGCGTGCCATTAAATACTCACTGCAGGTACCTCTTGAACTTATATATCTGTGTTTATGGGTCTGCTATGTTGAAAAAATGTTCCAATAAGATTATATGTGCATTTAACATATTTTCTGCAAGTTATTTAAATATAAAAGCCACCCTTGTGTATATATTTAAAGGCACAACTGAGGCAACTGCTAGGCACTGCCATCTTGGAGGTGATGTTAACAGGCCCAGCAGATTCAGAGCTGTCAATTTAGTATTCTCCTTAATCCCTCCCCTGACAGCTACTTAAAAGGTTATGAAGGCAGAGGAGGGGAAGGATGAAGATGCTGGGTCAGCACATATTATGTAGGCAGAAAAGGGGAGAGATGGAGTTGCTGGGTCCATACATACAGTAATTAGACACTCCCAGAAGAAATGCAAGAAGGGAGGGAGCTGTGCTAGGGAAATGGCTCTCCTGGAGATGACAAATGACTCTCCTGGAGTAGACAAATGACTCTCCTGGAGTAGACAAATGACTCCCCTGGAGTAGACAAATGACTCTCCTGGAGTAGACAAATTTTCTTGATTCTTCTGTCATTTCACCTGCATTTTTTAAGGCGGTGACAGGATCTCTTTAAAAAAAACACTAAACAAGAGTAGTGTTTGTGGTAGGTTACATAAAAAGACAGAAAACAACTTCTGAGATAATGTCAACATGTTATATGACATTTTAGTGATTGGGTTTAGATCTATTTTAATTTGAGCTCTCTGTAATCCAAGCCAGATTTCACACAGCTCTTCAAATGTGGTCAACAGCCTGGTCACAGCAATTATGCAGCACACAGTCCAATACTGTATATCGTACAGTGTTCCATATCGTACATGCTCCATGTACGTAACATCTACCAAAAATGGCTGCTGAACAGAGTGAACACCCTTGATCCTTTGAGTTACTACCTTCAAAAAAAAACAAAAAACCTGCCAATTTGGTCCATCTACACTATTCCTATGAGAGAATACTGGCTTTCCAAAATGATAGTATCCAAAGATTTGACGGCCTTTGGAACTCCTGGTTGACTTGGAATTCCTCCAACTCAAATTGGGCTCCCTAGAGAATCTTAGATTGATTTTTTTTTCCTCCCTTCTTTAGTTGCTCTTCTATTAATGTTTTTTTTTGTTACTTATGCTTAGTGCAGCGGTATTAATGCTACAATGTAATAGAATATTGCGGGGATAGTTTGTAACGTTTTAATATGTCTATAACTTTTCCCGCTTATATGACTATCGATAGTTGTACTTGATTGCATCCTTTTATGATGATATCTGATGTTATCTTCTAATTAAAACCAATAAAAATGTACTTGGTTAAAAAAAAAAAACTCTACTTCTCTTTTTTTTGTACCAGTGTATGATAGATAGTGGTAATTAGCTACTATCCCATACACGTTATAATTTACAATTCTTATTTAGCATGTGTAAATAAACTTACTATAAAACCCATACACATGGTGCAAACATTTGAACACTGTACAATAAAGAAAAAAAGAACCACATTTTAAAAATAGGAAACAGCATGTGCAGAGGAGAGCTTGAGGGTAAACACAAGTAAGCTGTATTTATTCAGAGAGGGAGAGGAATCTGAGCATGGTATTAATATTAATAGGTTAGTGTGACCTGAGAGTCCTTAATTGAATGAATGAAACGTAAGGAGTACAATGCGTGACATAAAATTGATTAGCAAGGCTCCACATGACCAAGAGTGTACTTTGGAACCAGAGCAATGAAGTGTGTGAACAATTAAAGCAACCTTAAAATGGCTCACTGCATTGTTTTTTTTTTATTTATGGTCATTTTTTTTATTACTGGCAATCTTCTTTCAAGATATCTTTCACTAAAGCAAACAATATCACAGAACTGCCGAATGCAGTCTTTTATATCACTGCAGAATTGTGAAGTGAATGGTCATTTATTTTATGTGTGGCTGCCAAGCTGTTAGTCTAGACAGAACAAAACTAAAGCTGGCCATACACTGTAATATTTTCTTGGTTCAGCCCATGTGCTTATGACCGTTGATTGAGGAACCGCCTGCTGTTTGCATTGTTCTCTGATGGCAGCTGCCGCCCACTGTCAGAATACTAAAAAAAAAATCTTCGTTCAAAGATTTTCTGACTGGCTCCTTTGATCAGCTGTTCGAGAGATACCGGCTGAAAGAAACCGGATGAAATTTGAATAGTGTATGGCCAGCTTAAGCCAGTGTTAACACCTAAGTATTACCCTATACTGTATATACACATGTAAGAGCCATTACCAACTGCAGCCGCTATGTGACCCTTTTGAGGAGAATATAAGACAGGCCGTTTGAGCTACAGAGCTCTGTAAACAACAAACTTTGCTTACAACAGACTGGAAAAAGGATTCTCTGGAAGACATGTAAAAATGGAAACTAAAGCTCCACCATTTTGCTAAAAATACTAATATGTATTATTCCATATTGATATGGTGAAAAAAATACTTTAAATATATTTTTATTCCTAACCATAATATTTAAATATGTACATATGTACGTTGAAGGCCAGCTGAAACCCGCACACAGCACATACAGGGCTCAAAACCCAGACTGTCCAGGTGAAACTGGGACAGGAGGCAACCTTACTTGCTACAGGTTTTCTATGAAGGCATATTTTGTCAGCTCATGTCCAACCTTGTTAGAGCAATCATAAATACAACACTTTAATAAAGAAGGAATATTATATCTTTTACTTTTGTGAAATATTATATTTGAGGTGGGATTATAATAACCTCATAAAAAGCAGAACCTTCTATGTTAAATGTTATCATTAACACAGTTACTACATGTATAAAGAGTCAGGATAAATAATATTTTCAGAGCTGAACAGTTTGAATCATCTTTACACAATGCAATGCTGTACGTGTAGGTTGCCAGCCACCCCCTGGGTCTTACTTTCGCTTGGAATACTAACTATATATCCTAATCCTAACATTGACATTGCATTAAGTAATGGGTTACTAATTAGCAGAGTACATTTGGAAACATAGAAACATACACCCCGTATATAGCAGCTAATCCTCTACACTCTGCTGCACTCACAAAGCATCACAAATCAAAGCAAACCGCTAATACTGCTGAACAAATATAAAGGTAGCTGATTCTGTGATTAGCACTTGTAATGCTATAGCCCTTTCACAATACTGCGGTGAGATGCGTTTTACCGCACCAGATAAATGCAAGTCACTGCAAGGACACGTAGAAAACAATTGCTTTTCGATGTGTCCCATTCACACAATAATGCAGGTGCGATGAGCACTGCGCTGAGATAAAATGCAAACATGCTGCAGTTTATTGCAGTGCATTGAATGTCACCGCAGGTCGCCACAGAGCAGCGCAGCGCGCGTTGCTGTTTTTCTGGTCCCTGAATGGAGTGTACACATTGTACATACAATATAAAGTTAAAGGAGAACTATGAGGTGAGTGATTTTCACTCGTTCTCATAGTTCTAGCCGACCTGTGACAATAAAACTGTCACAGGTCGGCTCAGTAGATCGGGAGGTGAGCGAACACATACCGGCACTCGCTCACTTCTCAATCCTGTCACGGGGGAGAGCTGTGACAGGGGAGTGACTGGATTTCCCCCTCCCCTGTCCGATAATCCAGCGCTGACTGGCGGAACGGACGGGGGAGGGGCGTGTACAGCTGACTCTGTCTCTAGATAGGCAGAGCCAGCTGTCACTCACGCAGCTGGGCGGATCCAGACATAATTGTAGCTGTAGCTCGCGGTATACTATCCGTTACCGGGTGTTCGCATTGGACGGGTCTTTTCTGCCCGTGCGTGCCCGCAGATGCTGCAGTGCCGTCCGTCCGTTTTTTTACTACGGGCGGACGGCAAGAGGTTAAAAACAATATATGACAGCTCCGGCAGTGTGCTGGAGCTGCCACAATGCACTAGCCTTTCCTATCTAGCCTAGTGTGAACAGGCCTTAAAAGCTTTTCTCAAGTTCAGAAAAAAAGAAACACAATGTAGATAACCAGGAAAAAATGTTAGTAAATATACCTACTTTACCCCCAGTTTCTGTACTGCAGGGGGTGACATCACCATCCTTGTGAGATCCTGGGGAATGCTAAGTAGGCCAAATCTTACGAGAAGATGCTTCTGCTTTGTTCTAGAGTGTCATCTCGTGAGATTTGAGCTACTCAGCATTCCTGAGATCTCACCAGAAGCATTGTAACATCCTCTGCCTCTGGCAGAAGCTAGGGATACAAAAAGTATATTTTTATTAACTTTTTTTGCCCCACAATTATTTTTTACTTTATTGCAGTCTTTCAGATTGGTGGAAGTATGGCCTCAATGCATAAGTAGAACTTGCTTTTGCAGTGCAAAGTCGGCTTTAACGGCAATAGAGAACATTCCTTAAGGTGCCCATACACTCTACAACCCTCGCAAGACTTTTGTCTTGCAAGGGTTGTAAAGGGTTGTAAAAAACGTACGATCTGCCCATTTTGGACAGGCAGATCGTACTTGCGATCATCGCAAGCCCTCCCCCCTGAGGGGCAGGCTTCCGATGACTGCAATGCTGAACGGGCAGTGTGCGTGTGCGCACAACGGCCTGTTTGGCAGTGATCTCTCGATCATGTTAAAAACCAGCCGAAAATCGTACGATTCTCGGCTGGTTTTCCAACATGCTCGATATACAAAAGTCGTGCGACCGTATATTAGAAACGGTCGCACGCCTTCCATACACTGCACGATTCTCGTACGAGGATCATGCAGTGTATGGGCACCTTAAGGCTGGTCTTTAGATTGACTATACAGTGTGGCAGGACTGCATAAATCTCAGGACTAAATATAGTAGAAAGAAACATAAATCCTTTGTCAGGTAAGACAAATATGCAGAAAAAGATTATCCTCAAGATTCAGGAGTCAAATCAGTGAAAGATGGTTGATTGCTATAGGGTATGACACTTTGCACATCATTATAGCTCTTCGCACTACGTTATTGAGGAAGCATTTGGATATGTAGCCTTCCAGACTTGGCTGGAAAAAATATAATCTGCAATATTTGTTATTGATTAAAAGTAGACATTTCCATATTAATTTAGGGGGCTCCAGTGGCTCCTCCCACTTTAAGGAAACAGTGAAACGTATGAGCCCAATATACATACTGTACATATGAGGCCTCATTCACATGGGCTTGTTGCTGCATACAGCGTGAAGGGCCAGTTGTTGAGCTGTGGGAAGAAGCATGTGGGCAGTTCATGTAACTCTTTTTAGACGCAAGAGCTGTGTGCCCTCACACACTGCTTCCCTCAGCTCCAAGTTTTGACAGCTGGGCACTGCCGGTGTACAGACCTGGATCCATCATGTCTGTGTCCTAGGCCATGCATCCTCTGTGTGCGGCTGTCAGAACTATGTACCCATTCAGATAATGATTAAAAAACCCTCAGATTTGTTATCAACATACTCAAGAGCAAACATGTTCATTCCACTAATACTGTGTACATAACACTGTACATCTTCTTTTCTGTAATGTGAATGATTTACAAGTGGCCATTCAGCATTGTTTCTGGACTCTGATAAAAAGATAAAAAGGGGTTACAGTCCATGTACACATTGCACTCCTCACCGCTCATCCATCAAAGTAACAAGGGTGCTCGGTAGTCGACGGATGGACGGCTCTCTGATAAAAAGGGGGAGTCCTCAGAGCCCCCCCTTACATCAGATTGCCCCATTAAATCTAAGTCCTTAGGACTCTGATGTAAAGGGGGTCTCTGGTGGCGCTGATATTCGAGGGAACTCTGGAGACTATGATGTAAGGGGGGATGCTGTTGTATGGGGTAACTATGACGTAAGGGGGACTCAGTGCCTAAAGTCACCCCCTTACATCAGGCTCCCCATTGTCCCCTCTTACATCAGCATCTGATGCAAAGAGGGACACTGATGCAAGGGGGGACTCTGATGTAAGGGGGAGACTCTGGGCACTGAGTCCCCCCTTGCAGAGTCTGACGTAAGGAGGGTCTCTGGGGAATCTGATGTAGGGGGGGACTCTGATGTAAGGGGGGAGGGGGACGACTCTGGGGACTCTTATGTCAAAAGGGAGCTCTTGGGACTCTGATGTAAATGGGGACTCTGAAGTAAAGGGGAACTCTGATTTAAAGGGGGACTCTGATGTGTTTGACTTGCATTTTTGACTTGATATTATGGTGGTATTATGGGTTGTTTGTACTCATGTATACATATTTTTTTTTTTTAAATATGGGTCTCAGGTTTTGGAAAGGCGTGCAATTTCAGAGCTTGCTATTTTCTGATGATACGCCTCTGCTTGGGTGTATTACATTTGGTGTTTAGACAAGTTTTCGTAATGGATTGATTGTTTTTGCGTGAATACACATATGAATCACCCAGATTATGAAAGTTTTTCCTATGGGGTTACAAAGCCTTTCAAGTGTTTAATCTACAGATATATATGTTTGATATATTATATATACTGTACATATAAATAGGTAGGCTAGTGAGTCAAAATACCACACCCCTTCATCTTCATTCATAAACTTCAATATTCATAGGTAAGGAATCCAAAGTGGATGATTATAGATTCCTTACTTATGGATACCGAAGTTTATGAATCTGTGGATCACATCTGTGACAAAAGTAATATGTGACTTGGAAAGCCAATGGAGGTCTTTCCTCCTACATAAGCACAAGTGGGTTGTTTGTAATCATGTATACATATATTTTTTTAAAAGAAAATTAAAAACATGTTATTTTATGAAATTGTATGTATTATGATGAGTACCTAAGAAAACCCAGAACGTTTTAATACAAATGAGTCCAGGATTGGATTGTTTATTATATGGGGGATTGTATGTGCTTTCTTATGTACTACATACATTGGTTTGTATGAACAATATACATACTCTATAATAAGCAGAGCCCTGCAGTAGTTATGGAGTTTTATGGGGTATCTTAGATTTTTTTGTGTATTTGTGTATATTAAAGCGATAAGTAACAAAGCCTCTGTCTTTATTACATGTTGTGAATATTTGATCTTATGATGCCAAGGCTTTCTGGGTGACAGAGATGTTGCAGACGAACTCTGAACAAAACTTTTATTAACCCCTGCGATGGGGTTCCTGATTCTCCGGTCTCTGAAGCCTGTCTCTTTCTGCACTGCAACATTGGAATGTTCCCCACTGTCCTCACGTCTATACACAGTCACAGTGTATAGAACGTGATGATTTTACGGGATATTAGACCACTGCAACGGAGGGGGAGAAGGGGTGGAAGGACCAGTGTAAGAGCAAGTGGGCTCCGCATTTCAGGTGAGTACAACTTTTATTAGCACCTAGAACAAAATGAGCACTTAACCCTTGCAGTGCAGGGGTAGCCCAATTGCAAGGGTTAATACAAAATTTAGCCCGCAGTAAAGTTCTTAAAAAAGTAAAAATCCTATAAAGAGAGTTCCTTGAATTTAATCAATGCACCTGGGATAAGTTGGCACTAGAATATATTATTTACTTTGAGTTTTGAAATATAGCGGAGGGAGATCCCTTGAGGTTATTTCCCTTTGTCTGATTTACTGTAACGGTGAGGGTCCGTTCACACCAAGCCAGTGTGTAACAGTGCAGGAGGTGAATTGCCTTACCATTAATTTGAATGGCACCCGAAACGCACCTCTTGCCCGCAATGCAATTGATCACACTGCAGCACGCAGTACCGCAATACTGTGTGTTGCTGTGTGATTGAAATAAGTACTGCATTTCCCAGGGACCTGGATGACGTCTATTCCACTAACTTCCTTCCATTACTACAGAGAATAGCCCTGGACTTCAAAGCTTGGCGCCCCCTTCATGTTTCTTGGCTGGGACGCTGCGCCGCGGTGAAAATGAATATATTGCCAATGGTCTTGTACCTTATGCAGGCACTCCCTATTAGTCTACCAGCCCAATTCTTCAAAACACTACACGGGGACATGATCTCGTTCATCTGGGGGGTAAGACCCCCAGATTGAGTAGACGCATTCTATCACTTCCCAGGAGTAGGGGGGGAGTAGGACTGCCGGATGTGTCCGCATACTACTCCGCCATACACTTTTCCAGACTTCTTGATTGGAGCCTCCAAAAGGAGGATAAGAAGTGGGTGGCACTGGAGCGGAGTACTTACCGTTTCCCCATAGAGGGTCTCCCATGGCTGTCCTCCACAATACCACAAGAAATCAAATCTCATCCATTGGTGTACACGACTTTGAGAGTAACGCGAAAAGTCCTGAGGTCCTCCACCATATCACCGACCCCCTCGCCTCTGACGCCGGTCCTCGGGGATCCTGACTTTGCACCAGGGGCCGACAACGGTCGACTACGCCGGGCTCTCCTTCGTGCCCACAAATTCCGCCTCCGGGATTTCAGAGGCCCTGAGAACTGGCTACAGGTCTCGGATCTACAGTCCCTTACGGATCCCCCGGTGGAATTTTGGGGCGCTCTCTCCCTAAGACACTTCCTCAGGGCCGTACCGAATGCGACACTCCTTGACAGACCCTTGACGGTATTTGAACAATTATGTTTAGATCAGCTTCCTACTCGTCATGCAGTATCCCAAATATACAAATTACTACAGGACCCCGCGGGGGATGTATCACTGCATTTCCTACACAACTGGGAAACGGAGCTACAGTGTACGCTCACGGAGCAACAGAGGGCCACTATCCTGGCGATGACATTCAAAGCCTCGATAGCAAATAGATACCAGGAGTCGGGATACAA
>NW_017306467.1:919425-924523 GCF_000935625.1 Nanorana parkeri | reverse complement strand
GTCTATTCCACTAACTTCCTTCCATTACTACAGAGAATAGCCCTGGACTTCAAAGCTTGGCGCCCCCTTCATGTTTCTTGGCTGGGACGCTGCGCCGCGGTGAAAATGAATATATTGCCAAGGGTCTTGTACCTTATGCAGGCACTCCCTATTAGTCTACCAGCCCAATTCTTCAAAACACTACACGGGGACATGATCTCGTTCATCTGGGGGGGTAAGACCCCCAGATTGAGTAGACGCATTCTCTCACTTCCCAGAAATAGGGGGGGAGTAGGACTGCCGGATGTGTCCGCATACTACTCCGCCATACACTTGTCCAGACTTCTTGAATGGAGCCTCCGAAAGGAGGATAAGAAGTGGGTGGCACTGGAGCGGAGTACTTACCGTTTCCCCATAGAGGGTCTCCCATGGCTGTCCTCCACAATACCACAAGAAATCAAATCTCATCCACTGGTGTACACGACTTTGAGAGTAACGCGAAAAGTCCTGAGGTCCTCCACCATATCACCGACCCCCTCGCCTCTGACGCCGGTCCTCGGGGATCCTGACTTTGCACCAGGGGCCGACAACGGTCGACTACGCCGGGCTCTCCTTCGTGCCCGCAAATTCCGCCTCCGGGATTTCAGAGGCCCTGAGAACTGGCTACAGGTCTCGGATCTACAGTCCCTTACGGATCCCCCGGTGGAATTTTGGGGCGCTCTCTCCCTAAGACACTTCCTCAGGGCCGTACCGAATGCGCCACTCCTGGACAGACCCTTGACGGTATTTGAACAATTATGTTTAGATCAGCTTCCTACGCGTCACGCAGTATCCCAAATATACAAATTACTACAGGACCCCGCGGGGGATGTATCACTGCATTTCCTACACAACTGGGAAACGGAGCTACAGTGTACGTTCACGGAGCAACAGAGGGCCACTATCCTGGCGATGACATTCAAAGCCTCGATAGCAAATAGATACCAGGAGTCGGGATACAAGATTCTGACACGTTGGTACAGGGTCCCGTGGTTGCTCCATAAAATGAACAGCTCGATCCCAGACCTGTGTTGGAGGTGTGGGGGGGCGTCGGGCACGATGTTACACATCTTCTGGACGTGCCCTGAGATACAGACATTCTGGAGGCAAGTACTGGAGCTGATTGAGACACTGACAGGGGCAGACCTCAGGGACAACCCAGCGGCATGTTTACTGCATCTGACTAAACACTCGATCCCCAGGTATAAACGCTCCCTGACACATCACCTGTTGAATGCAGCTCGGGCGTGCATACCCCTGAGATGGCGGGATCCCCTCCCACCCTCAGTCCGCTTATGGCTCTCCAAGGTCCAAGATATATACCAACTTGAGGACCTAACTGCCACGCTAAAAAACACGGAAGCTCGCTTTAATGCCACCTGGAGCCCATGGTTGAGCTATAGAATCTCTGCCCGCGACTCCCCTCCACCTTCACAAGCCGGTTTGCCCGGGACTCTGTCCCAGGGGTTGCCATGAGGAACCTGGAGGGTTTGTAAGCCCCGGGGATAACTAAGGGGGCGCTCGACTTCTGTGGGCGCCTAGACCCTGGTGGATGTCGTGGGACCCGGCCGGGACCCGACCCTCTGCACCCTTTACCACTTTTTTCTGCTATTACCTTTTCTTCAACTAAGAGACACTGTCTTCTCCCGAGAATAGTACTTAGTCGTAGAGCCTTAATGTACAGAATTGTTATGGCTGATTGGGACGGTTGACGCACCTACGACTGTACTAAGCTGTTATGATTATTCGGATGTGTTTTATTTTTCAGTCGGGTTATGTTACCTTGATGCGGAGTAATCCGTTTTATTACTAGTTCTGTGGAATTTATGCCCATACTCTGTAACCACATACAATGGTTTTCTGTATTTGACTTTTTTCTCAGTCAATAAAGAATAAAAAAAAAAAAAAAAGAAAAAAGTACTGCATGATTAATAAACAAGCTTGGTGTGAACGGGCCCTGAGTTGGGATGTCATTAAAAACCACAACGGAAGCACAGTGGTGCTCAGGTTCCCATACATTGCTGTAACACACAGTAAGAAATATATTTTACCAAGCAATAACACAGCAAACATTTATGAGGATAAAACTAGTGTTCAGCCTTTGGACATGTCATTGGCTAATTTGAGGCCCTCTATAATCACTAAGTTGGCCACCACTGGGTAAAAACCTCTATAAAAAATGTTTTTAGTCTGTCTGCCTTCCTGTGTCCTGTTGGGGACCTTACCATTCACTTCTTGCCCCTGAGACACAAGCGGAAGTGAAGGAAAACTCTCTAAATTGGGGGGAAATCCCCTCTTAGACATCTGTCACTGTAATAACCTGCAGTGACATCTGGCATGGCAGGGATGTGTCCTTTGCCTTAATACATTGCGCTGGAGGGTGTCCTTCTTTCTCAGCTCAGAAAGTTGGGATCTATGTACTCATAACTTGTGAAAATTATAGGCTATCATGTATGACTGACCTTATAATACAAATTACATTTAAAGTGAGTGCATGATCGCACTGGTTTGCATAAAAATGTCAACAGTGTCACAAAAATTTGCAGTTACAAAATTTAGCTTTCTTAAATGAGCCATCTACAAAGTAATCAGTCTCAAGCTCCAGGGAAAGATTGTCGTAGACAGTCTGCAGTTTCTATCCCCCTTCTTTCCTCAGATGATCCAGGATTCTGGATCTCTAGCTTTGACAGACGAGGAAGAGTAGCAGCAACAACAGGCAATGCAGGAGTCAGCCTGAAACCCAGAGCACAGAAATCATTGCTGATGAAGGACTCTGCACCGCGTTGCTGTGATAAGGGGGGAAGGGGGAAATAAATGGCACTAGTGGCCTGGTCCACTCTCACCAGCCGGGACCATAGGCTCCTGCTTAGGTTGCTTTGTGGTTAATCTTGGCCTGCCTTTATCAAATTTAGAGCACAGATGCAGACATGTCAACTCTTTCCTACTTTTTCAGGAGTCACCCGAGTTCTCCTGATTCTATAATACAGACCAAATCTTCCAGAACCTTTGCCCTCATCTGCCTTTTTAGAGCGACATCAAAGTGGAATTCCTAGAAATACCTAACAGCACTAGCGTCAGTCTGTGAGGAATAATGTCTCAGACATGTTACTACATAGACATCTAAAAGACATAACGACTTGAAACTTTGTATAAATGCATAAATTGCTGGAGGTATGTGTTCTGTGCAGGTGAAGCTGGCTATTGTGTCAGGACTTTGTTTTCAACACTAGTAATTTAGCAGCCTGGAGCATACTGGGAGTAGTAGTTCACTAAAGTCCTATCACCAACTTTATATTAAGCAACGTTGTCTGTAAAGTGCTCACAGAAAAGCTAAAAGTTACAGTAATAGTATCCTCCTTAATTGTATCTAAATCATCATGCAGAGAACACTCCAAGGGACACCTCCACACCACGGTCTACATTTTATGATTGACTTAAACGCTGCTTGGCTGGCTCAACCGGACTCCAGAGGGAAGAGTTTACATTTTTATCAGATTGTTATCAGTCTGTGACCCCCACTGTGAATATTTTCCCCCACTTCCTGTTCCTATTATACCAGGACAAAAATGGGGGCAACAGTTGTCACCAAAACAGGAAGGCACAGATTGTACTATAAACATCAGAAGTTCTAACCGTTCTCTTCATATTCTTTGTCAGCAAATGTGCATGCAACAGAGCCTGATTGGCTCCTAGTGTGGCTCTCCAAGGATGAGTGTTATTGTTCAGGGGATTACAAGAGACTCATGTAAAGTATGTTTTAGGTGCTTTGAAGGAAGAATTTGCTGCTTTTGCGGTCTGTTATGATGTGTATACTGTGCAGTCAAACTGCATTCTCATTTACTTTTCCATATATAAAAACATTTAAAACCCATCAGAATAGGACATACTGCCTTTGCAAACACACAAAGCAATGCAATGCATATCAAAAGCAAAAAGAAACACAAATTAATACTGCTCTACACCATTCAATTAAACTTTCTGACACTGCGTTCTTGATCTTTACAAAATGCATGTCAGCAGCAAAACACAAACGCTTTTGTACACAACACCTAAATGTGGGGGACTATGCTTTAGATGCCAGCTCTGATTTCTAGCCCAGTTCAAGACTCATGTTCTACAAACTATTAAGGGTTTGTTGTATACTTCTGCTAACCCAAAAGTGGTAGTCAAATAGATTTTGCTGAGCACATCTGCAGAGAATAAATAATTTCGTTTTCGTTCACACACTAGTAGTTTTTTTTAACATATAGAAGCACTTCAATGGAATTAGCAAACATTTTTTTTTTTTTTTTTTAAGTTCAGTTGTTATTTTTCTATTCTAGTTTATATGCTTTTACATGCATTCTCAGCAGATAACATCAGATTACTTCATAAGCATTTACATCAATTTGACCAAAAAATGCATTTTCCTACTTACTTGCTTCTTTGTACAAAACAGCATTGCATTTAGATGCATTAAATGATCACCAGTTGAACAGAAAGTGAACTGCACTTTTTCTTAACATTGTAGTCATTTTAGTCATTAGTATCACTGCCCTCCCTTTTACATCTACTTTTATGTGCTTGCTGGTTCTGCACAATTCCTCTGGTGCCAAGTTAAGATGTGAGTATTTATTAATATTATTTTTTACTTTGTTAAATATTTATCTTATCATCTTTTAGTTTCTTTTAGTTTTTATATTTTTTTATCTTATTATTTTTTACTTTGTCATTTTATCATTTTTGTTCTAATAATTTTAATTATTATTTCTTATTTTTTGAAATTTTTATTTGTTTAATTTTTTTTAGCAACATTTTTTTTATACTTAATTGCTATCACACAGGAGCTAAAAACCCCTGTGTGATAGCATTTGGAGGTGATAGGTTCTCTTTATTGAACATATCACTTCCAATACAGGAGTTCTAGCACAGCACTGTGCCGGAACTCCTGTGACAGCTGAGAGGGGAAGGCTCTCACTGTTTACACAGACGCTCTCAGCTCTGCTCCCCGCTCTCCATCCTGAGGATCTTCGGCCGGCAGGGAGAGAGGTACATGGCAGTGGTGGTGGTGGTGGGGGGGGGGTTGTAAGGAGATCAGGGG
>NW_017306467.1:901498-918892 GCF_000935625.1 Nanorana parkeri | reverse complement strand
ATTGACGCGAGCGGCTCGGGTGCGTTCCACTGTGGAACGCACCAGGAAGTAAGAGGTCGTAGTCACGCCCCTTCAATAGGACGCCGGCCGATGTGGTCCAGCGTGGAACTCGGAAGAGACCGTTTGCCGATTTTCCCGCACTTCCGGGCTATTTAAATCCTTCCTCAATGGTAGCAGGGCGTTCCACTATTGAGGATCGAACGCCCAGCTTCTACCCACAGTGAGGCTGCTCCCTGGAACCAGAACCCTTTCTACACTGCCTGACCCTCTCCACAGAGACCCCCTGAAGGAGACCTGGATTTGCCTAAGGACTATCAGTATAACCTCTCTTCTGAGAAACCGCAAGTACCCTGCCTCTGTGGTTGCAGGACTTCTCACGCTATACAAATTCATGATTTGTTTTGCTCAATGACTTTATACTGAGACATTGCCGATCTGAAGTTTATACTGAGACATTTCTAAATCTGAAGTATATACTGAGAGATTGCTGTTCTGAAGGTATACGATGATATTGCTGATCTGAAGTTGATACTAGTTCACAAATAACGTTGCCTGTGATCCTGTTGTATGAACTACCGTTCCCATCACACACTTACCTTAATTGAGATCCTATATAATTTTATCAACTCAGCAGTTGCTTATGAAGTAATAACACTGCTAAAGACACTTTGTTTTCACACGGCGTATGATGCAAGAGCCTCTAACTCACCGTTAGTCTGAGTGACGTCAGAGGTTCAAGCCTGAATAGCTGTCAATCCCTCTACTTGTGGGTCACACCACCTAGCTCCGCAGTTGAGATCCTACCCTTAACCTGTGCTTGCACTGGGTGTTACAGGGGGTTTAGGGGGGAGGCCATTGGGGGGAGGACAGAGCCTGAAGATCTCCAGTGAGGAGAGAGGTAGCGCGGTGGAGGAGAGAGGACGGACCTGCAGTGTTATTACAAGTGATCTTGGCCACATCGCCAAGATCAAATCGTTAAAGAACGAGCGTCTTCCCCACTCTACATTTAGCCCTGCTTGCCCAAAGCAAGGCTAAATGTAGAAAACAACTACCGGCCCGGGCAAGTGCATATCCCGGGCGTCAGGAGATTCTACACCCCTGCCGCCCCTCTGCTCCCTGCTGCCTTCGGCGCTGCTCACACCTGCACACCCAAATAATTGTTTACATTTCTGCTATAAGTCTATTGATTTGGAAATAACTATGTTGTTGCTTAAGACTACAAATTGTACCGATCTCTTCCCCGTTCTATGGGACCCAGAGTGACACGTATTGCATCCCTTCTGTTCCCTGAGCTGTCATTGCCCGGCTCCTGAAGCTGAGCAATAAGCTATTGAAGTGCGAGCATGTGCGCATTCATATAAACTCACGTTGGGAATGCCTACGTAAAAACCGTCGATCGCGCTACACATGTTGGGTATAGCCGCACATGTCAGAGATTCTAGGGCCAATCTTTACATGTAGCTCTAAACTGATGACCTGTGGGGGATCTTAAAGCGTAGTCTATGGACTTTTGGGGTACTGAATTTTATCGCCGTTTCACAGACAAGCACAATTTTTAACCTGGCCATGTTGGGTATCTATTTACTCATTCTACCCTTATCTTTTATATTTTACCCCCAAAAAAATGAGCATGATTTTGTGTTTGGGGCACTAAATTTAACTTAAGTGCATTTTGCACTTAATTTTTGGGTTTAATAAAGAGTTGCACTAATTACACAGTTACATAGTATTTGGGGTTGAATAAAGACATGCGTCCATCAAGTCCAACCCATATAGGTCCACGCATCATCTCATTCTTAGGGATACTGGTATCCCTGGATATTACGGTCCCTCAAGAAATTGTCCAAACGTTTCTTGAACAAATCTACACTCTTGGCTGAAATTACTGCCGATGGCACTTTAGGTGGTGGCCTCTAGTCTTTGTAATGGAGTTAATCTCAAACAGTTTGTTGCCAATGTTGCTGTCACCATTGAACATCTTGTACATGAAAATCATATCCCCCCTTAATCTCCTTAATTCCAGCGTAAACATGTTTACGGAAGCCTTGTCTCATAGCTCTGGTCCTCCATTCCCCTAATTAGTTTTGTTGCCCTCTGCTGGACTCTCTCCAGTTCAAGGACTAATATCGTGCAGCAAAAAAATTTGCAACTGCCGCCATTTAATGTTACAGCGTGTTGGTTTTCAGAAAATATATAATGTTTGGAGGTTTGAAGTAATTTTCAGGCCTGAATGTGGATTATAACGTGTGCAGAAAATGAAAAAAAGGCCTTGGCAGTGAAAGGGGTTAAAGAACTAAGAAAATGAAAGAAGTGTCAATAGTAACAGTTAAAAAAATTGAAATAAAAAGAATGAGCAAAAACATTATAGCTAAGGGTGGAAAAGGAAGAAGCAGTTCATTGGGGCATATTAGGGTTAGTTAAAGGGTAATAAAAGGTAAAAAAGGAACAAATTGTATTTACTTTGTTATATACTGGTAGGGTTGCTTTAACTGGCATCATATACAGAGTAAAGGTCACCCCTTTAATCTGCACATTAATGAAGGGTACTTTGTTTATATTTTTTGGGAGGAGTAAGACACAGGGGGGTGAGGGGGAGTTCATAACAACTGGAGCAGACAAAATATGGCAACCAATCGGCTTCAGTGAGTTCAGTTAAGCATTGAAAATAAAACAGAGAAGCTGATTGGTTGCCGTGGGCAACTGCTCCAGATTCTGTCTCCTCCAGTTTTTAGGAATTCCTCCCAGTGTGGGTAAGCGTGGAGATGCTGAGGCATGCCATTGGAAGAGTTACATGAGAACTATGAGGCGAGTGATTTTCACTCATCCCCATAGTTTGAGCGGACTTGTGACAATGAAACTGTCACACGTCGGCTCAATAGATCGGAAAGTGAGAGAACACATACCGTCGCTCGCTCGCTTCTCGATCCTGTCCCTGCAGAGAGCCATGGCTGTCACTCACGGCTCCCTGTAGGGATTCCCCCCTCCCCGCTCCAATCCTCCAGCGCTGACTGGAGGAACGGACGGGGAGGGGGCGGGCGGGCACAGCTGGCTCTGGATAGGCAGAGCCGGCGGTCAATCACGCAGCTGGGTGGATCTCGACCGTAATGTTGGGATCTGTCCCGGCGGCCTCAATATACCGCAAGCTGTAGCTCGCGATATACTGACCTTTTGTTTACGGGAGAACGCTAGTATATGTCCTCCCGTGACCCTTAAGAGAACTATGGGGAAAAACACTTACCTCATAGTTCTCTTTTAAGTCTTTATAGCCGTCTACTTAGAAATGTGCTTAAAGCAAAAGTAAAGTAGAATTTAAAAATGAAAAAAATGCCCAAGTGGAGCTTTTAGCCATAATGTGCTAGTATGTACAGTATATTAACACATAATATCAGACTTACCTGCCTACCTGCCAAAGCGATCCCCTCCAGAGTTGCGTTTCTCCCTCTCTGGCCGTTCCATCTTCTCCCCAGTCCACTTCTGGATTTGGAGTCTTCGTCCGCTTGATTGGCCAGGCCTGATAAAGTAACGCCCAGGCAATGCGCACGGGAGTTACTTCATCTTTGCAGAAATGCTGTATTACACCCATTAGCTATTATGACAAAAGAGACTTTCACAGTCTCTTCTTTTTTACCTTACTTTTGGTTTACAGTCTTGCTTAATCTGGCAAATGCCTGTAAACCTTATAACAAAAACCCTAAACTTAAAGTATATGTAAAGCCATTTTTGATTGAATAGGTTAAAACCTATATCGGTTTATTTTTTGAAGTGTTTGTCCCCCTAGGAAGACTCCCTTTATCATCCTGTACTAGAGACTCAACAGGAAGCGTGAGCAAACTCCCCCTTTAGACAGATCTGACCGAAACAGGTTTCCTATTGTAATATTTACCTGCACTTGCTTTGGATATGCTCTATCCCAAACTAAAAACAAAGTTTCGCCTTTACATAAAATACCTAAAGCCTAAACTTTTGCATTTCCTTCTCTCTTTTGTCTTGCAGAACAGGAGAGCTCCTTCATGCAAGCAGAAGGGTCCTCTCAGGATGCAGTGGAGAAATGACATCAGAAAGATGCAACATGGTGGGCATAAACGTCAGCGCTGGATCCCTGATCCTGGCATGGGACATAGACAAGTATTATAAAGTCTTCAGAAGGTATTGTTTCATTTAAAACTGGTGAATGGATCGGGAGGGAGGGGTGCTGTTATGACGACAAAAGTGCTTTAAAACTCCCTTTCAGTCCCAGTGTCAATGATCACCAGAACATATTGAGAGAACAAAACTCCCCAGCAGGGACACAAGCAAATATAAAACCCCATAAAAGTATAAAAGCCTCAAAAAAGAATTCTGCGACACGGTTCACTGTCCAAGAACAATATACTCCTATTTTGTACAATCAGTTGATTCTATTATATTTCTGTGTGCAGGTAAAACCCTAAATAGGGTTTGCTGACACTTTTAGTCCCACTGCTTACTAATGAAGTTACTAAACCACCATTGACTGTCTTAATGGATGTTGAAACAAAATATAAATTCACCAAAGTCTAACACCCTTTCTCTGTTACATGAAAATATCACAGCAAAATGTTCCGTTACTGTCAAATGTTTTCTCTAGATTTTGCTTCCCTTTATCTTTGCTTAATACAAAATGATACATCTGTGTAAGTAGATGACACAATAGTGATACTTATCCTGTATAGTACTGATTTGACCTTCTATTTCTCATAGGTTGTCTGTATTTTATATTTTCTAATCTGCCAATTAAATCACATTTGTCTTTTATTATTTGTTGTCAGATCTGCTGAATCTGTAAGTAAAAACACACCAGTATAAGGATCCTTATTGTTAAAAAAAAGTGACAATTGCTTTTTGCTGAGTCCTGTGACATTTAAAAATGAGTCACATGGCTGAAAATAAAAATCCTTAAACTTGTGTTAATGCTTTGTGAATCGGGTAACGCTTTTAACGTTCTGATAGATTATTAGAAGTGCCATAACAACAGCTATCCCTATACACCTGTCTTTATATGTACAAATATCACTTACTTCTCTCCCCGTGATCTCTCGTACTGGATGTAAGTTCTTCCCAGTATCAGATGTCCGCCTTTCCCATGCTTGTAGGAGTCAACGTACAGGATAAGGGAATCATTTTGTGCTACTATCTAAACAATTGTGTAGGTCTGCCTAGAGCTGAGACCTAAATTCACTACACTGTCTCGCTGTGCCACTCCTCTCGCACTCTATCTGCTGGCCCTCCTCTCTTAGCACATTGCCTGCCAACTTCTCTCTCTTGCTCCAGCATTTACTTTTCAATGTTTATGTTTACATTTCTGTAGAAGAAAATCAAAAGTCATTTTAATGCTGCCCGCAAAATAGAGTAAAATACTTTCTTCCTAAGTGAAGAATGACTTAGAAATGACACAGTCAATGCCTCCATTGCCCTGCCCAGCCCTCCTCTCTCACAACTCTCTCTCCACCCCTCTCTCTCTCTCTCTCTCTCACACACACACACACACACACACACACACACACACACACACACAGCACAGAGAGTCCATTCAGCTTCTACAGAGAACAAGGCTTTTCTTATCAGCTAGCAGAACAAATAGCAGTCTCACAAGCATGACTCTGGGGGTCTCGCTGTCACAGAGGAGGGAGGCCTGTGACTTACAGGTGGGTGTTGCTAATAGGGCCTGTCACTGCTGGAAGAGGGACATTATGAAGGAAAATCAATGGGAAGGGGTAGATAGCACACAGCTGTAATAAAAAGCAGCTGATACAAGTGTAGATCATATTATATAGTGGTCATGGTCACTAAAATGTCACGAGTATCGTAAACAACACAGCAATAATTGAAAAGATGTCACTGCTGATCACTATACTGATACTGCATATACCTTTCCTCCTTGCTCACCTGCCTTATGATAGAACTACTTCATCATGCCCATGCCCATGGGTTTGCATTTTTTTTTCTTTTGTAGTGTTAAGTTTTATAGCTCAAATCATAGCAACAGCCGTAATGCAAAGCAGTGACGTTTAACAGTACTAAAGCTTCAGATGCAAACAGGGAGCACAGCCTGGTACTAGTCTTTTATCCAGGGATTGCTTTCTTCTTCCTTTCCACCCCAGTCTCTTTGGTCTGTGACATGTTTGTGATGCAGGGAAGCTGTTCCCAAACACGGCCACTGCAGACTCTGCTGTTTCTGACATACAAAAATCCTGATTGAAAAATGTAGTACTATCAAGTTTCTTCTAGCCGTCAATCAGATTCACAGTTGCTTGGAACTTAGATTGAAGTAAAGAGAAAGAGAGGACGTTACATAGGGCAGGTTTTAGAAAGTACACTCCTAATGACATTGCAAAATATGCTCTGGATTCTGACTTCACTGGATTACAAAGAAATCAGATTTAGATATGAGATTAAGAGGTCTTTCTGAGTTTAGCAGGGTTGCAGTTTTCTGGATAGAATTGGTAGCTCACTGCTTTTTCATATAGTTGCCCCAAATGGGTCTTCAACACTTCTGAATTTTGTTGTCTGGAAACAAGCCCAAGTATGACAAGAAAAGCTCATTTGTTGACCTTTGGGGTATTTCTGTTCTTTATCACACAAAGACATTTCCCAACTAGTTGTAACATCTCTGTACCTGCAGGGCTGTTCCCTCATTCTTCTCTATTGAACAAAAGCACTGCATGTATACCACTGTCAGCATTGAGTAAGTATCCTGACGGATACAAATACTGGAATGAGGTGTTCACAGAGGAGTGAATGTTTCCTCTCCCTTCATTTTTAGGGTGTGCCAGACAAAACGTGGGTAAACATTATTGTGTCATCAATTTATTAGCAAAGCTACGTAACCCAAATTTGTTATCAACTTGGCCTCAGCCTCTAGCAGTCTATTGTGACAATTGCAAGTTATAACAGCCAAACATAAATAGGGAAAGCCACATAGACGTTTAAACATACACCACATCCTACTTTCAAAGATACTTTAATATTTATTTAATCAATATTAAAACAACAAAATCAGATATCACTATAGAGAAATATAACAACAAGAAAGAGTTATATTACACAAAAACAATGTGTAAACTAGAACCTAGAAGTTTGAATTCATGATACAGTACATACTTGGTAAAAATAGGGAGTAGGAGAACAGTACTTAGTAAAAATATGAAGCAGTAGTATTAGCATACCTGGTGTACCAAAGTGGAGGAAACAACTTGTACTCCTGCTCAGGGGCGTAACTAGAAATCACAGAGCCCCATAGCAAAATGTTGTATGGGGCCCTGTGATTTCTAGTTACACCCCTTGCAGAACCCACACAGCCCACCTGAGGGTGACCCTGCAGAGCCCACCATAGAATCTATATGGTGGGCTCTGCAGGGTCTCAGATGGGCTGGTCACACTCCTTACCTGTCCGCCTCTTCCTTCTCCAAAGTCGCTGATGGGCCCCGCCTCCTCCGTCACCGGGCCCGCCTCCTCCTCTGCTGCCGACCCCCCCGGGCCCCGCCTCCTCCTCCACTGCCTGGTCCAGCCTCCTCCATCGCCGTCTCTGGCTCTCACTGACTCAGCAGCAGCAGCTGTGGAGAGGAACGCACCGCTGCACAGATCACTGTCAGTGATCTGAACAGCGGCGCGTTACTCTTCACAGCCGCCAGTGACAGCCAGCAGCATGAGATGCCATAGAGACCCAGGCAGCACGCATGGCATCAGGGATGTCCTGACCGGGCCCCCCTGAGCCCCATAGCGGCCGCCTGGGTCATGTATTGTATGTATGTATTATGAATTCAAACTTGTAGTTATGCACACTAAAGTCTGATGAAGCAGTTTAAAGTCTGTGAAACGCGTTACTTGTATACAGCACTACACCAAACCCTCCTGGTCTTCATATGTTGAATACCCATACCTTCATCAGCTGGAGGAACCCCCTCGGATGCTGGATTTGTATATTTTGTAAGACAACTTGGTAGTAGTGCCCTGTGCATAAACTTATTTCTATGGATCTAAATGAAGCAAGAAAATGTTATTAGAAGTTTGAATTCATTATATATACTTAGTAAAAATATGAAGCAGGAGTACAAGTTGTTTCCTCCACTTTGGTACACCAGGTATGCTAAGTACTGTACATTATACAGTACACATACTCTCTACATTATACATACACCGTTAAAACGGAAAATTCTATACTTACCTATCGGTAATTTTCCTTTCCTGACGCCAATACATGGCAGCATTCAATGGGTATGGCTCCGCCCCCATTGTATGCTGCCATGTATTGGTGTCAGGAAAGGACTACTCAGACAAGAAGGGTGGTACATTACACACAAGGGGTGGGAATACAGAAAAACATGGTGCAATAAACAAAATGACCACAAGATGGCAGTATATTAAACCAGCTATACTAGTGCAAATGAACAATGGCTTAAGGAAAATCAACTATATAAATTCTCAATTCACATTAATATAAATATCAACTGTGGCTATGCATTGTGTCATATTTTCATACAACTGTAACAGCACAACCACCCTTTGCCTTCAAAACAGCATTATTTCTTCTAGGTACACTTGCACACAGTTTAAAGGAACTCGTCAGGTAGGTTGTTCCAAACATCTTGGAGAAGTAACCACAGATCCTCTGTGGGTCTCGGCTGCCTCAAATCCTTCTGTCTCTACATGTAATCCCAGACAGACTCAATGATGTTGAGATCAGGGCTCTGTGGGGGCCAAACCATCACCTCCAGGACTCCTTGTTGTTCTTTATGCTGAAGACAGTTCTTATTGACATTGGCTGTATGTTTGGGGTCGTTGTCCTGCTGTAGAATACATTTGGGGCCAATCACTCACCTCCCGGATGGTATGGCATGATAGATACGTATCTGCTTGTATTTTTCAGCATTGAGGAAACCATTGATCCTGACCAAATCTCCACCTCCATTGGCAGAAATGGATGGTGTAGTAAGGTCTGCACCAGACCTTACTAGTCAACCACTAGATCACCAGGGAATGAGGTGCCTCCTCCATGCAAAGATCGGAACGAGGGGGGGAGAATTATTTTGTGTGCTGGGGGGGATTGGAACGGGGGAGTGTATTGTAATATATTTCCGGTCGGGAGGGATTGGAACCGGGGGGTGGTTTGTTCTTTATGCTGAAGACAGTTCTTATTGACATTGGCTGTATGTTTGGGGTCGTTGTCCTGCTGTAGAATACATTTGGGGCCAATCACTCACCTCCCGGATGGTATGGCATGATAGATACGTATCTGCTTGTATTTTTCAGCATTGAGGAAACCATTGATCCTGACCAAATCTCCACCTCCATTGGCAGAAATGGATGGTGTAGTAAGGTCTGCACCAGACCTTACTAGTCAACCACTAGATCACCAGGGAATGAGGTGCCTCCTCCATGCAAAGATCGGAACGAGGGGGGGAGAATTATTTTGTGTTTTGGGGGGGATTGGAACGGGGGAGTGTATTGTAATATATTTCCGGTCGGGAGGGATTGGAACCGGGGGGTTGTATTATTTTGTGTGCGTGGGAGCTTTGACCTGGGGGAGTGCACTATTTTATGTGTGCAGGGGGGAGTGTATTTTATACCTGTGTCACTAATTTACGTTTTCCTGCACAGGAATCCCTAATCTGGCATTTGCATACAGCAATTGTCACCCATTCAAGTTCATGATCAGGTAGCAGCCGCTGCATGTAAACGCCTGCAATCATATGTGAAAGGATTAAATGCAGTTACAAAAACAATCACTCTCCCTGGATACACAAACGTGTATCCAGGGATAGTGATGGATTCCTAACTGCATGTAATCCTTTCACATATGATTACATGCGTTATGCAGGTGTTTACATGCAGGGGCTGTCACCTGATCATTAACTTGAATGGGTGACAGTTGCCACTTGTAACATGCGCATGCTCAATACAAATTTTGTCAAGGGGCCACCACGGGACTAAAGAATTTGTCCAGTGGCCCCCGAGTAAATTAAGTTTGAGACCCCTGGTGTATACAGTTGACTATATAATGTGAAGTGGACAAATAACATTCTGATTGGGTGGAACCTGAAGTTCCACCCAATCCAAGATCAAATGTACTTCCGTTGCCACTGACACACTGCCGGAGCCTCAGTGGTGATTGATGTATGTCATTGCCATAGCATTGTCTGACTGAACCTGAGTGGAACACCCAGACAGAAGATGGGTCCAGTGAAACATCAGACAAATCGCTGTCAAGTCAGGGAGATAAATGGATTCCTCTAGAGACTAAGAGCCCTGCACAGGTAGATGATCCAAGAGGCAGTCCCATCCCACAAGACTGGCATCTGTCATGACAATTTTCCAAATTATGGGAAGAAAAGACTTTTCCATTGTCAAGGTAGGGGATGTCAACCACCACAACAGAGACATCTTGGTTGGGGCACTCAATCTAATCATCATGTCTAACAATGGAGGAGACTTGTCCCACCCTATAAGAATGTTCCTATGTAAAGCCCTGAAAAGGAACTGAGCAAAAGGTTTTACACTTTCAATCTCGGCATTCTTATGCAGGTTCTCAGAGAGGAATGACGACAGGATCGAAGCGACTGAACTTGATCCCGCAACTTCAATAATTTGTTCTGAGGAAGGAACACTTTTGCTTGAAAGGTATCCAACAGAAGACCCAAATACTCCAAGTGATGTGACGGAAGTAAAGTTTATCCACACTAACAGCCATGCTGATGGAACAATATTCCTATCTTCATTTTACTGAACCTTAACAAAACACTGACATGCATGTTATTGTTATACACACATCTTGGCCATGACATTTCAATTATGAGGTCATACCAGTTGGTCAATAAAATCAGAAGTTACTTCTTAAAAATGCATTCAAGGACCTAAACTTTTAACAAATATATATCTTATTTGTGTATCACTCGGCTGTAGATCCTCAAATCTCTGAATTGGTGCTGACACTGTCCTTGCTTCTGGGGGGTGGCTGCTTTTGTTGCCCATGGTCCCGGTGTGTGTTGTAAAGTAGTCATCGCTCCAAGCTCGCTCCTGTGATGGACTACAATCTCACATTTAGTTTACTTATTTGTATTGAGATTGTAGTCCATCATGGGAGTGAGCTTGGAGTGGTGACTACTTTACAACACACACAGTGGAACAAATGTAGCCACTCTCCAGAAGGAAGGACAGTTTCAGCACCAATTCAGAGATGATTTGAGGATCTACAGCTGAGTGATCCAGAAATAAGATACATTTTTGTTAATCATTAGGGTATTTGAATGCATTTGTAAGATTTAAAAGTAGAACTATGAGTTGGGTGAAAATCACTCAACCTCATAGTTCGAGCCAACGTGTGACAATGAAACTGTCACACATCGGCTCAATAGATCGGGAAGTTGACACATACTGTCACTCGCTCAGTTCTCGATCATCTCCCTGCAGAGAGCCGTAACTGTCAGTCACCGCTCCCTGCACGGATTCTCTAGATAGGCAGAGCCCGCTGTCACTCAAGCATGTGGGTGGATCTCGACAGTAATGTCAGGATCCGTCCCGGCTGCGGCGGTCTCAGTATACCGTGAGCTGTAGCTCGCGATATACTGAGCTTTGGGTCACTTCTCTTTTAACTCGTTCGTTTAGTGTCACTAAGTCCATTAGATTTACATGTTTTTGTTTTTTACCCAGCTATTGCAAATGTCAGTCTTGAAGGATTTTTTTTTGTGGTTGATGCTATAAGTGGTTTCCTGCATAAAGAACTATACTCTGGAGAAATATTCAGCTTGGTCATAATGTGTATGTCATTATTTAGCCTATTGTCACTCTGTATGGCATACATTGCAGGAAGCCAGTCCTGGAGTCCATATTAACATCTGCAGAGGAAAAACACACATTTCTAAAACCATCAGCATGACATGGTTTTAGACACTAGGTCAAATATTATAATTTCTAGATACTAGGACTAACACAAATAATGTGGTCTTCAGTCTGCTACCAGAGTACAATCCCAAACCATACAAGAAAATTGGAAAGGCTGAGTTGCAGTAAAATGGAGCATGGTCAGATCCAGAAGCATCTTTTTTTTGACATACCAGTAAAATGCATTACTTGGAACAGTAACAGTACAGGCAACAGGCAGATTCAGAGATGACTGAGTAATATGCAGTTATCATTAGCTGATGCTGGCCAGAGTTGCAAGGACCAACATGTAACCCCTCCAGCCCTCAAGAATCCAGTTTTTAGCAAACAATCAAGAACTCAGAGTGTCTAGTACTGCACTCCAAGAAACTAAATAATTAAAAATCCTTTTTTCTTAACCTTACAGGACAGGATACTAGCATATTGATAGATGGCTGGGACATTCAAAAGCATTAGGAAAGAAGGGTGGGCAACACAGCAAACAACCATCAACGGGCACACAAAACAGAACAAAAGGTGAAACGCAACTTAGTTGACAGCAGCCTGTAGCACCTTATGGCCGAAACTAGCATCCGTAGAGGCCCAAACAGCCAACTGGTAGGACTTAGCAAAGGTGTGACCATGTGGCAGCTGTACAAATTTGCAAAGCAGATGCTTGATTCTGAAAATGGGCAGAACCTTAGCTTCAGCTGAATAGGCATGCAGAACGATCTGTCTAATCCACCGAGATATGGTGAAATGAGATGCAGGGAGCCCAGTGAGGTCCTTTAGGAAGGACAAAGACAATCAGATTATCTGAATGATACTGTAGCTGAGATATAAACTCAGACAGCCTGAAGGACATCCAAATAATGGAGGGCAACCTCTTTGTTAAAAGGTAAAACAAATACACCGCCTTATTCAAAATGGTATCCCTAGGCTTGAGAACAACCTTATCCTGGTGAACAAGGAGTGGTTCCTTGCTTGTTACTGCTGTCGGCTCCAAAACTCTGTTAGCAAAAGTGATAGTTGCGAGGAAAACCACCTTGTGCATAAGACCCATCAGAGATATATCCCCGATAGGTTTAAAGGGAGCTCGCTGGAGATGAAAATGCCATGTTGCGATCCTACAGTGTCACCACAGTGCATCTAGGGGGAGCCACAGGAGCAACCCCCTGCACAAAGGAATGAGTGGAAAAAAAAATGCCCAACGCTGATATTTGTCCCTTGAGAATACTCAGGACCAGATGCTGATTCAACCATGATTGGGTAAAGGCCAAAATCCATCCCAGGACACCCTCTACCAGTTAAGTTCAGGGATTTGTAAAGCATGAAATGGCAGCATCGACCTCCAGCACTGCCTATTTTGTGAGGAATGTTTCCTCCAGGGGATATTGCTGTGCTAGTCATTCTGGAGTAGTGAATACTTTCTCAGGATGCTGACACTTCACACAGAACAACTGCTTTACCAGGGAAAGTCAGAAAGGTCTTAGTAGGCTTCTTTTTCTTAAGGGAACACATACTGGTGACCTTAGGCATCTGCTCAAATGGGTCTATGGCTAGACACTTTCTCAGTAAGCAATGAAATGTCACACAGTGTTCTCCTGTGAGGAGACGTCAGAATCTGAGGTACACACCTCAACTTCCTCCTCATCCTTTTATCGAGGGGGGTCTGGGTACCATCCCCAAAGCTGTAGCTGTTGGGCACTTATCCGAAAGCTGCAAAGTTGCCACAGTGGCAAGATGCAGCCAGAGAAACTTGAAGAACCGCAAGAAACAAGGTAAGCAAAAGTACATACCTCTACCCGAGTAGAGAGGAGACAGCCATCATGTAAGGACACTAGCAAAAAAGCTAAGATTTTTGGAAGCAGGAAGGGTTTATTATACACTGAGTGGCCAGTCTATTATGACCACCTGACGTTTGTAGGCTAATTAGCTATAATTTCATGCTGAAGTTGCTAGAGGGCCAGACCATTATAAATAGGGAAGCAGGTTGTTTACCACGACAGTAGAAGTGATTTTTTTCTGAAGATATGGGTAAACAACGCAATTTAACAGCCTTTGAACGTGGGATGATTGTTGGCGCTCGGAGCCATGGAGCGAGTATCAGCAAAACAGCAGAATTCATTAAATGTTCAAGAGCAACTGTTGTTAAAGTGTTTAAAGACTGGACTGTCAGCCAAAAATCTGGGTCTGAACGTGCGAATTGTGGCCGTCAGCGACTAGTCAATGTTAGGGCAGAACGGAGAGTGGCAAGACTGGTACAAGACAACAGAAGGGCACCAGTGCAGTGTCTGATTCCTCGCATCACCTTTCAACATCTCGTGGCCCAACGAAGTACTGATGGGGTGGTCATAATAATCTGGCCACTCAGTGTATATACCTACATATTATCCAGTCGTCTCTGAACTCTACTGCAGGATTAGGAAAAACTTATTTTTGTTTTGTTTGGGCCAACTGGCTCTTTTGCTAGCTAATTTCTAAGATTTAATCCAGCCTTGCTACATCAACCATATACTGTATAATTTTCTTAATCTACAAATACACACACAATAAATAGATTTATAAACAATGTTGATGTTTATTAAAATGAGACCTTTTATTACAGAGGTGGGAAAACAGTCAGCTATCCCCTGATAAGTAAAGAAAATGTTTTTTTTTTTTATGAAAGACTTTAAATGCTGCCATAATCTTGCCTAGCTGAGACATAAAGAAAATATATGAAGACTCATAATGCCATAACATGTTGATACTCGAGTGCATTGACCAAGGGAAGACAATCTACTAGCCTGTCCTTCCCATTGGGCATGAGTCTATAAAACTGCTTATACTCGGCCTATCTTTTGTTTTTACAATATACATTGTTTACAGAGCTATAAATATGAATCTATATCTTCTTCTTTTGTACTTGCTCAATTTAAAGTGTATATAAATCCAAAACACTTCATTTTGGATAGTGTAAAGATGAGTTTCAAACCTTGTCAAGTGTTTTCTGTCTGTGTCCCCATTGGGTAGATATGCCTCTCTATTTGTCATGATGACCACTGTATCTGGGTCTGAAAATTAGGGAGTATTCAAACTTTTGCAGTTGTCACCAGGGCCACTTATCCTGGTGACAACCATCTATAAAAAGGGACCTTCTCAAGGCTATTAGAAAACAAAAAGTCATGTTGGTGCTATACATACACTTATAACCGAAATGCTCTAAATGTGTTACTTGACCCGGTACTGACTATGGCTAGTTTTAAATTCATCTACATATAAATGTCACTGAAACGCATGTGCCTACCATACATATTAGCAAAGGTTATATGTGCTTTCAATGACCTGGCCACTTAAGCGTCTTTCTACTGTACAAACCGCAGGTCTGTACCAAGCCTGAAGAGGAGAGAGCACTGCAAGTACCTGCCTGTCAAAGGAGAAACCATAGTGACTGGACAGGGAAATCCAAGCCAATCAATTTTGCCTTTGAGCTGGCCTTGTTAGGGAGAGGCAACCGGGTTCAGCGAGGTGCCTAGAAATATACAATCTTTCCCTGATTGGACAGAAAATAGCTGGATTAGCCAAAAGCTCTCAAATCTCTCTAGGTGTCAGAAGACAAAAAGGGAGTGCACAGACATTCAATTTTGCAGTGGTGGACTAAAGTTTTGGCCTGGCATCCATCTGGCCTGTGCCAGTTTTACATTTCTAAACATATTAAATACATCCTTTGATGTATGAAGGGGCCTTCTGATGCTTTTCCTTAAAGTGGTATAAAGTCCAGAAACAACCACTCTATCCTCTTTGCAAAGTACCAGAAAGTTATGTGTCCAGTAACTGTAGTTTCTTTTACAAAATATAGTCTGCATACAACAGGTTTAATATTGATATCATCTTCCAGCTAATTATTAAGTCTAACCACAACGAATTGGGATATATAAATGACACTGCATGGGAGGCTCTCTCCATGCATTATATAGAAGGTGTGGATACCCAAAATGATCTTCTGGTCACATAGAGTTATGACTTCACACAGGACATGGGTTACAAATATGGATTAACAGGATGATGAATGTTTACTCTTCGGTGTACATTATTGCTTTTTTGACTTCTTGGTCTTGCGTTCAGCTTTGGTAGCTTCATCATGAGCTTTCCTCTTCATTGCCAGCTTATTGGCCTGTGAAAAACACAAAGCTGGTCAGCAAAGATTTTTGATCCTTTATAAAACTATAATAAAAATGTATCATGAAAAATGTCTTGATGTATCCGAATCAATGTCACTTGTATTACATCTTCTGTGACAGTTATACCTATACTTTAACATAGGAGCCCTATCAGTATACATTTTAAATAGGGCTGTTACTGATTAAAATTTTCGTGTACGATTAATCAAATTTTTTTTAATCTATTAATTATAACGCACATACAGATCCAACTACATTGGCCTATACACATTAGAGCTGCAACAGTTAATCGATTAAAATCGACGATCGAAAACGTTGTCGATGTTTTTGATCGTCGATTCGTCGGCTATTGATTGATTAGCCTGTTCGGGGCTCCACACACAGCCTGAGCCGCACGTACGTCACACGCTGCGCCCGCGCTCCCAGGACGCTGAAGCCACGCCCACCGCACAGGAGACTGAAGCCGCGCACGCCGCTGCCGTGAGCTGCCTCACTTGCCGCTATCACGCCGACAACCGAGGGCGCACAATTTGAAAGTAAGTCAGGATCCTTTGAACTGTACCCCCACCCACACACATATCCGCTAGGGAACTACTAATCCAAGCGTGCAATCATTGTCCCTGTACAAAACCCCCCCACATACACACATATGACCCAGGGAACGGCAATATCTGGTTGTTGTACAGGGGCAATGAAGGCATGCTGGGACTTGTAGTTCCCTAGCTGATATGTTATGAAGCTGTGTTATTTATTGTACACCTGAAAGTACTACAATGCCATTATAGAACTAAGAATAGAACATTTAAGTTTATCTATGTTTTATTCTAAGTTCTATAATGGCATTGTATTTTTTTTTTATAAACTTTTTTAAAAAGTTTCTTTTTTAAAAAGACTACTAGTCTTGGTGTGACTTTACTTTTAGGGGCTTCGAGGAAATATTGGGGGTCTAAACAGACCCCTGATATTACCCTTTTAAAATAGAAAAAGAGATTGAGAACACAGAGTCCTCAATCTTTTTTTCTGCATCCCCTGTTATCAATGAACAGGAATCCTCTATACTGAGTGTTCCTGTTCATTCATAAGATGAGTACATTGTTTACTATAACTACAACTATGAATGAACAGGAGGTGATGTAGATCACTCCCATTCATTCATAATTGGGGATACAGTACACATACAATGTCCTCAATTATCTACAAACACTCAGCGATCACTGATCACTGAGTGTTTGCACTTGCTCTCCTCTCTGACACGCTGTCACAGGAGGCTGAGCGAGCAGTGCGGTAGGAGAGCTCCGCCTCCTGTGACAGCGCGGCCTGTCTCCACCCCCACACCGCTCTGCCGGACTCTGATAGG
>NW_017306467.1:887182-900839 GCF_000935625.1 Nanorana parkeri | reverse complement strand
CCTGTGACAGCGCGGCCTGTCTCCACCCCCACACCGCTCTGCCGGACTCTGATAGGTGGCTGAGCGGTCTGGGAGGAGAGACACCGGCCGCTCACAGCGCTCTCCTCCCGCAGGCTGTCACTTTCTCTCCTCCCCACTGGGACACAGAGCAGCGCCCAGGGGGGAGGAAAGAAAGCACGGATGCACCGCACCGATGTATCTGCAGGAAAATGACACTTTCGGCATTTAGACAAAAGTGCAATTTTTGTCTGGCGCACCCCCCGCCACCCGGTTGTTACGCCACTGACCAGTCTTGGGGAAGGGCTCCGTCGGTGACGTCTCAGTCGGTGAGTCCGGTGACGTCGATGTCCGCGACATCCCCGGATCTCCGACGGGACTCCCGGAAGGCGGCAGAGAGGTGAGTATTTTCATTAGCGATCCAAAAAATTTTAATCGATCAAAAAGAATAATCGAGAAATCAATCGTTAATTTGCACAGCCCTAATTTTAAACTTTTGGCATTGTGTTATTACATTTCACAAATATGTTTAAGGTAGCTCTTACTGAATCTTATTACAAATTAGTCTAACATGGATTTTTCTATTGAACATTACGGCACAAGAACAAATTACAACACAGTAAAGTAGTAAGAAATAAAAACAGTAACCATATATGCATATCAGAGATAACCTAAAGTGGTTTTCATGTTTCAAGTGGATTCATACTAAGTGATGTGAAAGAGTAACACAAGCAAGTAATCTATGCTGTTTTTTAATGATAAAAGGTAAATAATGATTGGTAAAATTATACTATTGTGGTAAATAGTGATATGTCAGTAATTTATATTCAAGCATACTTGTAAGGTTACTGAAAGATCTACTTTAAAGAGACAAGAAATCTCATTTACAATCCAGGTATTTTATCATTACACACGGCCCTCTTTTTTTTTTACAAACTTATTTTTTTGTTCCCTCATGCGACAAGGGGAAAAGCTATTTGGCTGGTCAATAGATTCTGAAAATGCTTCCCTTGGGCACTTCCATAAAGGAGGTGAACCACAATCTGCTTTGTAATCACAATGCTGCAGTTGCAGTAACAGATAAGGTCACATTACATTAACACAATATGCTTACATCCACCCATTCCATGATTTTTTTAAAGGATCACTTAAATTGTAGAAGTTTGATCTTAAATGTGCTTCCATGTAATAACCTTAATATTTCCGATCTTACCTCTCTAACTTTACGCTTTTTGCCAAACATGATTTTGTTGTACAGATACTTTTCTTTCTTTTTCATCATCATGATAGCCAGGCGCTTTTCCTCATTCTTCTCCTGCTCAGCTGCTCGTGCTTTGTCCTCTACCTTTACAGTGCCTGCTGTTACCTTTACATTGAGCTTCTGTATGGGACAAGACACAACACTTTGTTTACATTGATGGTGTAAGGGAGAAAGACATCTGGTAGCATGAGAAGATCTGAACTGTTGTACCTTCCCCTTAAACTGTTTATCTTCTCTTTCTTTCAACTTCTTATAACTCTCTTTAGCCTCTTCATCATTCTCCTCCTCTTCTACCTCATCATCCTCTTCCTCATCTTCCTCCTCCTCCTCCTCATCATCATCTTCCTCCTCCTCCTCTTCATCCTCTTTATCTGTTGGTTAAAAGTTCTCATCAGAATACAGACATTCATCTCAATTTAAGCAAGACATTGTTATCCTTCAATATGATCAGCTATTCAAGTCATTTTGAAAGCATGCATCCTACATCTAACATACAATTATTTGAGCAAATTGTACATATATGGGCTTTAAATTTCATAACCAACCCGTCGCAAAATATTAAGCTTACAAGTCCACTGTGCAACATGGAAGTTCCTTGATATAGCTTTTAGATCTTGGATGTAGCAATAGACCATACTATTGGTCATACAGTCGTATACATTTTTTATTTTTTCAGCATTATTTGTTACCAAATGTCTCTCCTCTTTGCAGTGCTAAAAGCCGCTGTTTCTCTGGTGGAATGTAATCGCCTTCCTTCTCGAGCACAAATGGTGAAAGATGGGGCGGTAGCAACACCCCCGGAAAGTAGTCTTCCACAGGCAAAAGCAGACGGGCGTTTACAGAGTCAAACACCCACTGCGGCTGAACATAATACCTGCAGAGGAAAGGGAACAACATTCAACAGAGTACGGTTATTTTAGTAAATCATTTGTCATGTACAGATATAAAAGGATATTTTTGTACTGAGTTTACAAAAGAATACAGCAGATTTATGGGACCTAGCTACAGGACAGTAGAAAGTTTTGCCTCCCCTATGGACTTTACATCTGGCAAACAGTAGAAGTGCAACTGAAGAGCCAGAAGAACAGCTAGCCAAAATGCTTAATGTCAAGAAATTTCAGAAAAAGATTTTATTTTTATTCATTTTTTAACAATAAGTTACTCTTTCATTGGGGGATAAAACAGACCTACTGTATGGTGACATCCATATGTAGGTCTAGCAGGGAAGGGAAAAAACAACAAAGCCGATCACCTTAAAAATATACATGGACCTGTAAAATAAAAACCTCTAGCAGTAAATATATCTTGTAACCTAAACCAATATTGTAAAATGCAGCTACAACAGTCTTTCTGGTCCTGATTCACAAACAAATACATGTCACAAGCAGCAATAAGGTATGTAGCAATAAGCAATAAGTATGTAAACCAATAAAAAAAAAAAAAAAATCGCATGCAAAATTTACAATGTTCCAAGACTGAATTCTCCACATGTATTACTTTAGTTTTTGCCCATTTTCAAACAAGATTTGCCTGAAGAAAAATAGCATCAAACAAGAGCAACCAGGTTTGGCCCAATGTCTGTTTTTCAATGGGAAAGTGCTTTACTATATTATTCATGACATTTATCACTGAATGTAAATTCTTTTTAAATTCAACCAACATTTGCCCATTTTTTTGCTTTCCTTAAGATTTAAAGTATTCATTGCCAGGAGGTCAACCAAGTCCTCCCTCCTCACTACTCAAACTCCTATGTGGACACGGTCCTATTTCTCATACCGGGCGCAGTTTTATCTGCTGGCATAGAGTTCCCCGTGATGGCACTGCCCATGTTTTGGTTTCGTCTCTTACGAAGACTGCTATTTCTTCAATTCTTCATCTGTAACTAACGTTCAGTACAAATGTTACTGTTCCTTCTTTTATTTATATGAGTGTGTTATTCACTAGTACCCTATAAAGAGGCTTAAATGAAACCTGTTGGGATGGCTTTTGCATTACTATTATTTTAGTATAGTCAGGCCAAAGCATTTTGCCATAGCATTACAGTAGAGTAGAAGGCTTTGCTGTCTACCTCCTAGATTCAAGCTTACAACTGAAGTAATGCAGTCAACGACAAGCAGGGCTTATACCTCAAACAGGCTTGCTGTATCTCTCAGTAAAGAGCAAAATATCTAGAGAAATGGTATTTACAGTGGATGAACAATTTGAAGAACATGCTAGCAAACCGTGCATGCTTAAAAACTATGGCAAAAGCTCTTTGGCCACGATTCTGCTTTAGAAACATTTCTAACCTACAAGTATAAGATGGAGACTAAATCTAAGCAGTCAAACATGCTTAATTACCTGTTGATGATCTGAGTCTGCACATTAGGTCGGTCCACAATATGGTGTGTAATTGTGGTATCAGAGGTGTCATATGTTGCCCCTATGTAAAGTGTGCTGTCCCATGACACGTCACCCCCAAAACTCCTGTTGGGAAACATCAAAAGCAAAACAGAGTCATAACAAACAGCCTGCTCAAATAAAAGGAAAAAAGTAGGGCTGCAACCAACTGATCAATTAATCGATGATGAGAATAGTTGTCAACTATTCTCTTTATCGTTTAGTTGATTGGATCCCCTAGCTCTCTCCTCCACGCTGGGAGGAGGGCACAGCAAGCAGTGGGCAGGAGCAATAGCCAGCTTTTGCAACTTGAAATAGCCAATAGCAGACTGCCTATTGCACCACCACTACCTGCTGTATTTACATTAAGCTGCTGTCTGCGGAATCTTGCCACTTGCAGCTGGGTCATTCTTTGTCTGAAGCTATTCAAGCGCCATGTGCTTACAATACATTAAAAAAAATAATAAAAAGGTGGGAAAAAAAGTCAATTTCGGTTTCGTCCTGACAAATTCTGCTGCACGAGGTGCATTGCAGTGCCATTCATTTAACTGGCACCCCAAAGTGTTTCCCACCCAGTGTGATTGCCCCCCCTGCAACACATGGTACCGCAATGCCGTGCTTTCCAGTGCAGTGTTATTGCAAAAAATTGTGCATTCAGTTTTATTCTGAAGTAAAATTTATGTTTGTAAATAAGGATGGTATTTAATTTTTGTAATCCGATTAATCGGGAAAAAAAAAAAAAAAAAAATCGGCCAACGAATCGATTTTTGAAAATAATTATTAGTTGCAGCCCTAGAAAAAAGGCAACTATTGGCATGAATTGCATTTTTTTTTTTGCGCTGACAAGAATATGAAAAACAACAATCTGCATTAAGCCTTTATGCAGACAGGAACAGTTCTGCATCGCTCCCGGTCCCATAGAACGGGGAGGGGATCGATGAACGGAAGTTGTTTAATGAACGAGTCTGTTTAAACAGCCCCGATACTGGCGACGTACACTGTACGTCGTCAGTCACGAAGGGGTTAAGAAGATTTTAACGCCAATCATGTGATCAGTGTGATTGGCTGTCACAGTTATCAGGAGCTTGTCCTAGCAGTTCCCAATCATACAGTGACCGGGAACTGTTGGTGACAGCATAGGGCACAGCAATAGGGGTCCATGCTTGAGCGTGCTCCCAGCACAGAACAGGGATGCCAGTTGTACACGCATATGTGGCAGCACTGTTAAAACCCCTGCGGTCCTGCCACATATGCATACAGTTGGCAGGGATGGGTTAAAAATGTTCCTAAGGAATGGATTAATATTAATAGTCCCAATTTAGAAATATTGACTTTTATCATTTTCAGCATAATTTCCAAATTCCAAAATTTCGACCTCTTTCTGACTCACCGAATGACAAATGCCAGGGCTTCTCTAGGTACCTCCCGGTTCAAGAAGAATTTAAGACCCACAAATAAACACTTGTGTTTCTCTTCCTCCTGCTGCTGCTTCTTCTGCTCCTCCTGAAGGCTTCCATTCTCCTGCATTAGAGACAAGAGATTGTTATATGCAAGCCAACCTCTGTGTTTATCATAAAAGCCTGTATTGGGAGAAATATGAAGGCTGCTAATGCTAGTTAATTGGCTGTCTCTGGCATCAATGCTGTCCATGTAACTGCCCTGGAACAAGGTAGCAGCAACCAAACTCATAGTTAGGTCAGAGCTCTTTATCTGCATAGTTAGGGGTCAATTACTTAAAATGAGACAATGGATCCAGTATTCCAGCAAAGAGTAAGTACTTTCAAAAGGTCTCCATAAGCGCTGTGCTGCTGCAAAAGGGACTTTTCAGTCCGAAATGCTTTGCAGTGATGTAATTGCTTTTAAGGACAACTCTCGATAAAGAGGAATATTACCCAGGAAAATACAGTGTGCTGGAATTTTTAAATTTTTTGTACTAAGGCATCATTGGCCAAACTGATCTGTCTGTCCATTGATCTGTGTTTTTTTGCACACAACATACATGTGCGGTGGTGTGCAGAAAACGGGTGTGAACAAGCCGGAAGAGAGGGGAGATTTCATTGCAGGTGAGCTAGCATTCTCTGTAACTCTTACTTATTTGACAGCATACAAAAGCTTTGAAAATAAATTATTCCAATGGTCCATGGGAAGCTGGGTGAACTGAATGTTGAGAAAGATAAAAGGGCACTGCTGATCAAATGAAAGATGGCAGAAACCATGTTCCCGGCCAATCAGCATTGAGCCGGCTTCCTGGCTAATCAGGAACCTGGGAGGCGGGTCATTACTCGCCGCCCGGCTTCCTGATTGCCTGGGAAGCTGGCTCCATGTTCCCCTATGGCACTACCAGTCAGAGGAAATCTTCCTCTGACCAGAAGTTCCGGTATCTGAGCATTTGGGGAGAGTAAGAGTACTCGCCCAAATACTCGGTATCGGCACTGATACCAGTATATCCCTAATCTACACATTTACTAAAAATGACAAAAGATCATTACCAAAAGCCTTTCAACTACAGATGATTTCATGTTTATAAAATGTTAAATAAAATTCCCAAAAGGCCAAAAAACTGTAGTACAAAATATAGTCAATAGAGTAACCTATGATATATATGCATATCAAGAGATTTACTCACTCAATCGAGGTACACTGTTACACCTAGGTTTCCTAAACCTTTTTGGTCATAAAAAAAACACTACTGTTCTGTACACCAATACATCTCATTTTTCTCAGAGTTGACGTCCTATGAATGTAAAGATCCATGGCTCATCTTAAGCACACATTTTCTCATAATCCTAAATCCCAACAGGCAAATGATTGATAGGCACCTATCTACCCTTTTCCAAACTTGATAGAGCTGTCTAGATCTCTAAATGTAACCTCTGAAACCTTTCATTTCTGAAGCCAATTTCTGCTAAAATGCAAGTTAGCCCTTCTCTTAAACCAGGCAACAAGAGTAATTCATCGTCAGTCTACCCCGCTATAAGTTTGTTGAACATCACTAGCATTCAGGATCTGCGCCTGTAACATTACAGCTATGCTAATGTTAGGCATAAGGCTGGGTTAACACCTAGGCAACAGCGTTTTTACGCGCATTTTTGATGTGCGTTTTATGTGCAGATTGCAGCTCATTGATGTTAATGAGAAAACGCGCAAAAACACAGCAATTGCACGTCTTCAAGCTTTTCCTTTTGAGTCTATGGGGCCAAAACGATTATCAGATGGCATTGCACTATTATCAGATGGCATTGTTCCCAGATATCACTGTGGACAAAAAAACATTTTCCACCGTATGTTATGAAGATGAGGGGAGACAGAGGTGTAGTCCTAACAATTCCTGGCTTAGGGTGACAACACTGCTCCTCCAAATGTAGTAATAGCAAGTCTCCTTTTATACCATACTTAAAATAGATTGTTGTTTTACCTTCAGATACAGTTTGAACTTAAAATAAACATTTTACTGATGACACACATTTCAGGCCGTATGAATGATCTTTCTTTGGCAGCACCTAACTGAGCGCTCACAATGGTGAAATTACTAACCACCACAAATGATTACTCACAGGATCTGCAGGAAACTCATCAATCTCTGCATCGGGATCTTCAGGCTCAGATGGAATTACTCGGGACAGACTGGCACTGAGAGCTGCCAATTTCTAAAAGAGGAAGCACACTTAGCATGGCTGTCTGTCAGGAAGACTGAAATAGAGACACTAGGCAAGAGAGTCAGTAAAAAAACAATGGCAGAAAGAGCATGGAAGTACAAGCGCATCAGGATGAGCACCAGAAAGCAGCAAAACATGCTCTGCTATATTGCCAGTTTTCCTGCTGTCCCAGCAACATACCTCCATGTAGGATTCAGACTCCAGAGCATATTTGTCTTCATCATTCACTTTCAGATCAGCCTCTGAACGAGAATCCAGCTGATGGAACACAAAGTATTACAATGTTAAAAATAGCACCACCACAAGAAAGCGGACCTCCCCCCATCCCAGCACTAAATATCATTGGTACATGCACCTGGGAAAGCTGTTCCCAAAACATCTGCTAGTTATTAGGACAACCATACATTTATTGTGTTACCTCCAATTTCCTGCATTGTGCTTCCTGGTCTATTAAGCTACAGGTGATGTAGCCAGCACCTCATATTTGCTCTCATGAAAAGCTTTCCAGGGAGATCTTCTCTGTACACAAAAAGAGCTTCCAAGACTTTGCAAGATCTCCGGAAAAGAAATTTTTTTGTTATGCAATCAGACGATGTGTACGGTCTAATGTTCAAGGAGGCAGAAACAACGGTAAATAGATGTGTAGGTGCGGGAACTTCTTGTGCATCATTGTGAGGAGGTGGATTATAACGCTAGGAAGTAAAAGGCAGTAATAATCCTCTGCCCTTTTTAAAAATGGCCAACGGGAGGGGAACACTGCAGATAAGTTAAAGAATTTGAGGAAACAAAAGGCCGCAGTAAACAGTAATTGTGTCTTTTTAAATTGTCTTTTTTACAATGGTTTTAAAGTAAAGGGGTCCAGGTGAAGGTCCGCTTGAAGTAAAGCTCTTACAGAAAGACATATAAACACCCATTTACAGTTAAGAAAATGTGAACTTTGATTTTTATTCACATCCATGTACCCACCTACAAAAAGCTACCTACTTTTTCTTAAATAAGGGTGGTTAACAGCAGTAACCGCCCAAATCATCAAGACATATTAATGGCAAATTCAATATCACGTAACTAGCAAAACAAAGGTGATCTTTATTCTCTTACCTTTGGGGGATATTGCAGATTAAGAGTCTGATAGAGGCGAAAGTTGACAAATCCCAGTAGGGTGGTAAAAAACTCTGTAAATGTGGCCATAACCCTATAATCCACATCTGTAGGGTGCTGCAGAGACAACAACATCATAGTAGTGTTATTGATGGGTAAAGAATTTAAAATATAGCAGAAAAAAATGTTCATGGCATTTTACTGTCTGATAAAATGACTGTTATCAGTAAAGCTGGCCATACATGCGCCAATATTCAGTCAATTTCAACCACCCGCCATCTACCTGGAATATCCGTATGATCACAAGCAATGATTAGAGACAAAGCGCACTTTTTCATTTTGCCCCTCTCCCATGACCTAAAGGATCCCACCCTTGCACTGTAAAGATTTATACTTACCAAGATCTGAGGGCCACAGCTCAACTATTTGTTTGGCATCCAGTGCTGCAACTCTTCCCCCTCCTGGCCTAGCGCCCTGGCTGGGGGATGGCCCCATAGAAGTCTGTAGGGCTATAATGTGCTGGTACAGCCAGCAGAGGAGGCACTGCAGCCCTGGATGTAAACAATACCAGAACTTTTCTGTTGGATCACGGCAAGTACGGATCTGTGGAGGGTGGTATGGTTTAGGTGGTTGGGCAAAAAGAATAATTGCACTTTAGCCTTCGCAAGAGGCAAGTTAGTTAATTGCAATACCTCTTGTAGTTAATTAGCATAATATTTTTGAGTGGCAGATTAATTTCTCTTTTTCTAACAGAGTCAATGGAGAGCATATATTAACTACCTCCCGGCCAGCCGTTGTGTATACACGGCCGGCCACTTCTTGGATGTAACTGGGCGTGTATACACGCCCTGTTAGATCCGCCCACTCGTGCGCGCTGCACGAGCAGGGAAGGCGAATAATTTAAAAACAGGCAGCGATGCCTGTTATCATACAAGCGATCCGCCGGCTATAGAGCCGGCGGATCGCTTGTATGGGGTCCCGATATGTGTGCCCCCCTCCCGCTGTCATGCTGATCCCGGGCCCGGGACCAGCATAGTGGCTCTCTGAGAGGGGATTAGAGGGAGGTCGGTTCACAATCTCCCTCCAGTCCCCTCTTCGCTGTCAGAATGCGGAAGTGGTTTATATTACAGCAAGCACTTCCGCATTCTCGTGTCACTCTCCAGCTTCAGATGCTGGAGAGAAGCTGATGAAGCAGATCTCTGCTTCTTCAGGGAGGTCCTAGGTGACATCATGGTTCATTTCCATTGTTTATCATCAGGAAAAAAGAATAACTAGTTATGTCACATAAAAATGCAGGTAATTTCTGTAGCACCTAGGAAACCAATGAAAGTGTCAGAACTGCCTTTAGTACATCTATTACTTATAAAGGCACAGGAAATCACAGGAGTACAAAATGTAAAGGCTATAGAAACCTCACAAAAGCACGCAGACAAAATAAATGCATTATATTATATATCCAAAACGGAAGAATACATTACTGAGGTAAAGGCTATGAGCTGGTTTACCGATTTACTGTGATTTTTCAAATTGAATAAAGTATTATACGATAGTATGTACAGCACATTTATACTATACTGCTCTAAACGCTATGACATCCCTATGGGGACACTAACAACAAGCTTTGAAAGTTAGGCTACTTTTATAGATACGAGGCCACTGCAGGTGTTATGGCCCATGACCTAGTATCCAATAGTGATTAATGAGTGATCAGTACATCTCAGACAACACAACAATAGAATTGTTTTATGGCATGGTGCTAGGAGCAGCCTGTTACTGCAGTTTCCCACTAGCGTGCCTATCACGCTATGAAACCTTGTAGCACACCTGGGATTTTTTTTTTTTTACGTTAATGTATTCATTGTAATGTGTACATTGATCTCTGTTTAGAAGGAATCCAAGTAATGATTCTGGCATTTCCTTTGTTTGCTTTTATAAATCAGGACAGTACCAACCTTCTTTAGGCATTATCCAGGCTCAGCACATACTTCCTGGAGATGCTTATCTCAGACACAATCATGTAAATCAAGGTGTCTGAAGTTCTTGGTCACAGATCCCAAACTGCAGCCTATCGCTCTGTGACCGGATACAAAGTTATAATTTTGCACTCAGGGTATTCAGTGGGGGAGGAGACTGAGAAAATGCTTTCTCTTGCCTGCAACAGACTGATGACCTTACCTTAACTAAGGAAAAGTCACTTCACTGGACTATTAACCCCTTTAAGAATGAGAGCAGAACTCCAGGCATAATTTCCTTAACTCCTGCAGGGGGTCTATCTCCACACTGCAAGGGTTAAGTGCTCAAAAAAAAAAAGAAGTTAGACTCGCCTAATACTCAGAGAAGCAGGCTTGCTCTTAGACCAGTACATGGAGCCTCTCCCCCGCTGCAGCGGTCTAAGGTCCTGTGAATCATAACATACTATACACAGTGTATGGGATGGGAGGACGCTGAAGAACATTCCAATGCTGCAGTGTAAGAGGATAGAGGCTTCAGTGACTGGAGAAGCAGGCAGCCAGCTCGGCAGAGTATCTTTTTTGTTTTTTATAACCTAGACAAAAATGGGAGCTTAACCCTTGCAGTGTGAGGGTAACCTCCCCCTGCACTTTTGTTCAGAGTTCTTCTTTAACATCTGAACTCCGTTTTGCAACTTTGGCATGTGTTAGCAAAACTGAACAGATCTTTGCAACTACTTGTGAATCCAGGTGAATTATACCTTGTTTGTTCACATTTATACATATTTGTATAGTTGTAACAAAGATCTGCGCTCTTGGAAGACTGCTAAAATTATTATTAAAATGAATGGCCCTGAAGCTGCTATGAGAAAAAGAAAATGGTAATTTGGAAGTGTTAACACAGCGCTAAAAAGGTGCTTAGATAAACTAAATACCAATGTTAAATAAAATTAATATCACAGCTCAATCCCATAAAGTGAATCGTAAAAGTGAAGCATATAATAATTATTTAGGTGAAAACCATACCATTCATAGTGAAAAAATGATTCAATAGTGTTGAAAAAATAAACCACTGAGGAGTCTTCAAGGGAGACCTATTCAGTGTTATTTAACATTTAAGGCATAAAGCTACTTATGTAATACAATGTGACAAGATATCAGTGAATGACAAATTTAGAAACAACAGTACACTCCAGCAATCCGGGTAGTGAGATGATAGCACAAACTACTAAATTGAGAAACCAGTGTTCCAGTAAAAGAAAAATTGAAAAATAAGAAATGAAAAAAAATGAAAAACTTCTTTAAAAAATCTCAATCTGTGATGTGAAACGTTTTATTTCTTGATATTACCAAGAATCACCAAAAAAGACCCCCGACTAATAAAACAGATATGTGTACATTAATTTATTGCTCGTACCCATAGTAGGGCCCAGAGGCAATAGTGTGCATTTTGTTTTCTAATGGGACAGTTTGACATTATGAGGTTCCACAGGCTGAACCACAAATTCCCCCTCTAGTTCTCTCTAATGCAGATGGGCCGGTCTATGCAGACATGACGCCGCGACCCACTGCAGAGGGTGTCGCGACCCACGAGTTGAGAACCACTGTTCTAATCCTACCTAAACACACTAACACCAACACTGGCACTGAATATAAAGCCCTTTTCAATCCTACCTAAAAACACACTGCCCCTCCTAATGGTTACCTAGATTAAGCCTTCATCTAACCCTTTATTTATAAAACAGAACATTATTTTTTTCGTTCAGACTAGTCAGTCTAGTCTCCTCAGAAGAGAAAGATACAGGGGAGAATTCTAAAACAGTAACCATGTGATTGGGAGCCGGTCTTTCTATCTCGCAATCATTAGTCTGAGACTAGGAGGTCAGTTGGGGGATTACTCCCAGCAAAAAACATGCCACATACTGTACATGTGGAGCCACGGTAGAACCACTAAAGGAAACTGGAGGATATTTATATTATCTGTTTTACCCCCTACATTTTTTTTTGTTATGTGTATGCTGCGCTTCATTAGGAGGGGAAAGGGCACTTAAAAAGCCTAAAAACCTTCCTAAATATATAATACCTTGCCCTCTGTTGTCAGCTCAGCGTGTACTTCCAGAAGCATTTATTGTGCAAATCCCTGCCTATTTATGGACCACCAATCACATTCAAACTACCCAGCCAAATCTGAATCTGATTGGTGTCATGGAGGATTTTTTTTTACATATGAGGCTTTTCACATGGAGACAGCATGGTGCCCCCAGGACCACAATCTTGGTTTATTAGATTACAGGGTAGCAGCTGCCTGGGTGAAACACCAAGTAGGAAGGCTGTGTACCCAATATGCTTCTCAGGCATTTATTTATACTTCTGATTGGAATATGCCTGTAATAAAACTCTTTTCAGCTGAACATATAAAACAAACTTGAAAAACAGTTCCATTGTACATCTTTCATCATTTAGAAAGCAGTTACCGAAGGATATTCTGCTCACTTTTCAGTAACCATTTCATAACTTACATCATGTGAAAAAGCATATGGGGTGATCCACGTCACTGCTTGCCCAAGTACGTCTGCTTGATAGTAAATTCCTTTGATAGACAAGAAGACCTGATAAAAGAATAGAAACTAGATGAAAGATTGAAAAATTCCTCCATCTAACATGCCATCATCTTCAAGTAGGCTAGGAATAGACCATATGTTACCAGGATCACCAAAGTAAAAAGGCAAATAAGAATTAGATTCCCCTTACCATGGGCTAGCCTGCAATTAAATAATTAACAGAACTTTACTGGCGATCCCATATCGCGTGTTTGCTTCGCTGTGGTGCCACGATTCTTTAACCACTTCAAGACCAGGTGCTTAGACCCCCTTCCTGGCCAGGCCATTTTTCAGTGTTCAGCGCTGCAGTACTTTGACTGACGTTTATTCCGTCATGCAACGCTGTACTGAAATGAATTTTATACCATTTTTTGGGGACGGATAGAGCTTTATTTTGGTGGTATTTAAACACCACTGGGGGTTTTATTTTTTATTATAATTAAGAAAAATTACAGAAAAATGTGAAAAAAAGGAGTTTTTTTTAACATTATGTTAGGAAACATTTATTATTACCCAGTTTTTTGGTAAAATATAAAATATCGGGTCACGTTGGGTAAATAGACACCAAACATGTCAAGCTTTAAAATTGCGCGCACCCGCAAAATCGCAGAAAACTACTATACCCAAAATTGCCCATAGGCGACACTTTAAAAGCTTTTACCGCTCATCAGTTTAGTGTTATCAGTGATTGATGGCCCTAGAATTATTGCTCTCACT
>NW_017306467.1:885673-886833 GCF_000935625.1 Nanorana parkeri | reverse complement strand
AGACATTAGGGGTCTCCAAGACCCCGAGTGTCCCCGAAGACCGCCCAACAGAAGCTGATGAAGCACAGATCTGCTCCATCAGCTTCTTTCCAGCTTCTGAAGCTGGAGAGTGACACAAGAATGCGGAAGTGCTGTATTATACACCACTTCCGCATTCTTTCAGAGGAGAGGGGACCGGAGGGAGCTCGTGTACCGAGCTCCCTCTGATCCCCTGTGACAAAGGGATCAACGGGACAACGGCGGGGGGGACACACTGATCCGCACCCCATACACGCGATCCACCGGCTCTAAAGCCGGCGGATCGCTTGTATGGTAACAGGCATCGGTGCCTGTTTTTAAAAAACGTCAATTTCCCACTCGGGGGCGTGTCTAAAGACGCCCGCTCAGATCAAGAGAGCTCCGGGCCGGCCGTTTTTCTACTACGGCCGGCCCGGAGGCAGTTAATGGCACCCTAATGCACCCATCACATGTGCGTTGTGCCAAAAGTGCCATTTTCTGGCCGATACAGTGGTGCATCCGTTCGTTCTCTCCTCCCCGCTGGGCGCTGCTCTGTGTCCCAGCAAGGAGGAGAGAAACAGTGACTGCCGGCCGAGCGATGCGGGAGGAGAGCGCTCTGAGTGGCCGGCGTCTCTCCTCCCACACCGCTCAGCCTCCCGTCACAGATCGGCAGAGCGGTGTGTGGGCAGGGACAGCCAGCACTGTCAAAGTCATAGCCAGCACTGTCACGAGGTACAAACACTCAGCGATCAGTGATCGCTGAGTGTTTGTAAATAATTGAAATGGTATGGTTACTATAACCTCAATTATGAATGAATGGGAAGTGATCTGCATCACCTCCTGTTCATTCATGATTGTGGTTATAGTAAACATACTATATCCACATGAATACGAACACTCAGAGGATTCCTGTTCATGTGCAGAAAAAGAGATTGAGATCTCGGGGTTCTCAAATCTCTTTTTCTATTTAAAAAAGGGAAATATCAGGGGTCTGTTTAGACCAACAATATTTCCCCGAAGCCACTAGAAGTAAAAAATAATATTTAATAAAAAATTAAAATATATAAAAAATTAAAATGTTTATAAAAAACAATAACATTTAAAACATTTAAATAAAAAACATTTTCGGTTTCTGTCTGACATTTTTTTAAGTTTCGGTTTCA
>NW_017306467.1:870421-885525 GCF_000935625.1 Nanorana parkeri | reverse complement strand
GTTTTCCCATTTTTCAAATATTATACTAGGGATACAGACCAAGCTAAGCACTGGCTTAGGTTCAAATGACCCTAAAGAAGGGCACTATAGTCAGCTTTTCACCAGTCTGATATAACGGATAAAATAAAAAGAAACCATTGTGTTCATTCGGCACATTAAAAGAGAACTATGGAGTTAGGGCTTTTCCCCATAGTTCTCCTAAAGGTAACGGGAGGACACAAACTAGCTCCCTCCCGCCACCCAAAGCTCAGTATACCGCGAGCTACGGCTCGCGGTATACTGAGACGCCGCAGCCGGAACAGATCCCGACAATTATGTCTGGATCTACCCAGCTGCGTGAGTGACAGCTGGCTCTGCCTATCTAGAGGCAGAGCCAGCTGTGCCCGCCCCCTCCACCGGGGGAATGCAGTCCCTCCCCTGTCACGGCTCTCTGCCAGCACAGGATGGAGAAGTGAGCGAGTGCAGGTATGTGTTCGCTCACTTCCCGATCTACTGAGCCGATCTGTGACAGTTTCATTGTCACAGGTCGGCTCAGATTATCAGGCTGAGTGAAAATCACTCACTTCATAATTCTCCTTTAACAAAACTAGAAAAAAAATACTTGGACATAAAAATAGGAGAACCATTAAACAGTGTTTAGGTAATGAACAACCTTTAGGGTTGATTAAACAGATAAAGTGCTAGCCAAGATATTGGTGCTTAGTACGTTAAAACTTATAGAGGCTGTAAGAGGTATTTTGGTTAATACTTTACTTAGCTACTATAAACAATGCCTGAAAAAAACTGTTTCATGCATAACAATAACCAATGATACCCAAACATACACAAATAAAATCACAATAGATCAACTAAAATAAAACACAGTGTACATCTCTGTATAATATAATTAACGGCAGGGCAGTAAGTCTGGGTTCACACCTAGGCGTATCGAATATGAGTGTTTGTCGCACGTTTTTACCGCGATTCGTGGTTAAAAAACGTGCGACAAATGCGCGTTTCCGAGGGCTACCTGGCTGTATCCCAATTGATACGCGCGGCAAATATGCCCCAAAGAAGCTCCTGTACTTCTTTGGGCGTAGGGCGTTTTGTACCACGTTCATACGGCCTGTAATACGCCCAGGTGTGAACCATACCCATAGCAAATAATGGGATTTCGGTGTTTGAGCGTTTTGCAGAGCGTAGGAACGCGCTACAAAACGCCCAGGTGCTCAAAGCTGCTCAAACAAAGACTAGTGCACAGTAATAACATTCAGCTTTGCCTTCTGTTTTAAGGTGTGCTGCCTGGGCATTTTACCATCTCAAGAGAAAAAGATGGCCATAAATTACTTGAAATTGGGCAAGCAGCCCAACTAAACAAAGTGAAAAGTATTAAGTTGTCTATAAGATATTGTTCATGTGGGAGTTTCGCTTTTCACCATTACGGATCAACAACTTACTGTATAGTCCAATAGTGCCATCTAATGTTCAATGAGTGCAACTTCTTATATATCAAAAAATTAAAAAGTTTATATTCCCAATGTACTTTACCGGCCAAACTAAGACATAACTAAATATAGATAATGCACTTTTGATTAAAAGGACGAATTCCCAAACAAGATTGTGATATTTGATGTCAACTCACCTTACGCAGAGAACGGGAGGCAATGACATAATTAAGGAATTCTACAGAAAGCCTTCGACAAAGCTGTATTGTCTGCACGTGGCATTTGCCAGTCCGTCGAAAGGTGGAAAAAAGAAAGCACATGGAAAGAGAATCATCTAAATCTCGGAGAGCATCAATAAACGTCGGATACCTTGAACAAAAAAAAACAACAATTATTATATTGCTTGTGCATTCCATACAGCAGAAAATTCAATTTTTTCTGCATAAATCGTTATCTTGGAGTCCATTGAGGGACACAGGGATGAAGATATTTAGAGACGTGTGGGTTATGCAGCTGCCTTCAGTAGGTTAGCACTGGCAAAAAAAAAAAATTTGAAAAGTCCATCCACAATAACCCTGCTCCCTAACTGTATGTCCCTTAATGGACTTCAACAAAAAGATTTTACACCGAGAACAAAAATCTTATTTTCTTTATCGTCCATTGAGGGGCACAGAGATGGATATTTATAGACATGTGGGACATTTCCAAGCAATGCAACTAAGGGGTGAGCAGCAGCCACTGAGAGATTCAATAGATGTGGAATCAAGGTAGAAAATATCTGGAGGAAGAAGTTGTCTGAGGGACCAGAGAAATTGTTAAGAAGCAATAGGGAATTGTCACTGCAAGGAAAGGAACCAAGAAATAGACGGGAGCTGAAACCTAAAAAAATCCCATCCTTAATTGAAGGAAGGGAAATCAGCAGAGGAGGACCTGAAGAAGAACGTTCTCCTTCAGTTCCCTCCTCTGCTGATTGACAGCAGACAGTGGGTGGGTGCAAAAGCTAGCTTGCTATTGCAATTTAAAACAGCCAATAGCAGGCTGGCTATTGCTCACAGCCACTGCATGCTGTGTTGACATTCAGCTGCCTCAGCAGGCAGCTGTCATTCCCCAGTGAAGTGGAACGGTGACACTAGGGGTTTAAAAGACCCCCTAAGGTCACCTTAAAGCGAACATGTCACCCTCCAATGTGTCAAAGCTATTGAGACTAAAAGAATGGACAATAAGGCCTATACATGTTTTTCTACACATAAGATGGCATTCTGAAAGCCATTTTGTACTGTCTAACAGATCTAAATGGAACTTAAGTTTATGAGTTCCGAACCAAAACTTTCAGAAATGTTTCTTGGAAACTTATCCCACACATTTCTCAGCTAAATAGTGAGAAATACCATTGAAAAGATACAGAAAAGTTATATTCTCCGGTTATGGTTGGTGAGAAGTGTCATCCATACGATAAGGACTGTCCTTGAGCTAGGATGTGTTAGAATCACACATATTGCCTAACAATGGACAACAAAGTCTTTGATTCATTTATTTTCATGAATGAGAAAAAGAAAAATAACGAGCACGTTATAAAGTTGTCTTAGATACAATTATTATTGAACTAGCAATAATTTCAATTGTATTATTAATATGGCATGATGCATTAACATACTTAATTGTATACTGATTTTTTAAATATATATTCTTATAATATTCAACCTATATTCATTATATATTGTGTGGTTATACTTATTGAAACATATTAGCATATATAATCAATTTGATGTGTTTATGTTTTAAGTACAAATAATTAGGTTGGGCATAATGTTATATCAGTGAAGGATTTTAAGGTAACCAATGTGTCATCAAATTGCTTCTCAATCTTATGTTGAAGTTCTAAAGAAAGATCCAAGAGTTATTTCTAATCCAATATTGCCCTCTTCCGGTAGTTACAGGGATCGTGTTAGATCAGGTCACGCCCCTCTGGCATCATAATTAAAAGGTAAAAGATAAGCAAACCAGGCCCACATTTTTGGGTGGTAAAAAGTTAGGAGAAGAGTAAACTAGAGGCTTCTTTATACATAATTCTTCTTCATACTGGAGCTTCATACAGGGGATGTTGATACACACAAGAGGGGGAGATCTGAAGCTGATTAACGGGCTGTCCAGGGGAACTGACATCTCTCAGACAAAAGATCTAACACTTTTGGTTAAGTATAATCTCTTTTTATCTGTAGGCAATTAAATAGCCATATACATCCGACTAAACCATTTGGTCCTAGTAGCATTGAGATTTGAATTTAGATCACTCAACTGCAGTACGATCGGTCTCTTTTCCAATCTTGGGAGGGAAATACACATATATGTATATCTCTTTGAAGCCGATTTCAGTTTCTAGTCAATGGTGTGGTTGTGATGTATACTTAAAATTAAAAATAATTTAGTGGAAGTGTGTTTTTGGCTTAAATAGAAACTTGGCAAATTGCCAGTTCTGTGCATGATATATCTTGGGCAGTATACATTTTGAGCTGTTGAATATCTGTGGTCTGAGAGAGATCACGTGTCAAATCTGTACATTATATTGTTACATTCTTATGTTGTTACAATACGCTTCTAATTGCATTCCAGGAGTTACTAAGTTTTGTTTCATTTATATATTTGAAATAATATCCTGTGGTTTTATTTTTCTCATTATCCGTGTTGATCAATATTATTGAAATTTTGATACAATTGATTTCTTGTGCATCACCAATTATATTTTGATTATTTTGCACTGACTTTAGTTAATAAATATGTATATTTTTGCACGCTATTGTATTTTGTCTTCGAGTTAGCGCAAATAAATTAACTCAAGTTATTTTTGTTGATTTGTGAAAATAAGTTGGAAATCTCCTTAATTCCAGATCCTGGCCTATTTTCATAAATAGAGAACTGTTTATTTTATCAGAGTAAACATTTTGACATTATGTACCCTGTCAATGCAGAGTGCAGTGTATTAAAGTGACATTAAAAAGGCAAAAATGTTTTTGCCTCAACACAACGTTAATGGAAGCACTTACCTTAAATGATGTTTCTTGATCCGATCATCTTCTTCTTTCCTGTAGTTTTCAGCCCTCTCTCCAGCGCTGCGGCGAGTGTCCGATCCAGCGATGACTCCTCCGATTGCTGGCACTTCATCTCCAACGGTGTCTGCATGCGGGTGCACGCGTCCATATACTTACCTTGTGTCTCTCCCCGCGTCCCGGCCGAAAATGTGAACTGCGCATGCGCCCACCCCAAGATCCTTTGCGGCCGCCAGAGCAGTTTCACATTTTCGGACGGGAGCGCGCGGGGAAGATACAGGCAAGTTAAAACCGCTGTTAAAGCGGGGTTTTTAAAAAAACGTTTTGCATATATCTACTGCTTGCTAGCAGTAGAAATATGCAAAAAAAGCTGAGGGTTTAGAAACCCTTTAGGGTAACATACTTAATTGCCTTTGATAAATCCTGGGATACTGAGTCGGCATACTGATAAGTAAGACCTCTGTTCCCAATATTGAAACCGTTCAGACTGCTGAAGGATTAAGCATATTGTAGAGAGCAGCACACAAAGTGAACATACTAAAGTGACGTTGTTTCTTCCTCAGGTCAATTTGCACTGGAAAAATGACAGACTGAGTATACTAAAGGCAATGGTTCTTGCTTAAACTAAAAGGAAGCACTCACAAGATAAAGGATTCAGCATAATGGAGGTAACATATTAGGACGCAATCAATATTTTCTGAGATAACATTTTCAGGAAAATAACTGACAGGGATACAGTGTAGACAGAACCACTGGCCTAAAACTGGGTAGCACACACATGACAAATTAACCAGTACAATTATTTCTTGAAAGAGTCAATACAGCACTAATAGTGCAGAAATCAATTACCAAGGTATCTTCATCACTGTAAAGCTAGAGACTTGGCGACAACCACAGGCATGCACTCCGAAGTTAACTGACACAGTACATATGTATCTGTAAATGTGTCAAAAGGCAGAGCTTATGGCAGAAGTGTCTGTTATCAAGGTATCTATGTCACAGTCCAGAGACTGGGCTAATACCACTGCCCTGACTGACGAGTACTCTGTGGCTAACTGACTCCGTACACTCAGGCCTGGAAAGTGCTATATGCAGAAAAAGTGCTCAATAACTTACCCGAGGTATATTTATTATCCGAAGTAACAGAGACTGGGTTATTTACAAGGTTATATCACTGCTCCCAAACATGGAGAGCACTCTGCGGTTGACATGGGACTAAGTTCATAGAGTACCACAAGCAGATCCCAGTGCCCAAAAGTCACATTCCAATGTCTCTCCACAGCCCTGGACATGTAAAGTGCTTTGTGGGTAACAAACCAGTACAATGTGTTTCTGGAGAGCACCACAGGCAGAGCTTAGTGCCAGGAGGGCACACTACAGGTCTAGATAAGGTCTCCAAAGCAGAGCCGAGGTTAAGCTGATGCAGATAGCTGCTGTGTACCCACAAGCTCAAGCAGCTTATAGAAGTATCAATTAAAAAGAAAAAGCATTTGTAAAGTACCAAAACTGCTGACAGAAGCAGAGCCGAGGAGAAAACGGCAAACCTACTTGGACACTAAAAAAAAGCACACAAAAAAAAAAAAACCAGAGCCATGATGATGAGTAGACCTTTCGTTTTTTGTTTTTTTTTTCATTTGCCAGTGTCACCTTCCTGAAGGCAGATGCATACGTCACACATCTTGGATATCTTCATGCCTTTGTCCGTCAATAGACAATAAAGAAAACACAGTTATAAACACGGTTATAACCTAATAACTTCTTTTGCAGGAATCCTCCATGACAGTCATATGAGAAATGGGCTCCACCCATCTACAGGAAACAAGCACAGAGGTTAAAAGCTCCCTTGCAGCTTCAGCCTCCCACAATCACAAAGACCAACTGATAGACCATCGGAGCACACAAAAAATTAAATGCAAAAATATAAGGAGGGTATGCTACTGTCCTGGAGGATTCCTGGAAAAGGAGTTATCAGGTAGTAACTCTTGCTTTCCCAAGGTATCCTCCAGGACAGCCACATAAAAGACTACAAATATGCATACCAAGGGACGGACCGCAACATGGAACATTTTATGTGGGAAGGGTAGATCTAAGCACAACAACAGGTTCAATCTATTATGCTTGACAAAAGGTACTGGGACTTGACCAATTAGCTGCCTTGCAGATCTAGTCAAAAGAGTCACAAATCTTCTTGGCCTAGGGTTAAGTCCAGGGTACAGTAGACAGTATATAGTAAGGGGGAACTTTGACAGTGCCTTAAAAAATCTCCTGATGAGCAGGAAAGACACTAAGGACTGATCCAGATAAATGGAGAATGCTGCAGTTTGTGCCTTTAACAGCATTGCTCTGAAGGAATTCTAGTACTGTTGGTACTGATGAGGTCCAGGACTGTTAAGGCAAATGGCACTGGTAACTTTTTTCCTTCTCTTAAGCAGGGTGTTCACTGCCTTCTCTGACAATCTAACTAGGAGCTTACTCCGCGTAAGATCCATGCTGCTAGGTTTAACCCTTTCGCTGACACAGACATAAGTGCTACTACTCTGAGTGGTGGTTCTCTTGGTAGGTCTAATCTATGGGGACTTGAAGGTAGATTTTCTTTAGGTCTAGAGCAGGTGTATCCAAAATTTGGACTTCCAACTGTTGTGTAACTTCAAGTCAAATAGGGAATTGTAAGACTATGACAACCACAGAGAGAACTTCCAGAGGCAGGTGCACGAATCTATAGTTTTACCACAGCAGGAGGTCCAATGTTTGACTACCACTGGTCTAAAGTGACCTAAAGGCTGATGGTGGTAATAGGTTCCTGCCTGTAAAGTTCCAGTGCGGTGCGATTGCAAAAAAATTGTGGAGCCTTATAATGCATAGCGCCCCCTCCCGCCCAGCCTTTGTTAATACGATCCAGTGTGTTCATGGCACGGAACCATGCCATGAATGCAGTGGATGGTGTAAACAGGCCCTGAAGGGGTTCTAGCATATTTTTGCCCATTGAGGGAAGAACCCCTGCAGTCAGTGGTGCCACTGTTTTTTTCCAGAGGGCTGAAGGAGGTAAACAGCAGACCTCCCATGCATTTGCCCTTATTAAACAGCCATTAAACATAAATTTCTTTTTTGCATGCCAATTATTTCCTTTCTGCTGATTATTACTTCTGCTGGGACAATTGCCTCCCCTTGTCTGGGAAACCTTTTTTTTCTGTCCGACGATCTCTCCAGGAACTTCTACGGCCCCACCCCGAATAGTTGGTTACCGTCAACTGGAACACTACATAGGCCACCTTGGGATGCATTGTCAGCGGTTTTCAGCCAGGGTGTCCCGCATGAAGAATTTATTAGGACAGTAGTGGGTACCACTATTTCACCAGCTTCTGCCGATGTGTCTACTACTACTCTGCAACTGCTTTTGAAATAGGCTGTAAAGAATCAGTCACTTCCTCAGTCACCAAAAGGTGTTGTAGGTGGCTTTGCAATTGTTCCAACCAATCCAGGTTTCTGGCAGCATATATTTTGGCAATGCATGGTTTCAAAGCAGATGCCCCTGTTTCCCAAGTTTTTCTCAAAAGGCCAGCCATTTTCTTGGCCACATGATCTTTTAACTGACCATATCTTCAAAAGGACAGGTTGGCCTTCTTTGAAACCCCAGACAGGAATGCAACTAACTTTGAACATTTAACCAGGAAACCTGCCTCTTCTTATTTGAAGGAAATAGCTGAAAGTGCGTCAACAGCATCACTTGTTTTTTCTGCACTGGGCACTACCCAGACAAGGGGTGTTGTCTGGAGTGAGAAAAGCCCCACAGCTGCTCAATTCAGCAAAACCTAGTGCCACACCACCCACTACACTGACTGCCAGATCCTGCACCCGTGCCTGCTCAGCCCAAGAAACAGGCGTCCCTACCCCAGGGGAGGGATCCCTAGGGCTTGCCCTGGAGTTAACTGTCGCAAAAAGAGGGGGTGGCAGGGTTGTAGCCCAAGACAACCAAGGCCGCACAACCTGCGTAGGTCTTCAACCACCAACGACTACAGGATCACCTTATCTGCAAGCTAGCCACGGCCAGATAGAGATCCCCAGGCATCTTTTCACAAGCAACACGCTATGTCTGCAGGCAACATAGGAAGCACAATGGGGTGGAGCTGTAAGTGACCTTTTAACCTCTTTCTGCTTGTAGTTCCTGTAGGTGGGTAAAAAATATCTCTCTAATGTTACCGTCCTGGAGGATGAATTGGGAAATAAAGGTTATTTCCTTGCTTCCAGTGCACAAAGCAAGGCCCATAAAGACATGGATAAGCGAGTTTGGTGTGGAGGAACTTGACTGGCCTGCACAGAGTCCTGACCTCAACCCGATAATACACCTTTGGGATGAATTAGAGCGGAACTGCGAGCCAGGCCTTCTCGTCAAACATCAGTACCTGACCTCACAAATGCGCTTCTGGAAGAATGGTCAAACATTCCCATAGACACACTCCTAAACCTTGTGGACGCCTTACCAGAAGAGTTGAAGCTGTTATAGCGGCATAGGGTGGGCCAACTCAATATTGAACCCTACGGACTAAGATTGGGATGCCATTAGACAGTTCATGTGCGTGTAAAGGCAGGCGTCCCAATACTTTTGGCGAGAGCGAGAATATACACACACCGGCCGCTGTCAGAATACCAGTACAGAGCTGCCCGCTCTGTTTGAAGATTTTCAGGTCGGCTCCTTCGATCGGCTGATCAAGGGATGCCAGCCGAAAGGGTGAGGACAGCGGCACCCACTGTTCCAATTTGTCCGGTTCATCAAGAAGTGGCTGAAATTCACATATTGTGGCCATCTTAAGAATTACTATGCTTTCAGTGCTCAGCAATCTGCACTGAATGTACATGAAAACAGAGTTTAGCATTTCAGTTTTTCCTCTGTAAGTATGATGCCCTTTATTGTTTTAAACAACTCGATTTGAAAACAAAATGTTTGAATCAATGGGAATAGCTTACCTTTCTTTAATTATATGATCCAATTTATATGTTGGCTTGTTCTCTCTAATTCGGTCTACTGCATCCCATTCCTGTTTTCCATATGCTTTACGTAGGCGACGTACAAACACCTTGTAAATAAACAAACATATGTAATTCATATCAACCGAACACACAACAGATTTACATGTGCTGTGTGCTCCATAACTGTATAATTCTTATAGTGTTACATACAGGTTTGCAGTAATCTGTCCTTATGCTGGCAGAGGATAATTATGGAAAAGCCTTCAATCTGAACACAAGCTTCAAAAGGCATTTAGTACGTGGTGCAATGCACTCTGATACACTGAGTTTAATCAACTAATAAAAATTTGCTCAAAAAGAATGTGTTGGAGAGTCTAGCTCCAAAGGCACTTAATATATTGTATGCGTCCATACCTGCAGCAACCTGGTGTACTGAAAGTCGCAGATAATTTGAACAATTTATTATGTGCATAAAGCTTAACATTTTGCTTCATACATTTCAGTGTAAACATATATATCTAATTATATCTATACATACAAACTAGGGATTTCGTCCTTCAGCGCAGGAGAGCAGCGGCAAGTCAGCGCTGGTCTGGTGGGAGGAGCTCCAGGTGGGGTCCTAATTTTAGCTGGCCGGCACCTCTGGGCAGTCGCCGGCCAGCTAAATTAGGACCCCACCTGGAGCTCCTCCCACCAGACGAGCGCTGACTCGTTGCTGCTCTCCCGCACAGCGCCGCACATCGTGAGCAGTGAGTGAGGGCAAGGGGGGTCCCTATTAAGCAGAGGATAATTGTAAATCTATTGTCTGCAGTGTGTACTCTATATGTACTACATATAAAAGAGTACACACTGCTAATACACTGCAGACAATAGATTTACAATTATCCTCTGCTAATATGAACGGATTAAATGATCCATAGTACATAACATGGATCATTTAACCCATTCATGTTAGCAGGAGAGAATTGTAAATCTATTGCTGCAGTGAATTGGGAATGTGTACTGCACATGTACTATATATAGAATACACTGCAGCAATAGATTTACAATTCTGCACAGCGAACATGAATGGGTTAAATGATCCGTAGTACATAACATGTAGTTGTACTATGGATCATTTAACCCATTCATGTTAGTAGGGGAGAATTGTAACTCTATATGTACTACATATAGAATACACTGCAACAATAGATTTACAATTTTCCTCTGCCAATATGAATAGGTTAAATGATCCATAGTACAACTACATGTTATGTACATATTATGTACTATGGATCATGATTTAGCCTATTCATGTAAGCAGGGGATAATTGTGAGCGCCTCCCACAAACTGAGCACCGAGACGCGATGCAGCGATCCTGTCCAGCGCCGACTACAAGAGGCACCGCGTGAGGCAACAGGGATCGGAGTGAAACTAAGAGAGGGAAGCAGGGACAGGGCTGTCATGTTTTAAATATTTTGTTTTTATTTATTTTTTATAAACTTTATTTTTTTATATTTATTAAATATTTTTATTTTTTACATTACTTTTAGGGGCTTCGGGGGAAATATTGGGGGTGTAAACAGACCCCTGATATTTTCCTTTTAAAATAGAAAAAGAGATTGAGAACACAAAGTCCTCCATCTCTTTTTCTGTGTCCCATGTTATCAATGAACAGGAATCCTCTATGAGTGTTCCTGTTCATTGATAACATGAGTACATTGTTTGTTTACTATAACCACAACTATGAATGAACAGGAGGTGATGTAGATCACTCCCATTCATAATTGAGGATATAGTTAACATACCATATCCTCAATTAGTTACAAACACTCAGCGATCACTGATCACCGAGTGCTTGTACCTGCTCTCCTCTCTGACACACTGTCACAGGAGGCTGATTGAGCGGTGTAGGGAGGAAAGCCCAGCCTCCTGTGACAGCGCCATCTCCGCCCCCACACTGCTCTGCCGGACTGCAATAGTGCTGTGAGCGGTGTGGGAGGAGAGACGCCGGACGCTCACTGCGCTCTCCTCCCGCAACGCTCGGCTGGCTATCACAGTTTCTCTCCTCCCGGCTGGGACATAGAGAAGCGCCCAGCGGGGAGGAAAGAAATCAGGGATGCACCTAGTATCGGGACATCTCCAATACACACATACACACAAAAATGCACGAAAAAAAAGAAAAGGAAAAAAAAAAAAAAGGTAAATGTACCTTATATTCTCTGAATTTTGACACAATAGGCTCATGCAGGAGAAACTTGATGTCCTTCAAGAGGTAGAATGTACGAGGGGCTGTGGATCCTTTATTGACTTTTTTCTTATGCTTAGGCTCATGGGGGTAGATGCCTTTTAGGATACAGAGACGCCTAAGGAGAGAATAAAGCATGAAGTGCAAAAGGCTCCATTAACACCAGTAACAGTGACACAGAAAAATGGAACCTTATTAAAGTGTATGTAAACCTCAACAAAGAACTTCTCTTATTTGCTCCCTTTTGGTCTGCTAAACATACCATCGAAAGTGCTTTGATATATCTGTTCAATAATGGCAAAAAAATACCTTTTGATTTTGCCAGAAATCTTGTGAGCTGATAACTTTTTATGCTCTCAGCCTATGCACAAGGACGGACTATGGAGATAAGGAGAAGTCTGTATTCTTTTGTAATCCATCAGAAATGAATTAGGCAAGGCTAACAACATACGCTTTGGAATGCAGAGTCAAACATACACCAAGAAAGGTGTATCTTTGTCACATCAACTTTTATTGTGTTTAAAAGGATAAAAAGGAGAACAGTTGATATATTTCAGAGTTGTAAAAAATACGTGTTTTTTTTTTTTCCGACCTTGACAAAACACTTTAAACTAAAGTACCAGAGATGTTCTCACATTTCAGCTCTGTTCATTGCCGAGTCCTGTAGTGATGTAGTAGTTGAAAGAAGGAACCACAGTAACTGGCAAGGGACATCAGCATCTGACATCCTGAAAGTGTTTAATGCCAAAGAATTCCCCAAGTCCCTAAGTGTTTATTCTTTGCTTCGGCAATATCTTAGGTTTTGAACATTATATCTTTTAGCTTTTGTAGTCTACCCCAGCATAGTATACATTGTATTATTTTAGGCCAGACAGGGGTGTAATTTGGTAGCAAATAAGATGGCTTGCGTATATTGTTAGTGAAATATTACGATAAAATTAAGTTGGGTTGACAAGGACACAAATTAGCACAATGGCAACTTTTTCACAGGTTTCTGATTGCTACAAATTTAAATGACATTGCATTCACCACATGAGCATTTGATGCACACAGTAAAAACAAGGCATCCAGATCATCTGACATCATTGTTGCCGACCTGGAGATTAATTCTGGGAGGGAATATTTTGTATTTCCTTTTAGGAGATTGCTGCAGAAAGAGGCTGGCCATAGCTGCAACAGCTCTGTCTGATCTCCACAATGAAAGGAAGTACCATGATGCCACAAATCCTTTCACGTGTAAACACAATACGAGAGCAATTTTTTGCCCCCCCAATTCCACTAGTGCCCAAAAGTAAAAACACATACGCACTGTAGATAGGTGCAGATTAAGAGTAGACTTTGTGATGACCTAAACTTTTAAGTGGTTCATAATATGCTGCTGTATTGACACAGGAATACCCCTTTACTTCCAATCCAAATGGGGTCATGAGGAAATGGGAGAAGCATTTGGCTGTTCTCTGTACCAATCAGACAGGAAGTGAAGGAGATGCTCGTCTCTTGAAAATGCTTGATATTACAAATCAGGAGCACTTTAAAGTGATAAAAAAGCCTCAATTTTTTTCCTTTAAGTGGACCCTCCTGTGCTGGAGGCTGTTGCTGCTTTTCTTTAAAACTGTTTAATTTCTTGTTTTCTAGTGGGTCCCCGCAGCGCTATTCCCCCCGCACGGGTGCCACCATTGTTTTAATGGAGGTACCCGTGCCCGCAGTGGCTGTGTGCGTCCATAGTCACACACAGCACTGTGGCAGGCCACACCCCTTCCCTCTTTGATCAATGGCAGAAGGAGCCTATGGCTCCTCTGCCATCAATATCCTCCCCCCACAACCCGGACGTTTCGGGACCGGTGGCGAGGACGAGCGTCGCTGACAGGTAAAGGGGGAGGGGGCTGAGGGGGGAAAAAAGGTGCTGGACCGTTTTTGCCGCCCTAATGCAGAGAATGCATTAAGGTAAAAAATGCCCAGACCTTAATACTACTTTAAGGGTACCATGAAGAATGCCTCCCGCTTCTCATAATCCCTAGACGTCAGCAGTGTCCAGGTCTATATGGGAAGGGTCTAACAACTCACATTAAGTACATCTACTATAAGTAATGTCCTAATATTGCAGGAAGCCCTGGTGCCAGTCTGATCAGCTGGGAAAATCCAACCTAGTCTAGAGAGTTCTGAGGGAATCACAGGCTCAGAGACTGACCATAGAGATATTATGATTTCCTGATCCTAAATCAACTTAGGCCCTTTTCACAACTGCTGACAAGAGGATCCATGCACGGTTTCCCTCATGATCACAGCAGTAGGGATCCGATGTCACAATCTATACAGTTTTTAAACTGCAATTACCGTACCCCATGTCTGTCTATGGGGAATCGGATGTAAATGGACAAGTGCCCATTTACATCAGATTACCCCCAATGCGGTGAGGCGAAACCGAAAACGGTCCCGTTTGTTTTTCAGGACCTGGCCGGAGTCGGAGTGTAAACAGACACCCGGACTTACATTAGGCGTCTGATCACAAAAACTGACAGGTGGAACCAATTGGACCGGCCATGTGAATGAAGCCTTACTCAGGCACCAAAACTCTCAAATCTGTGGGTAGCTTAATAAGCATTTATTAAAACAACTCTCACCAGGTCAAATATTTACAATGGAAAAAATTAAGCAAAGTTTATTGTTCCTATTGGGGAGATGTCACTTCCTGTCAGTAAGTCAGCCTTTAATTTTAGAGTTGCACAAATAACAGCAAGCAAAAAAGAGCACAGTAACTTTTATTCTACAAGAAACTGGAATTAGAATTTGTCCTAAGTCAAAGTACATTTTACAAACCTGAAATCTGGTAAGCTCAGCTGAAGTTTCTTTCTAGCTTTATTTCTTGTTATGTAGTTGGTGGCAGCACCACTTTCATACTGAAAAAGAGAGAAACCGCATTAAAGTACATCATATTGAAAGACAAATTTGCTGTCAACAAGAGTTAATGTTTCATCATCACCAATTGTCCATGTGGAAGACTGTTACATTACAGCAGAATTCCAGACAAATCAAAGCTTAACCTTTGTAGTGGGGCTACCCCCTGCACTGCAAGGATTAAGGGCTCATTTTGACTAGGGAGCTAAAATAACAAAGTTATACTCAATGAACCACGATCCCGGCTTGCTCTTAGAACTGTCCCTTCACCCTCGCTCCCCCTCTGATCCAGCGGTCTAAGGTCATAAGTCATCACATCCAATATAGTGTAAAAGACGTGAAGACCCCCGAGGGAAATATCATTGCTGGAGTGGAGGAGACAGGCTAGAGGGAGAGCGATGTAAGAGGAAGCCAGTGAGTATAACTGTTATTTTAGCTCCCTAGACAAAACAGGTTCCACCCACAACAGACCGCCTGCAGAAAACTGCAGGAGGGGCGGATACAAGACCAGTCACCCTGAACAAGGAGAGAGAGAGAGAGAGAGAGAG